>NC_081333.1:633398-936612 GCF_022539665.2 Daphnia carinata | reverse complement strand
TAGATCAAATTATGAAGCTGCAGGCCCAATTATTGGAACAACACAAAATATTAGATAACAGCAAAGCTAAGGATGGTAAGGGCTTATACATAATGATTCTATTTATTTGCTTTTATTCATTTGTGTTTTGTAGCTCAAATTTTGAGTCTACAAGCTCAGCTAGGGGAAAAGAACAAATTGGAATGGAACAGTTTCCAAACAGTGAAGGAGGTTTTTCCAAACTCATCCCTAACTGAACATGAGGATGAATTGGCATTAGGCGAACACAGTCAGGTACCTAAACTTTTCAAATAAGAATTCAAAATAAGTATAGAATTTTAACAAACAATTATTTATTGCTTAGTTATTCAGTCTACCACCTGACAGTGTGTTAAAGTTAAATTCTGTTAGTGCTGCACTAAAAGAATTGTTAGTAATAAGTCCAGGCAGCAAAGGAAGTGAACAATTGTGGGACCGTATTTGGGCTGAAAATGGGTGTGGTACGGAAACCCAGAAATAGCATGAGTTCAACATAAAACAGGAATTAGGTACTTTTCGGTTTTTTGTCTATCGAAACAGTATTTTTAATGCTATTATTTTGCATTCACAGAATTCTAGTGGGGGATCAAGTCAAGTCTAGAAGTGTTACAGGATGGAAGAGTGAGCCTACAGTTGAAAAACACTGAAAGTGCATTACCATTAAGGTATGAGGTAAAGTAATAGAGTATGCAAATTGTCTAATGAGAAGTACCATCTTGTGTGAATGAATCCTGTGTAACAGCAATCCTTTATAGTTCTGTTATAGCTAGAAGCCTCAAATAATTCTGCTTCTCTTGCTAAAGAACAACTTGTCCTTTACACTCAGAGTGTTGGTGAAGCTGGGTACTTAAATGGCCCTAAAGATGTTTCACTTCACTGGCATTGCAGCGATGAACATCATACATGGACTCTTTAGGTATGAAAGGAATTTTCTTGAAAAATTTTTGAATTTATGATGAAGCTTTTCTTCTCCTTTTTGCCAACCATGTCTAATCTACAAAAAAAATTTATCCAATAGGAAAGGATTTTCAGCATACTGGGAACACAACTATCAACAATGCAACATTCTAGGGGTGTTATTTTATCCTTCAAGAGCCTTATACAATGATTTTCATCTACAATTTGTATGGCCTTTCCCGAGCTTCTGCCAGAAGTTGAATCTATGAGTCATGTAAGTCACATGAGCAACAATTGAGATGCTTAATGGTGTTGTTTTTCTTTTCTCAGTGTAGGTTAATAGTAACATTGGATCTGAAAAAATTCTTGGTTGGGGCATGACACTGAATAAATTGTAATGATTGGATGGATGACATGATATTTCTATAATTCATTCGGATTCCCGAGACGGTATTTGATATTTAAAAAATTGAAGTGCATATCTGGGCTCCCTTCCTTTCCGTAGCCCCGTTTCCCCTTGACTCGTAATAAGCCCGTAGGGGGTCATGCCCCTACTGTACGGTATATATAAAAATAACATATACCGAGGTTTGGAGGGCTCTGGCCGGAAAGGGGACGTGGGGTGTCCGCTTAGTCCGATGATGTGTTCACGGAGGGCGACGTGGCTATCCACAAATCCGAACTAAAGGTTAATCGCTCCTGTAAAAATGTTCCATATCTTCGGCTCTTCTTCCGGCTTCTCTTAGCCAATCACCGGGTAATCTCCCCGGTGGGTCAACAAGGCAGTGTCTCCCCCTGCCTGGGTTGACGGCAACTTTTGAAAGGGCTATTGTGCCTTTTTAAAGTTGCAAAATCATTTATATGTGCAGAGTAATGTCAATACAATTTATTTTTTTTTAACAAAAAATAGCAAAACTTATGTTTTTAACTGCTTTCTTACTCTGCCCTTTCTTTTTTTTTATATTGCTTGGTCTTGTGTTTTCTGCTTGGCATTCTTCTAATTTCTTTCTTCATTTAATATTCTTACTTCGATAATCCATTTTAAGTCGTCTGGGATTTGAACCACAGAATTCTTGCACCATAGGCCAGCGTGCTACCGGTATGTCATACTACCCTTGTTAACATTGTTTCGGATTGTGATACCTATATAGATATTCAGTACACACTAGCTTATTGTTGAATGCATATTAGTTATTTGTAAGTTCATGGTTGGAATAATGGTAAAGCATGTGTTTGTCATGCTAGAATACTAGGGTTCGATCCCCATATCAGTTAATGTACAGCTAAATAATAAATACAAAATTAAATAGTGTAAAATCGTTTTTATTGTCCCTCCTTCCACCCACATATCCACCACTATTACATACATTTTAAAATACAGTACACAACATACAATACATACACAGATACACTTAAACTAACACGTTGGCTGCCACGCCACCATTTTCTACTGTCGCTAGTGTCGCTATCCTAGGGATAGCGACCAAGGGGGCCGGGTAGGCCGGGCTGACACGGCGATGAGACCTTTTTGGGAACGCACACCCCAGGTCTCATCAGCCGCATCGGAAAAGGGAATTCCCTGTGGTGCGTTGCCTAGGGGCCATTCGGCCAATCTTGGGCAGTGGCGCTGCTCCACCCCATGGCAGATAGACCATGGAGCAGAACAGCGCGGCCCGTCCCTGTCAAGCTACAAAAAAAAAGGGGATCAAAGTGGGTGGGTGGCAGCCAACGTGTTAGTTTGCAAAACATAATACAACATAAAACAAAACACAACCATACCACGAAGACGAGGCGACCACGAGGTGATGAAGGGGCGATAGGGGAGGCGTAGACGGCGTGACCACGAGGCGATGACAGGGCGACGACGACGGGCGAGGCGACGGGAGAGGCGAAGACGGGGCGACGGGCGAGGCGACGGGCGAGGCGACGGGCGAGGCGAAGACGGGGAGACGGGCGAGGCGACGGGCGAGGCGAAGACGGCTACAGGCGAGGCGGCGGACGGGGCGAAAAGCCAGGCGACGAAGGATTATGAAGTGAAGAACGGGCAAAACTTAGAATTTTGATTCAATTTTGCGTGGAACAGAAGATGATGGCATAGTTCTAAATGATAAATATGAAGAAAACGTTACTACATGTGGAATATAATATTATTGGCATAATTATAACAGGGAAGGAAATTTACTTTACCCTGTTGTCCAAAGACGCAAAAGTTGTTGGGCTGGTAATTTTGCTGAAGGAGAAGGCTCGGCAGACCTACGATGGGATATTATATTTAAAGAATGGCAACAGTAGATAAGCCTCAAACTTAAAATACCAAACAGGACTGGCTGTGATGTCCATTTCTATGTAAGTTGGTTGGTAGTGGTTAATCATTGGAATCCAAACAAAGAGGGACATGATGCACTAGTCAGATTAAAGCTGTTTCTGATGACTAGGCAAAGGGTAGTAAAATGAGACAGTGGTGTGTTGGTTCTATCATTGGTGACCTTCCCACTGGTTAGTATGTCTTCCGTTGTAAGTTTTACAAAGCTAGATGTTAAAGTCAGAATCATGCCAATATTAACGGCCACACACAAGTTACATACCTCTAAATAGAGCAACAGAGTAGCATGATGGAATGCTAAGGTCATAGTTCTTTGACAGAGCAATTTGTGACAGTTTGGAATTGGCAGCTTGCATAGCTTGCAAGATTGCCCGTTACATGAAAAATGAAATATTTGGTTTGCTTCACGTCCAAAACGACACAGGGAATAAAACACTTAATAGTACTTAATTTTATACAACTTTTCACTGGAGTCTAACATTTTTAACAAAGACTTTCAAGCAGGATTAACTGCTTACACCACTGTCACACGTAAACATTCCACCATTTTGGAAGCGCAACAGCGACATCTAGTTTTTTTCTCAACAACCAAAATAAAAGTGAATCGAAGAAGAATTAGTGAACAAGTTGTTTATTAAAAAACCTCGGTATTACCATTAAAATACATGATTTAGATTGGAAATTTCACAGGGCTTTTTACAAGCGTGTCTGACCAGCATCAAACTGTAGTTTAAGAATAAATAATCTTACGTGTTTTTGTTTAAAATAGTACTTCCCATCTCTTGCCAGCTTTTAGTCGTATAAATATCAACACATAATCACCAGGTTTTTCTTGTGTCTTCTCGGTTAGAAAATGAAAATACAAAATGACAAAGTTAAGTCAAAACAACGAATTACTAGAAGATCAACTGTCGGTCACACAACATGATACAAAAACACGACATTTACATATAAAACAATCGGTTCGGTATTGCGAACGCCTGTGTGCCCTTTGCGCTAATACCAATTTAATGAAGATATTGACCAAAAAGAACGACATTTTAGTTTTTTGCGCTCGTCCCCAGAGTCAGACGATTGAACGTAAAAAGTATAAAACACGCTCAAAATAGCCCAGAGAAAACTGAATCGGATAGCGCGGAATAACACGCAGGAGAATACCGAGTAGTCTAACAAGAATAACGTTTATTACCTTTCAGCAGATTGTAAAACGGTGACAGTCAGTAGGATGTTTCGTATCCAATTGGAGACGCCTACGTAGATCCTTGGGAAACTAAAAATTTTGGGCAAATCAAACAGTCCTCAAAACCCACTTCCTGGTGACGCAAGTTCACATATTATTTACATACTTTAACGGCTGTTGATGCTAGCTGCAATTTTTCCGGCGCAATGTAAATCCATCAATATTAGTAACCTAGAAAGAGAAAGTTTCTATTAGAAGAAAATAAGGATGATTCTTAATGTTCCGAGAATAATTAAACTTCGATAGGTCTTATTTACTAATTACTCACCCGATTTAGTATGTGTCACGCACCCTTGTTTTGCGTAACAGCCAGACAGAGAAAACATTTTAAACCTTGGCTAAGGAGATCCGCCGGGCTCATCCAGGTTACGTGCTAGTGCTTTTCCATAAAACCTTCATTGTTAACTTGTTTGGAATTGATGTGACTCCTTGTTGTAATCATAGTAGGAGAGCAATCCCTTGATTTAATGTAATCTGGAAGGGAAAAATATTATAACGATTCAAGAAAAACATGGCTATTAAGATTACCACTAACTAAAATCTTAATCCTTTGAAGATAAGTTTTGTGCATTTCAAGAATTATTGAACATCAGAATTTTCTATTAATTCACCATCAGGACAGATTAATATGTACCACTGCTATTGAAAAATGTAGACTGTACGTGATGTGTGCGATAAAAAAATCCAGAAAAATATCTGTTAATTCAAGTTCATCTAATTTTCATCCATTCTACCATACCATTTCATTCCACCTACAGGGGAAACGGCCTCACGTGCAGAGACTTATCAAGGCGTATTCGGTTTTCTCAAGTATAAAGCACGCTTTGAAATAGATGGAATGTTTGTCTGTTGGAAAGCAAACGAAATCATCCAGAGCCATTTCGGTCAGTATGGGGACGAGTTGAGTGCAATCCGGCCGAAAACCTTCGACGAAATCAACAGAAAGCATTGAAAACTTCCTCGATCGACAACTGAATTCGACATCTTGTTAACTATATGTTTTGCCCTGATGAGGAATGAATCACACACTTCTGGGATTTAAACTACGATAGGCCTACTCCAATATACAGACATAATGCAATTTTAAAACATCCGCCGCGTATATTCGAGAAAGCCTATTAAGCATAAAATCAAAAGGTGTGTATATAGTTTACATGATGTGAAATAAGAAAAAAAAATCACCCGAATTGTAAATTTATTAAATAAATCCCGTGCTTAAGGCTTCGCCTTTAGACCTTAGCCGGATTTAACTTCACCCCGTTCCCACACTGACCAAAACGGCTCTTAGTGATTCCGTTTCGTTCTGCCTGCATTTTCACTTTCAAAGAAATACATTAAACAAAGATAAATTTATACGTAATAAATAAATATCCGCAAGGAGGCCGTTCCCTTTGTAATTGGAATTAACTTTGAATTTGTGGAATAGAATGGTATAGTAAAATGGAGGACGATTGAGGGATTACTTATGACAAACTACGCAAGATATCTAGATGTTAGAATGATTTGGATCTAAATGGATGTCCTACCTCGTTCACATCACTTGAACATTTCAATTATATATGAATACGGGAAGAGCTTCTCAGCACTCAACTTCAGATTGAGAAGCGTAAAATTTTAAATAAATACTATTACTTGTATGGCTTCCAACTATTTTGAAGTTGAAGCTTTGCTGCTGTGCCAATTCCGGATGTTTAACTCTGTGTTTCTAATAACAAACCCTTATGATAATGGTAGATACATGGTTGCATGTTGCTGCGTAGTCGGTTGTTTTAAAGACGAATGCTTCCTTTTCTTTGCTCTCGTTTCACAGATAAGAAAGACTTCAGATTAATATAGCACATAAAAGAATTATACGACTCAAACCTTACCTAGGCCATGGTTATTTCAGACATCAGCAGCGTTGGCAATACAAGACGCACTGAAAACGTGATACAATTTTGAAAATGTTTTAGTAATGATTAAAATGGAATCTCAAAACGACATGCCTTGCTTATAGAAGAATAAGGTTTTCACAGCTAAACGCAAAGTCCTCGAAGTACATAGCGTAAAGTGAAAGCTGTAACAAAAATAAATTAAGAAAACAATTAATGAATAAATATTTGTATAATAACGTACCACGTAGTATCTAGATTCCAACCTTTTTGTTGTTTTAGCCATGGCAACATGGATATCGACGGATAAACGTCAAACATGCGAAAAGCAGTACGGTAGTCCAAAAACTCTTATCGGTTTTCTATGTAAATCTAACATAACCATGCCCAAAAAGAAAAGAAATATGTATATATGATGAATTAAACATGTGGTCTAAAGAAGAATAGCAAAAGTCAGTTAATCATATAGCTTTACCATGAATGAGAACCTGCAACTGGTTACTGATGTAGTTTTTTCTTCAAACAGAAGCTTTCTTGTTGTCCACATACTGTTGTGTATATTTGTTGTTCCATATCGCCGTTGATTCCAAAAACAGAACTATGAACAAATCGAGCTCGCTGAAGACGTTTCTGAGCGTATAGAACAAAGTTATGAGCATGCAAAAACTTCCATTGCATACCTAAGAGAGCTTAAAAGAACTTCAACTTCTATTTCTTCACCTGACTAACTCTTTCTTTTAAGATGACTATTACTAACTATGGAACTAACCTGGAAAAAGTAGTACTATGGGGTTCTTAGAGGCGACAGCAAGACTCCATGTTTGAAGAGTAGCAGCCTGGATGAACACAGAAGCGCCGGGGGATAGGTAGATTTTCTTCGGCCGCCAAGTGGCGCTAATTTTCCTTAGGAGTAGGTGAAAGAATATGAAAGAAGTTTTAAATTTATATAAATTTGTCAATTTTAAATAGTCTACTAGTACTACTGTACGTAATGGTGTTAGATACAAAAAGGAACAACAAAAACTTACAGGTATCGAATTGGGTCACATATCCCGATCATAAGCGTCTGCATCCACGAGCCGTCTTTCAGGCCGTGGGGAGGCTAACGAACAGCCTACGTTCAATGTTCCCCTCTTCTCCACCCTTCAGTTTGTGGGTCGATCCTTAACGTGTAGTGAACAGTACTACAGATCGATTTTTAGCCTGGCAAGGCTTTTTTTGCCATTTTTAGCCTGGCAAGGCTTTTTTTTGCCATTTTTAGCCTGGCAAGGCTTTTTTGGTGTACCATTTAGCCCCGTTATAGTAGGCATGGCTCTTCTTTTCTCTCTTCTTTTATTCTTTCTTCTTTTTTTCTCACTTCTTTTATTCTTTCTTCTTTTATTCTTTCTTCTTTTATTCTTTCTTCTTTTTTTCTTTCTTCTTTTATTCTTTCTTCTTCTTTTCTTTCTTGAATGAGTAGAATCTTGCGTATCTTGAATGATGAATTGGAGGGAAAGGGAGGGAGGGAAATTGGCGGTGGCGGGACTTGAACCCGGGGCCCTCAGAATGCGAAGCGAAGGTGGTAACCACTGTGCCAGGACCGCACATCCCAAACAAATTTTGCTTTGGGTGTCACCCATTGAAATAGGTAGCTTATGAAGCAATGGAATAGTGTAGTATGGCGCTATGGCTTAGTATACGGCTACCATGCTGATTTCACGGGTTCGATTCTATGTTTTTATAATTATATTAATATTTTTTTTTACGTTTAGCAACGCACTAGTAACTTTTGCCCGTGCAAGACCTGGGGATAGCGCATTTTAACGCTTCTTTTTCTTAATTTTAGTCGGTCAATCGTTAATTTGAGCCTAATTTATTCGTTATTTTGCCGTCTAATTTTAATTCTTTTTTCATATTAAAACACTCCCTATTTTTGCCCGCAAACCCTCTCACTTTATTTATTTACTAGTAACGTTGAGCCCGTCCACGGCCGGGGGATAGTTGGCGCTAGCGTATTTTTACGCTATTTTTAAGAAAATTGACCCATGCCTATTTTTTGCCCGTCTACTCTTAATTCTATTCATCAATCAAGAGTTCCCCTTTCATCCCCGCCGACCCACTCATTGTTTCTGCCGGCCATCCCCTCACTTTCTCTGCCCAACCACACTTTACCCGTCGACCCCCTCTCTGCCCGTCAACCCACACTCTGCCCGTCAACTCCCATTCTGCCCCCAAAAATGCCTACTGGGGGAACATCTACCTTTTTTTTGCATTTGCCCACCCTTTCGTCACAGTCTCGGCCCGTCAACACCCCCGCTATAGTTGTCCGTCCATCCATTTTTTGCTTCTGCCCGCTAAGAAGCCCGCTGTTATTGCCCGTAGACCTCTCTGCCCGTCAGCCCCCGTTCTGCCCGTCGGCCCCCTCGCTGCCCGTCGACCCACTCATCTGCCCGTCGGCCCACGCGCTGCCTGTCGACCCACTCGCTTCCCGTGACGTGACTCGTGATGTGACAGACACAGGCTCCTCCTCTTCAAAGACATCATGTGTCGCCATCTAGGTAAAATCCAGTTCAGTCAGATTCAAACAAAAAACAAGCTTAACTTTGTCTTTACTTATTTTCTCAGAAATCTGGATTGCTATAAAAACCCATGATTTTGAATCGAAATTCAACGATGATGTCGGAAAACCAGTGCGTCTTTAGTTGCGTTTTTTCGGAACGAATATCGTTTGGCCTTTCGAAAATCGATTAAAGGATCCGATAAGCAAGAACCCATTTGGCGTAGTCAATGGGGGGGGGGGGTGTAAAACGGATTGCCATAGTTTGCATCAAACTTACCCATTCGGCAACCCAAGTGTGCATATGTTTTTCTTTGATAATTATTTTATTTTGCTACTATGCTTGGTAAACTGCAATTATGCCCAATATTTTTACCTTTGCATTTTAGGTCTTCTCTTCTATGTCACTAAGTACTATAGGGAAGGGAATAACTGAAGTTGATTGAGATCTATTCTGATTCTCCTGATATCCATCTCAACAGGTTTTTATTTGCTTTTCAACATCCATTTCATAGTGGGACGTGTGGCTTTGATTAATATTGCCATAAAGTCTGCCGAAAATGGGTGTGGTACGGAAACCCAGAAACGGCATGAGCTCAACATCAAACATGGATTAGGTACTTTTTGGTTTTTTGTCTATCGAAAAAGTATTTTTAATGCTATTGTTTTACATTCACAGAATTTTAGCGGGGGATCAAGTCAAGTCTGGAAGTGTTACAGGATGGAAGAGTGAGCCTACAGTTGAAAAAACACTGAGAGTGCATTGCCGTTAAGGTATGAGGTAAAGTAATAGAGTATGCAAATTGTCTAATGAGAAGTACCATCTTGTGTGAATGAATCCTGTATAACAGCAATCCTTTATAGTTCTGTCACAGCTAGAAGCCTCAAATAATTCTGCTTCTCTTGCTAAAGAACAAAAAACTTGTCCTTAACGTTCAGAGTGTTGGTGAAGCTGGGTACTTTAATGGCCCTACCGATGTTTCACTTCGCTGGCATTGCAGCGATGAACATCATACATGGACTCTTTAGGTATGAAAGAAATTTTCTTGAAAAATTTTTGAATTTATGACGAAGCATTTCTCCTCCTTTTTGCCAACCATGTCTAATCTACAAAAAAAAATTTATCCAATAGGAAAGGATTTTCAGCATACTGGGAACACAGCTATCAACAATGCAACATTCTACGGGTGCTATTTTATCATTCAAGAGCCTTATACAATGATTTTCATCTGCAATTTGTATGGCCTTTCCCAAGCTTCTGCCAGAAGTTGAATCTATGAGTCATGTAAGTCACATGAGCAACAATTGAGATGCTTAATGGTGTTTTGCTTTTCTCAGTATAGGTTGATAGTAACATTGGATCTGAAAAGATTCTTGGTTGGGGCAAGACACTGAATAAATTGCAATGATTGGATGGTTAACATGACATTTCTATACTTCATTCGGATTCCCGAGACGGTATTTTATATTTAAAAAATTGAAGTGCATATCTGGGCTCCCTTCTTTCTGAGGCCCCGTTTCCCCTAAATTTCTAATAAGGCCGTAGGGGGTCATGCTTGGTCCGTGGGGTGCCGCTTAGTCCGATGATGTGTTCACGGAGGGCGACCTGGCTACCCACAAATCCGAACTAAAGGTTAATCGCTCCTGTAAAAATGTTCCAAATCTTCAGCTCTTCTTCCGGCTTCTCTTAGCCAATCACCGGGTAATCTCTCCGGTGGGTCAACAAGGCAGTGTCTCCCCCTGCCTGGGTTGACGGCAACTTTTGAAAGGGCTATTGTGCCCTTTTAAAGTTGCAAAAATAATTGTAATGTGCAGAGGATTGTCAATAAAATTTTTTTTATAAAATATTTTTTGCAAAATTTGTTTCTTTCATTGTCTGTGTTCACACATTACATTTATCAACTTTTTTTTATTTGCTTTGCTTTATTTGTTTTTGTCACCTTTGATGGTAAACATTGTTTCCATTGGTCTATCGTTTATCTGTCAGCATTCAATTATTATTTATTACACTCTTTGAATTCTTCAACTTAGATTCAAGGAACAACGTGTAATATCTGGATATTTTTTGAAGTAATTTTGTATTTTGTTTCACTCGTATGGGAACCGATCCCCAGAC
Source organism: Daphnia carinata (assembly GCF_022539665.2). NCBI lineage: Eukaryota > Metazoa > Arthropoda > Branchiopoda > Diplostraca > Daphniidae > Daphnia > Daphnia carinata. The sequence goes on along the minus strand of NC_081333.1, from coordinate 925,611 downwards.
ATTCAGCGTGCAACGCCGATGCTCTAACATTGAGCCACGAGACATATCTTAACATTTTATTATCGCATATCATATGTTATCGTCTAGGATGTTCATGCAATCTTTCACATTTATATGTATATCTTTCTTTTGCTTTTATATGGTTATTATCTCTGTGGTAGAGACTTTAGCTGCGATACCTGTTACCCAGGGTTCAAACCTCAGTAGATGTGTAAAAATGAAGTAGAGTAAATGTAGAAGAGTATTTTGCAGAATTGCATTTCAGTTTTATTCTAAGTGTAAATGCAAGTCTACAAGTGACTAGAAAAAAGCCAATTTGTCGTAACAGGATTCATGGCTCATTGGTAGAGCATCGGCGCGGTATGCCGAACATCCAGGGTTCGATCCCTGGATAATAATAGAATGCTTACAGATAAATGATAAACCGATGGAAACAATGCTTACCATCAAAAGTGACAAAAACAAATAAAGCAAAGCAAAAAAAAAGTTGATAAATGTAATGTGTGAACACAGACAATGAAAGAAACAAATTTTGCAAAAAATATTTTATAAAAAAAATTTTATTGACAATCCTCTGCACATTACAATTATTTTTGCAACTTTAAAAGGGCACAATAGCCCTTTCAAAAGTTGCCGTCAACCCAGACAGGGGGAGACACTGCCTTGTTGACCCACCGGGGAGATTACCCGGTGATTGGCTAAGAGAAGCCGGAAGAAGAGCTGAAGATTTGGAACATTTTTACAGGAGCGATTAACCTTTAGTTCGGATTTGTGGGTAGCCACGTCGCCCTCCGTGAACACATCATCGGACTAAGCGGCACCCCACGTCCCCTTTCCGGCCAGAGCCCTCCAAACCTCGGTATATGTTGTTTTTATATATACCGTACAGTAGGGGCATGACCCCCTACGGGCTTATTACGAGTCAAGGGGAAACGGGGCTACGGAAAGGAGGGGAGCCCAGATATGCACTTCAATTTTTTAAATATAAAATACCGTCTCGGGAATCCGAATGAAGTATAGAAATATCATGTCATCCATCCAATCATTATAATTTATTCAGTGTCATGCCCCAACCACGAATTTTTTCAGATCCAATGTTACTATTAACCTACACTGAGAAAAGAAAAACAACACCATTAAGCATCTCAATTGTTGCTCATGTGACTTACATGACTCATAGATTCAACTTCTGACAGAAGCTTGGGAAAGGCCATACAAATTGTAGATGAAAATCATTGTACAAGGCTCTTGAATGATAAAATAACACCCGTAGAATGTTGCATTGTTGATAGTTGTGTTCCCAGTATGCTGAAAATCCTTTCCTATTGGATAATTTTTTTTTGTAGATTAGACATGGTTGGCAAAAAGGAGGAGAAATGCTTTGTCATAAATTCAAAATATTTTCAAGAAAATTCCTTTCATACCTAAAAAGTCCATGTATGATGTTCATCGCTGCAATGCCAATGAAATGAAACATCTTTAGGGCCATTTAAGTACCTAGCTTCACCAACATTCTGAATGTAAAGGACAAGTTGTTCTTTAGCAAGAGAGGCAGAATTATTTGAGGCTTCTAGCTGTGACAGAACTATAAAGGATTGCTGTTACACAGGATTCATTCACACAAGATGGTACTTCTCATTCGACAATTTGCATACTCTATTACTTTACCTCATACCTTAATGGTAATGCACTTTCAGTGTTTTTCAACTGTAGGCTCACTCTTCCATCCTGTAACACTTCCAGACTTGACTTGATCCCCCACTAAAATTCTGTGAATGCAAAATAATAGCATTAAAAATACTTTTTCAATAGACAAAAAACCGAAAAGTACCTACTTCATGTTTTATGTTGAACTCATGCTATTTCTGGGTTTCCGTACCACACCCATTTTCAGCCCAAATACGGTCCCACAATTGTTCATTTCCTTCGCTGCATGGACTTATTACTAACAATTCTTTTACTGCAGCACTAACAGAATTTAACTTTAACACACTGTCAGGTGGTAGACTGAATAACTAAACAATAAATAATTGTTTGTTAAAATTCTATACTTATTTTGAATTCTTATTTGAAACGTTTAGGTACCTGACTGTGTTCGCCTAATGCCAATTCATCCTCACGTTCAGTTAGGGAAGAGTTTTGAAAAACCTCCTTCACTGTTTGGAAACTGTTCCGTTCCAATTTGTTCTTTTCCCCTAGCTGAGCTTGTAGACTCAAAATTTGAGCTACAAAACACAAATGAATAAAAGCAAATAAATAGAATCATTACATATTAGGCCTTACCATCCTTAGCTTTGCTGTTATCTAATATTTTGGGTTGTTCCAATAATTGGGCCTACAGCTTCATAATTTGATCTAATAAACAATAATTAATAATTGAAAACCAATATAATAATGTTTATACTTACCATCCTTTTGTTGTATTATCTTATCCATTTTTCAATTGTTCCTCCAGCCACGCGTTATTCTCCATCCACGTTACTGAACTAACTGCGAATGGCATCCAATGGACTGAAATTGCCTATGCCAGTAATAACGAGTCTAAGCGGTAGATGGCTACGTGTCGGAAAAAAAGAAAAAAGTGTGATTTTTTTTTTTTTTTGGCGGAATTTTTTTTTTTTTTTTGTGTAAAACGGATTGCCATAATAGATTGCCATATTGCCATAGTTTTACACAAAAAAAAAAAAAAAAAAAAATTTCGCCAAAAAAAAAAAAAAAAGATCACACTTTTTTCTTTTTTTCCGACACGTAGCCATCTACCGCTCAGACTCGTTATTACTGGCGTAGGCAATTTCAGTCCATTGGATGCCATTCGCAGTTAGTTCAGTAGCGTGGATGGAGAATAACGCGTAGTTGAAAATGAAAATTTGCGATTTTCGACGATTTTCGGGTATTTAGAGCTGACACATGGATTCGACCCCAAATTTCACGAGGATCAAGAAAATATGAATCTTTTTTCTCGCTGATCAATGGTCGAGGAGCTATTCGATTTTTTCAGACCGAAAATGAATCCGGAAATGAGAATTTAAAAAAACTAAAAAATGAGCTATGTGCTCTTTTACATGGTTAACGATTTTTGCTTATTGGTAAAAGTAAGCTGTTGCAAACAAACGTTAAATCGCTTCATAAAAGTTTTGAAAGTAGTTTCAACTAAGGCATAGGGAACTCCCATACCTTGGTTTCAAATATCATCTATTTACAACAAAACTAGTCATATTTTTAAGGCAAAATACGCAAATTTAACATCTTCGTTAGCTTGTCGCTCTTGATATCTTTAGCCTTAGTAACTTACATGGAATAATACGAAAAGCTGGAAGAAGCTGAAGGCTAAACGTGACAGCACTTTTAATAACAATGGATTCCACAAGCATCTAACGGAAGAATGTGGGACTACGTAAGTCGTGCTTTAATAATTTGTATTAGGATATAGGATTTTAACAAACGCGGATGACAGTTCCATACGGTACTTAGTCTAATACGTTCTTCGTGTTTACGTTGGCGATATTTTAATCATGCGATGAGTTCCTGTAGCCCTACTACATGTATATTCATGAAAGAATACCTCTAGTTCATACCATATGCGAATTTAATCGCCAGCACTATCATATTGATATTTATTTCATGTCCCTTAATGCAATTTAATAATGGTTTTTAAAGAAAAAAAAAATCTTATTTTTGGGACGGGCTAGCCAATTAATTGAAATAATTCAACGAGAAACCGAACGTTTCCATCATGCATTCTTTACCAACCGCTTGGAAGTATTTGTTGCACACATTTGACATCTAAACTCGCTTCTTTAGTGAATGGAAAATCCGTCGCGGCCATAACACTACCGTGAGTATATCGGGAGTAGTAACGCCAACAGAGTAACTTGAGCTACGCATCTTAAGCTCCAGAGATGGCCTTACCAAATCGCCAATGGGTGTTTAACAATTTTGGCCCGCCAGAATGCCCTGGTAAATTGAAATGTTGTTAATTGATAAATGTCGAATACCGGAGTGCACTGGCGATTTTGGAACTGAACAGCCGTAAAGCCCTTTATGGAGCTTGACATGCGGAACTAAGCTCTTCCGAGCAAAGGTTACTCATGTTACTACTCCCAGAGTGCCCCTACCGCCATTAGTAGTGAAAGTTGAGGGTTGGGATGCATAACACATTTTTCCATCAATGACTGTACGAGTTCTCCACTACCGCCGATGAAAGACTGATGATGTTGACAGTCGTTTCAACTTCTTCGGCGATTACGTTCACCGTGTGGAAAGGGAATTAACATTGACGACTGCGTAATTAAACTGAAAAAATAAAACAATTGAGGGCATACTAGTTCGCTTTGGATTTCCTACAATTTTTTGTCCCCGTGTTCTGATGAAAAATTCCATTGCGAAGCCTTTGTGAGGTAAATCAATAGGGGCACTGGTTCTTCGCGAATTTTCGAATATTTGCTTCCCCTTCGCGGATTGTATTCTTCTTAAGCTCTTTATAAATAGGTACCTGCCCCAACAAAACAGACGGTATCGCAAAATCAATCTGTTCTTTAACCATAATACCTCAATGGAAAACGAAAGACTCCAGTAACTTTCATGCATAATTTACAAAAATATTTTGTACGTGGCCTCAACGTCTTGTTTGGCTCTTCGTATTTTAAACACGTCATTCTTCTCGATAGAATCAAGGAAAATAATCTGGCTTGTGAATTGTTGCACACTGTTAGTAGACTGCAGATATTCGTATTTCTCATCGTTGTTGTTACCTGATAAAATTTATCTCACCCTTTGACCCAATTATATTTTTCTGGAACCAATGTTCAATTAATATATACTTTTCCATCTTGAAAATTAATTCCAGAAGTTCTTCTTTGGCCTGATCTACACTGAATGGCGTGCTCTCGGATGATTATCCGTCAGGAATATTGATGATGACAACTAGTGTGACGCGAATTCTTTCTACTTCATCAACATGTTCTTCAACATTTTTTTTTAAATTCACGTTCAGTAATGGAAATGATATTTACCAGCAAAAAAATTTCTGGCAAGATTTGTCAAACAAATTTCGTTGATGTGGAACATTTTGCGATTCACCAACACTGAAACTGTCTCTAAAGCTTTCTAGGTTCCTCAAATCTAAGAAACAGATCTATATATAAAAAATAAAAATCAACAATGAGCTTATGGAAATCGTGCTGGCATGCATGGTGCTGGCAACATTTACCTTATGCTTATCATGGTTTATCCACAGTCGAATGATGGAGGAACATTTTGTGACTTGCTTTTACAACATGTGAAACAGTGAGGAAGGGAAATTCCAAAGCAGCTTGACTTGGAAGCAGTTTGCCAACTACTTTTTTGTCATCCCAAGGATTTATAAAGTGGGTCACCTACGACAATTTATGCACAATAAGAGATGAACGTCATTGACTAGAGTCTGTCACGCTACAGAATATGTGGAGTGATATGAAAGTTCCCTTACTGACTTGAACATGTGAACATGAACATGTGGAAAGGGTAGACATGAGGGAAAATATCAATATTCAAGTAGTTAATGGTTACTGCCAAAGACTTTACAGTAGGACAGCATTACACTAACCATACTCAAGAAATAGGTTTTTGGCTGAATAACATGTTCACAGCAACAAAATTAAGGGAATCATGATTTTGAAATATATATGAATGAAATCCTATTCACCTTGTTGATGGAATGCTTCTATTTTGTTTAACTTCCTAGTTCCTCGTTTATACGAAAGAAACTACACAAACGAAAAATATAAAAAAAAAAATAGACAAAAGCAGGTTAACTGATGGTGTAGATGTAACTAAAACAGCAATGGGTCATTGCAATGGGTTTACTTACTAATACTGTAAGTCCCATCAGATAAAAAAGTGTGATGTTGCTGCTCAAGACTGGATACGTGGTTGTCTCCAGCAATCTGGTCATTTGCAACTAAAAAGAGTGCACAATTTTATAATTTAAAAATTACATGAAAAATATACATATTAATGTATCATAGTGAAGTATCTGGTATAGAGATTCTTAAGATGGAGAAAAATACACCTTGCAGATACCAAATAAAACAGTTCAGATCTTCAGTACCATATCACATTTAACTTTGGAAATTTATCAGGCTCCTTGTTATATTTCTCTTCATGTGAACTAGATTCAGAGGATTAAGGCAGAGAAAAGGATTGTAAACCAATTACATGTGTGAACAGAAGCAGAAATTTCCAGCAACGGCTAAAACTCGTGTATCACGATGCGTTCCCAATGCCACCTAGACACTTCTTTGCTATGTTCCAAGACAATTTTCCCACCATCTACCCATCAACTATTTGAAGAAAACAAACCGTGTAAACATTATGCAAAGTATAATGTAATGAGTCTTCATTGTCTTCAACGGAACATTTTTCTCTGTAGCAGCAGAAAGATTTGGTATTCCGTAGAAATATTTGGAAGCATCTAGATAAATAACTAACGCAGAAGACACCCCTAAAACACCTCTCTACTCGCGAAGTTTTGTCCTGAACTGCGATCGATTCGCGCGCCATCGTGTGCGAATCGGCGATAAATTCTGTACGATGGTTTATAGCTGCCATCTAGCGGAAAACTTGGAAGCAATGGAAATTCTTTTTATCTAGACGGATGAATCCCTATTGGGGAACTTATTCCGAATACCGTGAGTTTATTAAGGTGCCACCCTTTTTAGGGCGGAACTCTGTGTATACGTTACGCTGCATATTTAAATAACCTTTTGGTCTTTGTAGGGAAATTTCGTATAATTCGACGGCAGCCTAAATTGAATAAGCTTTCTGCTGAGGTGTTTCGTTTTTATACACAGTTCTGACTGACATTGAGTATTCACGCATTTAAACGTAAAGCATTTGCCAGCGTACGTGCATCGAAACTCCTTGAGAAGTATGCCTTTAATTATGAATTCACAGATAGGATAACAACAACACCTCGTCTGTCAAATCCAACAGCCCGTATTTTAGTAATACAGATTTTGTTGTGTGGGGATGCATGATGAAGCGTCCTTTTTTGTGCCTGCTAAGCTCGACAAGAATAGGACATACAAACAAGTGGCGCCATTACGTTATCCATCAAATGACAATTACTACAAACTTTAGTGAATTGGTTAGGGAATAAACGGCAGCTAATTTTTCTTGTAAATTTACTTGGTATGTTGCTTTTAGGGTTGTGATCAAACGAGTTGTTTAAAACGTGTTATTTCAAAATACAAGACAGTGAACACGCCGTTAGTTATTCCGCCGTGGAAGGGATGGCCAATAGCGATGGATGTAGCATCGTCAATAGATGGTGCTGTGATATATCTAAGCCTATTGCTGGAAACCGACCTAGCGATCGTGCAGATCTTTTTAAAAATGGGATCAAACGACGTTTTAAATCACGTCGCATGTGAATTGTGTTTCCGGCTTCGGTAATTTGAAAACAAATAGGTTTTTAAAAAATATGTATTTTTCGGCCTTGCCCTCTGTAGGCGAAGCCGTGGTTCGCGGTTATTTCGAAACACCAGGATATGTGCATTGTCTTAACGACATTTTCCAAGAGAAAGGTAAGTGTTTTTCAAACCTTTATTCGTTTTCTTAAGTCGTTGTTTCTTTAACCTAGCAAATTTACAGTTTCGGACCTTCTTTTCTTCCTTCGAGGATTGGTTGTCAATGAACGGTAGCTGACTGTCGCAGCATTTGACAAATGACCCGTCAGCTGTGGACAAAGAAACCGCTCGTTGTCTCAAAAAAAAAAAAAAAAAAAAAACCGGCTCCAAAAAAAAATAAAACATTCCTTGGTTTTCCTGGAATGGTTCAGAACTCTGCATTTAATAGTTAATCACGAGAACAAAAAGTCGAATTTCATCGCGCGCACTGCGCTATGATCATTTCTCTGTCTTTCCCCTTTGCTGGTTTTCAACATCTCCCGTACTACCTATTTATTATTCCTGTTCCTTCAGCTGGTTCTCACATTTGTGCAATGCACGCCAACTGTTTAGACGAAACGTCAATAAGAACGAAGTCGAGCATGCAACTACTGTCCAACTTTATTTTTTTTCTTCTTCTTCCTCTTTCATTCAACTGCATAATACTTTGAATGACAAACGCTTCATTCTCTTGCGTTCACATGTATGGTACACGTGAAATGGTTCAGCAACGAAGTCGAATTTTGCTAGTGTCTTACACGCTAAAGATTCCTCGAACTTGTGCAGCGGCATTTGCTTGCAATACAGAACTGCACAGTCTTACGCACCGTGACCCTAAAAGCCCATTTTTACGGTTACAGCACAGCCGTCATCGAAAGGTTTTGAATGCGATTTTCAGATTAAAGTTAAAACATTATTGCTTGATCGAATCAAATCCTCTGTTTAACTTTTCGAGGAAAAGAAATGACTAAAGATATGATGAATGAGCAGCGTATTAAATCGATCAGGTCAGCTTTATGCCTCTGGGTTCGTTTTCTGAAATTCTTTTTCTTCAAGGGGATCACACAAAAAAATAAAAATAAAAAAAAAGAAGGCTGCCGCTTACTACTAGGAGACTGGACTTTGCACTCAACCAGGCCCTAATCAGATTTCGTCACGAAATCAGTCTAAGCCGATCAGGAGCCGCTTACAAGTATGGCCCAGAATTCTAATCCTTTTTTTTTTTTTTTTTTTTTTTTGAATTTTGCGCACTCCAAACTAGTGTTTTTTTGAAAATCTTGACCCGATCCGTGATGTACGTTAGAAAGGATGCGTCTTCCGAACACCAAAATAGACGATTGTCATGGCAGCATGTAACAAAGTTGCTTGTTACAAGTTTCTCCACTAAGCACGCTGAGTTTCATTTGAATATTCTGACGATAAAAATGAAATAAGAAATTCGATCCATAAGAAGTTGAATAAAAACCCTTTACTATACTATCGTGGAGGGGAAAAAAACAAACTTAAATGTTAATAGTGGAGTCGCGCTGCATAAGATTTCGTTTTTCGTGTATAAAAGAGAAGAAAACTGAGGACAAGAGAAGCGTGTTTCGAAGCTTTTGCTGACTAAAAAAAAAAAAGAAGAAAAAAAGCCATCATATTTTCTACGCCACGTAAACGTAAAGGGTACCGATCTTCGTTAAAACCTATTCACTAGCCAGAAACAAGTCACATATTGACAGGATTCCACCCGAAATTTCTAAGAATGAATTTCATTAAGGCACGACTATGTTCGAGCGAACCATTCATGATTTCAAGCCATGTGTGAGATGGACTTAATCAGGTTGCTATCAGCTTTTATTCAGAGGGTCGCACATAATTGTTTTTATTTATTATTATTTTTTTCTTTTCGTTGTTGTTTTAAAGTTGGACCGTTGTGACACCCTCATCGTACCAATGATCGCCAACATCACAGCAGTTCAACAAGCCGTAAATATCAAGACAACGCACGCACGTCTGGGACGCCAACCTTTCATAAACTTGAAATAATATTTTTCAAGCATCATAAAAATCTGACTGCACTCGCAGTACAAAGTCAACGCCATATGGTGTTAGTATCTCTGATCAGACGCAAAAATCACAGCATTAAACTCTGCCAAATGGAAATATATATATTTTCCGATAAGCGCAGCGGAGTCTTCACTTAAACTGAGGCTAGGCACGCTCCTCTGAATTCCTTCGCTTCTTTGATGGCCAACATCCTTGACTTTTAATCGAAGCGAAATGTTGTAATTGAAAAAAGGAAAAAAAAAATGATTATATCTAAAGCGAGAATCAGAAATGCAATCCAGCAAAGCTAATGGCAATGCCATTCGCGTATTTTTCTTTCTTTCGTTCTGGATGACCTTTTTTCTTCGTATTTCGTAGTCTACGTACTTTATTCTGGTCGACATGGAACAGGTCTACAAAGCATTTTAGAACGAAAAAAAATATATATATGTTTTCATGTTGATATCGTTACTAGACTATCGGCCATTTTTTTTTTTTTTTAAAGCCAGACGAGCCCACTCGTCTTATCCGACAAAGAGACTGAACATCGTCCAAACCAGCTTCCATAACTGGAAGCGAAGCAGCGTAGAAAAGAAAAATACTGGAACGCCACGAAGGAAGAAGTCAATTTCGTCGTAAGGCTGTACACATTGATGAATATGTCAAATGGCCTTTACGATGATGTATGACGTCATGCCCTCTTTTAAGGTTATACACTGCTTTCCCAACATTATATGTTGAAAACACCATTTTCTTTTCTTTTAAGACATCACGTTAGTAAAAGAGATACGTTGCGTTCTAAATTGTGTTCTGATCTAGGGCAGAAATAAATGCGTTAAATATTATATGTAAACCGTACATCCATTCAGTGAGGTATATATACGTTTTCCACTTGCGCAATTTTGTGCACGTTCAAATTAAATTGATGGGTGGGTTTAACAGTTCGTTTGCGTCATCTTCTTGCACATATTGCTGGCCAAAGAATGAAAAAAGAAAAACGGATTGTTACACAACGAAACGATGTACCATGTGCCCTTTTACCAATGATAAATCACATCCTGGGAGACAACTTGTATTGCGTACATATGTAAAGGAGCGGCATGTGTATAGTTTTCGTGGTATACAATGTAACTGTTTCATTTTCTTTTCTTTTAAACTTATCCAGCCACGTACACAAAGTGAAGTACACTTGAAAAAAGAAAAAGAAAAAAAAAATCATCTTTTTTATTCAGGATTTGATGAAATCCGAAAACTAAATGAGCATTCTTATCAGCCCTTCGTCAGCAACCTCTCCAAATGTGATGAACAACGAAGCCCCATGCACTGCAGGAGGTGGGAATAGTGCTTGGCTGGAATATCAAAAGCCATTCGGTTTTCCCACGCTTTTTTTTTTTTTTTCTTACTTCTTATGCCTCTACTGCTTCGCTGCTCTTCTCGGTAGGAGGTATCTTATGGTTCAATGCGTTTGTATATCCAGTCCTAAATAACGTATTCCTCTGAGTGGATTACGACCCTCTCTGAAATCGCATTTGAATTCCTCGTCATTGACCAATGAGCAGTAACCCGAACGCCGGTGCTTGCATCGCTATATAGCATTTCGATTAAATGCATAGTGAACTTTAATTATTTGATTGCTTCCTCTGAAAGTTAAGCGGGGCGGGGGGACAATTTTCCAAGTCACGTTCAATCTATGCACCTATCTCGCTGGCTGTTGACTTTGCGAACACAATTTTCAGTTTAAATGACGTTTTTCTACACACAATCAAGTGTAACGAAATTTTCGGTCAGCCTGTGTTGTACGTCATCAACATCCGCTCAAGCTAGGTAGCTTCGCAGAGTCATCTAAACATGATTTGCCTTGTATAGCCTTCCTCTTCAATCTCGTACAAGAGCTCCTCTCGATGTACATTTTGTTTTTTAATCCATCGTATTTTTAATCCCCTTTTTAAAAAAAATAAATCACTATCATTAACCGCCATCTACTCCATATACAAGACGGGAGATAGCTATTGCTGCGACAAACACCAGGGACAAGCGATGTCATGTTCGCTATCGGCAAGTAGGTCTTTTAATAATCACCTGTATCAGTTTCAGGTGCCGCCTACCGACAGCCGATTAGTTCTGTCTGGCTCTTTAGTGGTTTTCAGTTACAACCAGATCGCTTGCCAGACTATAAGTTGTATACAAAAAAAAAAAAAAAAAAGACGATCGCCATCGCTTATTCATCGTATAGTCTGGTCTTGGCGTAGACTTACATACAGCCCAAATAACCAGTTGTTCGTTTCCGCTTATTAGGAAAGGAGAAAGTTAACACTTAAATAACACACGTTTAGGTCATGTCTCACAAACACAGAATTCTTTATTCAAAATGGAGTGGTTTTTCCTATAAACAAATGACGTTGTTCGTTCGTTAAACGTGAAGTTACATGTAATTCGAACTAGGCCTACGCTTTTGTTCGACTTTCTTTACTCATTTCAATTGATAATTGCAGATGAAGAACGTCTTTTAAGGTTTGTTTAACATTGGCGCATCGAATCAATTCGTGCCAACACGTGAACTTTGCATTTTGTTCTCCGTTAATGAAGTATCGACAATCTGTTGCTCAACTATGAACAGGTGAATTGAGATAATACACAGTTAAGAAAGGAAAAAAAAATTTTAATTCAATAAACGAATTGGTTTACTACACATTAAAAAGGAACCAGGTAAAGCTTTCATACCAAATTAAAAATAAGCTCCTTAAAAAAAAAAACCTTTTTGTTTCCCTCGTGGTGGCTAGTTTTTTTGTTCTTTTTTCTTTTTCCCCTAGATTGTCTTAGCAGACAAAGACAATAACTACTAGTCTTATAGCTGAAATGGCCACCTCGAGAATACCCCTGACCTTTTAACGGCAAGAATCTCCAGAATTTCGTATTCTTCCGTCCCCCTTTTATTTTTTTATTCTTCTCTTTTTTCCTAAATTCATATAATCATTAAGCACGAACAGTTCAATTGTAATAATTAAAACTTTTTGATGTGCTGGGATTTAAAAAAAAAGGAGGAAAGGAAAAAAAAAGAGGGCTTGACTATTACACTATCATTTATTCCTGGTATACTGTTGGGACAAACCACCAAGTTTTCCAGGTCGATTACTAACACCTGGCCGAGTCTCTTCTAAATGAAGGCAAAACCGAAAAAAAAAAAAAAAAATGAAAAAAAAAATAAAGACAGGGAGCTTGTGTAGCAAGCGAAGCCTAACGTCCAAACAATGTAGACGGGAGTTCAAGAAATAATAATAATAAAAAAAGAAAAAAAGAAGGGGTACCAAATTTGGTTGGATTCTTTACCTATTTCTTCAGTAGATCATTCTGAGGCGACGAAATATAGAAATGATTTTTTATTTTATGACAGGCCTATATATATGTATAGACGTGTGGTACATATGCACAGGTAAAAACCAACGTTTTATTTTTTTTTTTTTCAAGTTGTTAATGCCAATTGGTCACCGTGTTGTGCGGTATTCCAACGTTTTTCTTTCCTTTCCACCCTCTCATAAATTAACCTCACCTCACAGAAGCCAACCTGAAAAAAAGAGGGAAATCCTAGTCGGCCTACATTGTACGTATGCCTGAAGAGTTCAAAAACGCTTTCGATATGCTGAGGAATACAAGAAGAAGAGGAAGCAGATCAGCCGAACGAATTCCCTGTCAGGCAAGGCTTCTCGTATATATAGCGCGTTTTAACGATTTAGTTGGGTGCTTTAAAAATGAGTGCCATAAAAATGTCATCGTAATGAAAATTACAGCCAAGGTAAACCATATAAGAAACGGCCTCTTGTTTTTTTTTTGTTTTTTTTTTTCTTCGGTGCATTGTGTGAATTGAGAAGCCAGTCATATAGACATTGTAACCTACACACTTTGCACGTATAGGAACTGACTTTGGGTTCACGGCCAAACGCAGGCTTCTTCGCCCCCCCCCCCCTTTTTATCTTCAAAGATGAGTTATACTCACTTGGGTTAAACAAAAAATAAAAATAAAAACAGCACCTTTTTTTTTTTTTTTTTTTCTTTTCAATAATACGCTGCTCGGGTGCAACCCGAAAGAAATGATGAGCTGCGTTATTGTCTTGTTACAAGCTACTCATTTTTTGTTTTGTTTTGTTTTATACGCTTAAAATAAAGGCCACTATATTAGGCCTACGAATGAATTTATGGCAGATAGATCAATAAAAATACATTTTAACACGATGCATTGGCGTGTCTGCTCTACTCTTGTCTTTTAGAAATAGAATTTGTTTTTGTTTTTCGGCCTATTCAAGGAAAAGACGAAGAGATTGGGTTTCGAAATTTTCTTTTTATTGACATTTTACTTTATTATCGCATATAACAATTATGTACAGTCATTTACAGATATTACATTTCACATAGACATCAACATTCTGGGGAGTGGTGAAACTTGGCCGATATGTTACAATGTACAGTCTAGATTTTTAGCAATTGACGAAACAAAATACAAAACTTGATGCAAATACAAAATAATGAACCCCTCAAAAAAAAAAAAACGTAGATCAAGAGAGAAAGACTGTCGCGTTTGTGCTCAGACAACAACAAAAAAAAAACTGTATATATATATATATATATATAGACGCTTGTTGACATTGGTAGTAGCAAAAATGGTTAAGTACAAATTAGGATCGTTTTTCGTTTGTTTTTTGTTTAACTGTCCAAGGCGCTGATTTCAAATGTGGAGTTGGACAAGACAGTCGACGTTGTTCTTTTTAATGTCAGACTAGTGTCGTTATGCAGTCCTTAACCTCTGCACTAGTTGGTCGCAACGGGAAGAAGAAGAAGAAGAAAATGAAGTATCGCTTCGATACAGATCGAAGATCTCGGAACAGGCACGGGCCATTCAAGGACTTGGACGTCGTTAAAAAAATGTATATAGCAAGTCATCAACGGCGATACAGATCGCATATCGCCTTGAACAGTTATTTCTTGTGGGGGGGGGGAGTTGAAGATGAAAAAAAAAAGCTGGGAAACCATTTGCCAGTTTTCATTTTCCGTCTTGTTCGCAAATCAAGAGAAAGCTCCAAGAGGTTCAAGCTAATTACTGATAGAACGGGCAAAATAAAAGAAAATGCCCATTTTTTTTTTTTTTTTTTTTTTGCTCGTTTTCTTTTTACCTGAATGACATTTCAAATATTGAATGCCATCAGTTTTCTTGGTTGAATATTGCCTTCCTTTTTTTTTTTTTTTTTTTTTCTTTCCTCCTCCTCTTCTCTAGTGGCCATCATAAAAATTTATCAGACTCAACAAGAGAGGGGAAATATTTCCTTTTTTTTTTTTTTTTTGGGTTGAGGATGGATGCGGAGAGAAACTGGAAAACTGAATCTTAGTTTGAAAAATGGCCGTAGGGAGACGTCATAAAATGCCATTTACTTTTTTCTTCTTCTTCTTTTTTAAAAGTTGAAATAGAGCCGGGTCCCCTCCCTTTTGAAAAGTTGGTAGTACAGTTCCAACATTCCTTTTCTATGCAGCCCCTCTCTGTCTCTCTCGCTCCTTCCGCTGACCGTTTCACTTTTGAAACCTCCCCTTCCTTCTCTTCCGATGTCTTTTGCAGGGCCTATTGTCTCCAATAGATTGGCCGCGATGATTTATGGCTTGTCTCAGTTCTTTTCTTTTCTTTCTTCCTTAAAACGGAAACTGTAACGAATTTTTCTTTTACCGTTTTTTTTTTTTCCAATTGAAAAACAAAACAAAAATGGGCGTATGATTTTTTTCTTCTTCTTTGGAACAAAAGACGACAGCTGCAAATAGATTTCTGATTTTCGTTCCACCTGTGGGTTGACTTCTTGCAGAAAATAAAAAAATCTGTCAAGTCGAAATCAAGTTGCATCTTGTTTCTGAACGTAGTGTCTTTTTGTTTGTTTTTGTCCACCACGATTTTTCAATTAGCTAGTTCTTGCGAATGGAATGCGCAGTATATCCATCATCTCCATCTTTTTTTTTTTTCGACGTCATCTGTGTGTGTTTTTTTTTTTTTTTTGTTTTATTTCCTTTTGATCTGCCAATAACAAGTCGGTTGCGCGTGAAAACGAAAAACAACCGAACGAAGCCGAGTAAAGGTCAATCATGAACTGGCCCGATCTTGTCTTGTTTCGTTTCAAGTTCTGTATCACGTATTTCAAGGTTCACACAAAATTGAAAAGCGCACACCACTTTCTTGTTTCAGTTTCGAGTTTTTGTTTTTGTTTTTTTTTTTTTTGTTTTTTTTTCTTCTTTAAGAACCGTAAAGAGATTGACATTTGGCCACTTGATCAAGTACTTGATCAATACGATAATTGAGTGTCTTGATGCTCTTCTCCGGCAGGAAAGGTAAGAAATCCAACAGTGATGGATCGCGCGTTTCGAACATGTGGCGCAATAGATTGCCGACGTTCTTGTTCGACTGCAACTGTCGCAGCGAGTCGACGGTGGATCGTCTAAAGACGCACAACGAATCGAGCAGACTCTTGTGATAGACTTCGTACTTGTCCAGGAGCCGATAGCCGTGCAGTAGGCCGCTCTCGTTGTCGAGGAAGACGAGCAAACCCGTCCGCGAATCGCGTGACAGATTGTGAGCAGGTGAATCCATCATCGTCGGATTCCACTGCATGTTGTAAAGGTTGTTCACCATTCTATCCAGGTTGGCTGTCAGGTAGTCAAAGACCAAAAGGTCAGACCATTGGGCAAGCGTTATCAGCTCATCGCGCTCCGCCTTGTCCTCCAGTTTGTGATGCTGAACGTCCGACGGATTGAGATGGCGATCGCGGCCGCGAAACTGAACGGGGATGTAGGCCGGCTCCAGGTCGTTGAGGAACTGCGTGTACACGACCGGTCGGTCCTCCGTCCACTGCGCTTGGCTCAGCGACGATTGAACGTTAATCCATTGGCGATCGAGCGGACGGACGAGGCCGAGCGAGGAGGGCGGTAGGTTGCGCAAGCCGATCAATTGGCTCAAATAGAAGCTGAAGATCTCGCCTTGGATTTGATCGTAGTTTTGGCGGTAGCGGCAACACGATTGGCGGCCGCTCTCGAACGTGATCAATCGATTTTGCATGCGACCGCAGCCTTCCTCGACGCGCACGATGGGCTTCTGGTGGCTGAAGTCGCGCCACTCTTTGGCGTTTTGCTCGTCGAAACCGGTGGGCAGGGCGTCCTCGACGGCACGTGACCAGAAAATACCTTTGACGGCGTCAGCCACGATGGTCTTGGGTGGTGGCTCTTGGCTGGCCGTCGCAACCCAAGACGTTTGAGGCTGAACGAAGCTGACAACGTCGGCCGTTTGCGCATCGTCTTCCGTCGATAGGGCGGCCTCGTCCGGCTGACTGGACTTGAGTGACATTCGACGTTGCGCTGTCAGCGTTTCCTTCTCCTTCTTGCGCAACTGCCATTTGCTTTTGGCCGGTGGGCGCGTTGCTAGGCTGCCATTCGTCGTCTTGGCAGTCACGTTGAGAGGCAGGTGGACGATGATTGGCGATTTGGCCGCCATCGGCCAGGAGGTGAGCAGCGTGTTGTTGATCTCGTTGCCGGCGGAAGACGCGTAGATCATGGGCAGGGCGACGCCAACGCCAACGCCGAGGATGAAAGCCAGACAGGTGGTCAAGTAGCAGAGCCACCTGGACGCGCGATGAAAGCCAGTTTGCGTGTGCTGGCCGCCGAAAATGCCACCGCTCTCAGCCGTCACGGCAGCGTCTCGTGACACGCATTGGACAGACAGCGAAGGCTCCATGTCAAACAGTGAGCTAGTCCTGCGCATTCGCAAACTCGTAGTCAAATACTGGAGTGAGAGCATCGCTTCAAGTACATGTTCTCGAACCATTTGGAGCTGATGCACATAATCACAAAACAAACATCACTTTTCTTTTCTCTTTTTTTTTTCAGATTATGCCTGTTGGTCGAAACAATGGGCCACTAGTCGCATGCCACTCGCCTTCAAAATTCACACTCGCCTTCGATGTTTTGAAAAAAAAAAAATCAAATGTTGCGTCACTTTGGCGTTTTGTCGGCTCCAATAAGTCAGTTGTTGTGTAGGGGTGGACTGCAGAAAACAAAACAAAAAACAGAGTAATCAAATGTAAGTAGCGAGAGAGAGAGAGAGAGAGAGAGAGTCTATCAGAACACCACTCTAACTGACTTCGAGACTCGTTCTGCCTTGAGTAGGACAGGTAAGCCGTCACCTGACTCGGTTTCCTGCTCGGTTGCAGCCAATAGACGGTCGACTAGCACCTCCCCTCTTTCGCCCTGTTCTTTTTTTTTTTTTTCTTTTTCTTTTTACAGTATAGAGAAACACCTCTGGCGCACCGATGTATCGCTGCTGCCCCGTCATACACAGTCAAGCTCCTCCTAAGGCAGCCCGAATATATACGTACAGCCTGTTTTTTTTTTTCTTTTTCTTGGCTAGCTGGCTTGTATAGCAGTTTTTGCCTAGCATATATAGACACTGTACACACTTTTGACTTGGAAATTAAAGAGGCAATCCTGCGGGCATAAACCTCCTCTTCTCGTTGCCTCCTCCCACATAGTTCTTTCATTCTTTTTCTTTTTTTTGTATGTTTCCCATTACGACTACAAGTTGAGGAATAAGCAAGGGAGAAAAAAAAAAATAAATGCGTCGCGCAAACATTCTTCAGATTCGCCTTTCCGCACGTTTTTTTTTCCCGAAATGAAATAACAAATAAACGCAACATTCCCCCCCCCCCCCAACCCCGCTTAACTTTATCTTTTAAGAAAATCACGTATTAAACTATTATTTTCAACCAAGTTATTTATTATTTCTTTTTTTGTGTGTGTGTGTGTGTGTGCGTGTGTGGGTTGACATTTCGGATCATTGAGTCCGTCAAAGAAGTGAAAATACATTCCACGCAAGTCATGCAAGAAAAAATGTCCGATTAAAGAAGAATAGGTTTTCAAAAAAAGGGAAATAAAATACAGGAAGGCCGTAAGTTAAACTCGTTGTCGAAGATAAAGGGCGGGGTGTAAAGGATTTTTTTTGAAAACGATCTATTCAATTGAATCCGTGTGTGCGTGTGTGTTTATAACCCGCCAGTTCTTTTTCATTCTGCAACTTGAGCTAGGGGGAGTTAAACCCTGTTGAGGGGGTGTTCGCTCGATTGAACCTATTAAGGTGAATAAAGGTTGACTACTTACTTCAACTCGTACAGCAAAAGTCAAAAAAATAAAAAAAATCGAGAGGGGGAAGAAAAAAAAAACAAAAAATGGTAGAAGGTATATTATCCATGCCCAAGAATATGTTTTTGAGAATTTAACAAAAAAAAAAAAAAAAAAAAAAGGAACTTTCAAGATTCGAAAACGCCGCTATCAGCTGCTTTTCCAGCCTTCCTCCCTTTTTTTTTTTTTCTTCTTCATCCATCGACTCGAAAAAAAAAAAAAAAAAAAAGTAGGAAATATTTCTAACAGCGGGGGAAGTCACGGTCTTCTTAGGAATGCGAAACTCGGGCTATGGTCAAAAGAGAAAGATGGAAAAAGACGGGGCCGGCTTTTCTTTTTTTTTTTTTTTCCCTTTACATGCTATATCTCCCTTTCATGTTTTTCGTTCATTTCGAGTCAGACAATCCACCACTTTGCCCATTTTCATTTTTTTTTTTTTTTCCTTTGCTTCCTGGGGCCCAGTATATACGATTGTATATACACTACCGCACATCGCGTCGTGATTCGCTTATCGGTTCGATGAGGGATTGCCCGTTTAGAAGGAGGGGGGTTGTCCGATGTTTTTCTTCTGGTTGAAGAATTTTTTTCTTTTCTGACCTTAAACGGAATTTTTTTTTTTTTTTTTTTTATTTTCTTTCTTTTCGTTTTTTTTTGTGCGTTAAGTTTAACGGAGGAAAGAAGGGAAATCGTTGATAACACCAGAAAAATGGCTACGTTTTTTTTTTTTTTCTTTTTCTTTTTTAAACAGCTTGTTTTGCGTTTTGTTTAGACAAATGTCCGTCGCGTTTGACATGCCTCTCGTCCCCCCCCCCCCCCCTCAAAAAAAAAACCCGTTTATTTTATTTATTTATTTTTTTCTGTTTGGGGTAGAGAAAATAGTGACTCGTTTTCCATATCCCAAAAGTAGAATCTATATATTTTGAATTGAATTGACCAATATTGAATGAGATCTATTAAGTTTTCTTGCAATAACTTTCAAGTTCTGCGATGTTTCGAACGTTATCGGGGCCAGGAAACAGGAAAATAAAATTTCAGAGCTCTAATGATTTGAATCATTAGCTGATGACGCAATTTCACGATTCATTGGTTTCTTATAGAGCCGTTAGTTTGTTTTTTTTAAGTCTCTCGTTGTGTTGCTCCAACGCTTTTTTATTTTTTGGACAAGTCAAATGGCCTGTGCAGCGAGAGACATTGTTCGATGAAATGCAAACGAATTTCGTCCTCTCTCTCTTGCCGTCTCGTCAAAACAATGTATCCCAAAAGCAAGTCAACTTGTCTCCTGGCTTTTTGGAGGAGGGGAGGGGTCAATCCACAACCATTTCGGTTTTTGCCATACCTGGCCAATGGGAGAAGATGAGGGATTAGGTTTCATTGTGAATATATTTCGCATACTACACCGAGGTTCCCGACCAAAAAAAAAAAAAAAAAAGGAATTGGCCTAGCATCTGTACTCTCTCTCGCCAATATTCACAAAAGGCTCTTGGCTACTCGCCTTTTTTTTTTTTCGACTTTCTACCTTCAAAATAATACAAAAGAATTTTTAGGTAGATGTTGTGGTTAAAAGAAAAGCTCTACAGGATGTGTGTGTGTGCAGTACCTACGAGGAAAGGGACGAGCATCCAAATGGCAAGAGTGGCCTTTTTTTTTCTTTTATGTGGCTGCTACATTTGGATTTCCTGAGCCTCAGGATTTATTACCAATAAAAACTACTTAAGCCTTATCGAGCTGCTCATTTATTATTATTATTATTTTTTTTTTTTTCGCAATGGTTAAAACATAAAGATATGTCACTTGGGAAAGAGAAATGGCACTCGCTATGGATTTGTATGTACTTTGTAATTGCTACGGGCCTACAGCGTTTGTTTCCTGAGATACGGGAAGAGCGTGAACGACATCCTGTTTTGAGCTGAGAAAAGTACGAACGAATTGAAACTTCTCTTTGTGCCAGAGATTATGGATTTGCTAATCCAACGGCTGTTATATTTAGCGCGTCTAGTGTTACAATAGGAGGAGCACATCTTTGGCACCGGATCATTTGTCTTTGGCGACGGCTGAGAAATCTCACCTATGAATCGGTCAAATTGAGAATTTTTCTTTTCGTTTTCTCGAAACTTTGCGAGTTCGATTGAGATTTCAACACTCGGCAGTGATGACATTTTACTCTGCGTTTTTATTTTTAAATGAATTAAACGAATTGAAATCGGAACGTACTGGCATTCACTTCGCCGTGCAACGACAACATCCAACGTTATACCCGCCTAGACGACTGATTTTAGGCTACAAATGCACACGATAATGTGCTCAAATTAATCATTTCGATACTTGTTAATTTTGTATTTGTTTTCATTGGAACTTTGCTGTGGCGCTAATCATGTTGTGCGTGTAGGCTTCGCCTATAAAACGGCCGAATTATATATTCAAACGTTCGGACTGCGCAACGCATGTATTATGATTTATTTCAGAGTGAATTTTTCTGTTATTCACATTCACTAATGCAAAAATACATCACGAACCCCCAACAAAACTGGAAAAAAAAAAGGGAGGCTATTTTCCATTGATAAACTGAAAGGAAATCGGTTCTTCTTTCAAAGCACCTCAACGATGTTTAACATTCCCAAAACTAGATCGAGATTTCTCTTCCTTTTCAAGCACTAAAAACGAGTAACCTCCATTATCCTTAATTTTTCATCCACTAACATTTTTTAAGTTAATAAAGCAGATGCTTTGCAAGCGGAATTTGCATGTATGCCATCGCAATGAAACGAGCCCTCTGAATGTTGTTTTTTGTTTGTTTTTTTTTTTCGTCAGGTCCCCACCAAGAATTTGATGTCATTTTAAACAGCATATAAGCTTGTCCTTGTTCTAATAGAGTAGTGAAAAAAAAAAAAATTAAATAAATTAAATACATTATTTTTTATTCCTCTCTTTACTTGCTAATGGCCAGTCTTTTGTGGAACATTTTTTTTTTTTGAAGGGGGGGGGGGGACGTTTTGAGAAGAGTGTGCTGCAGTCACACAAAAGGATGACTTGACTGTCGTGGAACCTTTTGACTTACACATAAGGCAGCCTACATAGGAGAGAGAGAGAGAGAGAAAAAAAAATATACATATATTTCTATTTTTCTGTCTCTTAAGACCGGAAATTTTTTTCTTTAGGGGTTGTGTACGAGGGGTTTTGGGTGGAACAGTCGAATAGTCAAAAGAATGAAAGGTTAGGTTTGACCTTCTGTGCCGTGGAGCAAAAGAAAGAAAAAGATCTCTGATGGTCACAAGGCCAGTAAACCCAGGTCCATATTGAAGATAAAAAAAAAAAAAAAAAAAAAGAGAGTTCTCCTTTTCTTTCTTTTCTGAAAAAACATTCCCAAGCATTCGTGGGATTCCATTCTCCCCTGGATATCTTGTCATCCGACTACTTATCAATTCCGCTCGAGAAATGTTATTTCCCCTCGCTTTTCTCGTAATGAAACTCTCATATTGCCGACAGATCCCGCTGTATCACCAAAATAATAATAATAATAATAACGTATACATACCGAGCGAACAGTGGACTGTTTACACAACTCGAAATTTCATTTTTGGGACGTGATTCAACGTAACAAAAGAAAATCAAAACGGGTGACCCATCTCACATTGGTACAGTTTACGCACGGACGTCCATTTTGTTCGAAAACATAGAACATCGTAGCACCTCTGTGTGTGTGTGTGTGTGCTTACAAGTTTAAATGGTTGCCATCATTTTATTGTTTTAGAATTTCATTTCTGAAATAGTCTCGTTGATTTTCCACAATAATAAAAAAAAAAAAGAATTGTTTTCTTTTCTTTTCTTTTCTTTGATTGTTAGCGGCCATCGCGAGAAATGGAGTCACCGCGCAATCAGATGCTTCCGTTTCTTTTTCTTTAAAATCAGAGCGTTATTATTATGATTTTTGTTAGGGCAGGGGAAGGGGAACAAACGTGATTTTTCTGTGAACGAAAAAGAAAGAAAAGGAGAACACGGTTATTGCCTTTAATCTAATAGTTTACTAGGCTATATAAAAAAAAAAAGTGTTACAATGTAGCTTTGATAATGACATTTTTAGCAATCTTTAGTGCGTCTTCGAGCTATGTATGGGTTCAATGCTAATATCCCAATAAAGCGGCAACCGTTTTTCGTTCTATACCCAACTTCTTTGAAAATGTTTCATTTTTCTCCCTTGTGTGAGAACAAAAGAAATGCATTCATGTTTTTTTTTGTTTTTTTTTTCGGTTTAAAAAAATGAAATCCCGGAAAAGGGCTTATTTTATAAGAATCTACATTAACAGAAATTCAAATTGATTCACGAAGAAACGAGGGTAGAAGAAAAAACACACGTACACAATACATACGAAAGCCTAACGATTCAAGCACGAAAGATATGAGGATTCATTTCACGGGCCGACTAGTTGGAGAAACAGGTTTCAAAGAAATGCAACGTTTCTTCAAAAAAGGGAAAAAGAAGAAGCCGAATTTGTTTTTTGTTTTGTTTTGCTTTTTCTTTAAATTTTAACGGGGAGGACCTCTTAGGCTACCAAAGTGGATGATAGCAGTAATCTGTAATGGCCTGGCCTGTGTCGTAGCTACCAGCTACCTACTTTTGTTACGTTTCTATCGGTCCGTACACCAGACGAATTTGATCGATTGTTTTTCTTTCCTGCCTTATTTAAAGTTTTTTTTTGTTTTTGTTTTTTCTTCGTTCAATTAACAAACAAATGCGTTTCTTTTTTTTTTTTTTTTTTTTTTTTTTCTTCATTCCACACAAATATGTTGGATAAGGAATTCTTTTGAAGTACTTTTTTTTTGTTTTGTTTTTTCGATTGCCCCCCCCCCCCTTTTTTCTTCTACACCGCCAATGAGCCGATTTTTATTCCGAGAGTTCGGTTTGGCAACAGATGTCGAAAGCCGATTGAGTAAAAAAAAAAAACGAACAACCGACAAAATTGAAATGAGCAAGGCAAACATTGTTTTCTTGTTTTATTTTGTTTTCGAATAGATTTTTGTACGTAAACAAAAAAGAAGAAACAAAAATAAATAAACCAAGTAAAAAAAAAATAAAATAAAACGACACGATGTACTAAAATGCCAGAAACAAATCGTGACAAGACTGGCAATATTCCCCCCTGCGAGATACTGATGGCGACATTTGATGAGAATCGGATAACGTAATATACTTTATCTCCAAAGAAGAAGAAAAAAAAAAAACAAAAAAAAAATACCAATGAAAAATGTCCTTGGTTTACAGTTGAAATATTTCAAACGAAGCTCGTAGAAGAAGACGAAAAAAGAAAAAAAAAAAACAACACAAAAACAGAAAAGGATTGCGCTCAGCCCAGTGACGACAAAGAGTTTCCAGTTTTTCGATATTCCGAAGGAGGGGGGGGGGGGGGTGGAAGAAAATACTCGTTGCTGTAACACTCGGCATTTCCCAAACAAATAGTTTTCATCATTCTTTCTGCTTCTGAAAGTTTCTTCAAGTGTGACGGACAGGATTTCTCCATTTCTAGACCGGAACGTGACACTCTAAGAAGTGAATAGATCAAGCTATATCTTTTAACGAGTCATAGTCGAGTATTTCTTTTTTCTTTTTCTTTTTGGTGGTTCTTTTCATTCTATTCTTCGACACGGCGACAGGAAGTCTAGCAAAGCCGCAGCTGCAAAAATCTTGTGAATGACAACAACAACAAAAAAAACCGATTCTCTACACGTCCCCGCTGATCGAAAGAAATAGAAGACGACCGCCATACGTGCAGACGACGTACGCGAAATCGTTTGGTGCAAACATCGAAAAGAAGTGATCTCACATCGAAAAAGAACGAAACAAAAGAAAACCGGACCAGATATTAGTGATCAATCAATGTCGGCTTTTAGGACTTATTGGTTTTTAATTAGCTGCTGGTTGTATATATATATATATATATATATATACCTTACTTTGCCGATATAGACTCGATGACCAAGATAGGCATCGCTGTGATTCACGATGCCGCTTCAGCTACTCCCATTCTATCTCTCTTTCCCCCCTCGACTTGTCTTAAGCTTATCAGCACTCACCGTTCAGACTTGGTATTTTGACCAAAGCCGAGCCCCCCCCCTCCTTCCTCTCATTCTTGTATAATCACTTCATAACAAACCAGCAACGACTGGGACGTACCGCACTTGACATTTTTGACTAATCAATTGTTAATTGTTAACAGAGGTCACGTCAAGAAAAGAAAGAAAGAGAAACAACTCCGTGAAGGAACACGATTTATCTGTTACACGAAAAACGGAAGTTCGACCGATTTATAATGGCTCCTAACAGCTGACCCTGACTCAGCGATTCTCCGAAACACAAATACACAAAAGACGAAACAACAAGAAAAGAAACAGAAAAATAAAATAAAGACCAAGAGAAACAACAAATTCTTTTCAGAGTTCGTCGTGTATACAATTTTTTGATTTCATTTCCTAAATCAATTCATTTTTTGTTTCTCTTCTTTCGGGCAAGGAATCCTCGTAATCAGCTGATCGACCAAAAAAAAAAAGATGGCCGCAATTCGTGCAAATATGTATCGCGCGTTCTAACACGACTAAACAAATGATGTTACTACCTTCAATGAATAACAAAATATACGATATGAAATGCGACTAGAGAAAAAGAAGAAAAAAAAATTAAGTTGAGGGATAATGTTGTAAATATCCGTGGGTTTATTGACGGACTAGAAAAAAGTTGAAATGCAGCTGGTTGGGTGTCTGCATAGCGCACAGGGTTACCAAACTTACACACACACACACACACACACACAAAAAAAACAACTGATCGTATGTCTAGGCTGAATGGGAAGGCATTGGGAAGTTTTCGATCGATGTCTAGAATAGATAGGACACACACACAAGAAAAGTTGGATTTGTTGCACACATTGTTTCAGGAAGAAGAAGAAAAAAAAAAAAGGGAAAAAAAAAAAAAAAAAAAAATCAGAATGCAAAGAAAAGAAGCCGGCAGAATCCCCGCTGTTCGGTTCCAGCTGGCTATGGACGCTATCCAAAAATGGGGTTCTCTCCCTCTCTCGTTTTTCTTGTTCTCTCTCTCTCTCTCTTTTTCTCTCTCTCTCTCTCTCGCTCTGTGTTAGTTAAAAAAAAAAAAAAAAAAAAAAAGGAAGAGAGCAGAAGAAAGATGAAGATGGAAGAGAAAAGGTCGAGACGAAAGCCAAAAATGCGGGATATCCTGCGGTTTCAACAACTTTCTATGATAGTGGTACCTCGACTTGCAGAACACACAGCATGGGGCAAAGATGGTGGAGGGGAGCGGGGGCCTGCAGGAGGCTTATCCCCGCCGGCAACAATGTCTAGCAGAGCCGCCTAGCTGTGCAAAGCAAGCATCTGACTTTTCTCTCTCTCTCTCTTTTTCTCTCTGTTGTATCCCTTGAAAAGAATTGACCCTTGTCCCATTTCTTCCTCCCTCGCTCTCCCTCTTTGACTTTTTAAGAGAGAGAGAGAGAGAGAATGCACACGAGTCAGGAATTGTACGTTTGCTGTAGTGCCACCTTGGTCGCTTTCGAAATTTTCAATGAAATGTTGCCATCCGACCATATTTCCCACATCCAAGTCAGCCATATTTCTCTTCTATACCCCCCCGAAAATGTCTCCTCTTTTCTTGTTTTCTTTATGTACTTTTACATTCCGAGAAAAAAAAAGAAGAAGAAGAAAACGAAGGGCTTTAACGACATATCCACTCAGCCTATTGCCTTTTTAAGAGGCAAAAAAAAAAAAAAAAGGAAAGAAAAATCATTTGAGTTGCTTGATTAGATGAAGTTGAAGCCGTTCTTCAACAGATGAAAAACAAAAAAAAACAAAAAAAAAACACGTATGTACTGTTTTAGGATGTGAAAAGAACAAAAAACAAAAAATGTGGTGCAGACGTTACGTATGCATAGTGAGGAGGCAAAAAAAAAAAAAAAAAAAAAAAAAAACCAAAAAACAAAGTGACATTTACCAATCGATCATGTAAACATTTTTCTGCCTGTTAAGCAAAGCCGGTTTGGAAAGTCGAGTCACACACCGACGCAGAGCCACTGCGTGTGTCTGTGTGTCTATGTGCATACTTGGTTAAATTGATTTTGGTTGCAACTGGTAACGAAACAAAGCTGGTGGTCTAAATATCCTCGGGAAAATGCCTTCGAATTGGAAATAACTGCAACATTGCGTGAACTGTAAAAATGACCGGCTGCTCACGTAATTAAGAAGCTCGTGCTTTCACACGTCGTTGCGGGGGGAAAAGAAGAAAAACATCTAAGAATGGTGGGTAACCGCTGCTACCAAACTACTGCGTCTCTTTTCACGTGATGAAAAGCCAAACGAAAACAAATATCACATCATCGTCTGAGAACTTGATCACGAATTCGAAAGAAACAACAAGCGACGTTCTAGTTTGTTTTTGTTTTCTTTTCTTTTTTTCCTTTCGTAACAACCTTCGCGTTTGTTTATTTTTCATAATCAAGCGTTGCGAGTTCTTGACGTTATCGATGTTGGTCGCCCTTTTGTATAATGAATTGCTAATTGACTGGCCAAGATGTCGTTCGTGTCCGATAATTTGGCGTGCGAATCTCGCCGAATGCCGATAACGTTGTCTAACAGTCCCTGCCCGACAAGATGAACGCCCGTGTCCCTTTTTCGTGTCCCAGTACACAAGTCACGTGGTTCCTTTTTCTTTTTTCAGGTAGCCATATAGGTACCGTTTGAGTTATTTCCGATCAGCTGTGCCCTAAGCGAGAACACAATTTGCCGAGTGAAACGAAGCATCCTAAAAAAAAAAAAAAAAATAATAAGTTTGTTCTACCCTTTTCTGGTTGGCTGCGTGCGTGAGCTCAACAATTGCTGACGGCTTTACCTGCTAGCAATTGCTCGGCTTTATTACGGAGATACGTTACGTTTGAATACCTCTTTTAACGACGTGCAATACTCTTTAACTAGCTTTGATGACCAATTCACTGCCGCGTCGCGTTCATTTCAAACGACTGATGTAAAAGACTCGCTGCGATAGTTATCTTCTTCTCCCTTCTTTTTTTTTTCTTTCTTCTAATTAGTCTATCCTCACACACACACAAAATGGCCTGCGTTCACAGGTAACCTGGTGCATTTACAAAAAAAAAAAAGAAAAAAAAGGGGGAGGAGGTTCACAAAAAGAAACGACGCTTAATTGGTCGCTGGTCGACCACGAAAGGCAACAAATCTTTGATAATAACTAATGTCCTTTTCGTAATACCGAACTGTTTTTTTTTTTGTTTTTTTTTTATTTGGTATGAATTTAATCAAGCTGTATTACAAGAGAGAGTTCAAAAAAAAAAAAAATATATTGAATCGTTTGTCGCAGAAAACGAACGACATCGTTGCCCGCAGGCTTGGAGTTCCTCTTCTTGTAGCAAAACACAATTTTCTTGCTTATTCTGCGTATGTGTTAAGAGCAGCGCAGTAGAATGAAAAAAAAAGGAGAAAACATGGAAGAAAGAGAAGGAGGTAAAAAAAAAAAAAAGAACAGAAGAGAAGAAAAGGTTAAAAAAAAAACGAGATAGAGATACAAAATTGTTGTGGGAGGGAATGCGCGCGCGATTTGGTCTGTGTTCGCGTGACTGGTAGCTTTCACCCACGATCAAAAAGGAGGAAAATTATAAGGTGGCTAGACTGCAACCGACACCTATGAATTATCACACGTATGTACACAGAGAACACGCGGCAAAGAGAGAGAGAGAGAGAGCACAGGTCAAAAGTGGGATTCCGCAGTTCGTGTCCGTGTAACAGATGTAACAGAATACGTGATGGAGGGACGCTCGAGGCCGCCACACTAATAATGCCACTAATAACAGCATTTTGTTGCAGAGAGCCCCAGCACTACAATTTAACAGTAGCCCACAAAGGTAAAAAGCTGGCACATGATTAGAAGCCGACAAATTGGCTGTAGTTTTTTTTTTTTTTTTTTCTTTTCCTTTTTCTTTTTTAACACAAAATGCTTCTTGTATATACATACAAGCTGGCTTGCCACCGGTCTAACTATAGAAAACAACAAGATGATGTCCCCCTCTTTTTTGTTGACTTTCCGGCCTTCTTCTTCTTCTTCTTCTTCTTCTTTTTTATTTATTTATTATTTATTTATTTATTTTTTTTTGTAAATATATATATTTTTTTCTTTTATAACAAGACCGGTTGTTTAACAACATCAACGACTTTTGCAAAGTATTTTTGTTACTTTTCTCGTGTGGTTGACAATTTCTTTTCTACCCCCCCCCCCCTCATTTATGATGGACGCCCCTTTTTCCCCTCACCACATCTCTCTCTTACTTTTGTTTGTTTTCTTTTTTTTTTTTGCTTTCAAAATCAGCCCATGCCTAGTAGCCGTTTCACGCTATCAGTGAGACCGAAAATGGCACGTCAAAAATGCCAATCGCCCCTGTTATTCAAAAGAACGAAATGCGTCACGTGTAAATTATCTAAAAAAAAAAAGTAAAATCAAATAAATTCTTTGTATTTTTAGATTTGGCATCAAGTGTGGTAGCCGATTGTGTTCGGTCGTGGTGACCAATACAGTGCGCATTATTGCAAGTCATTATTGCAGCACGCCAAAAGGAGATCCATTCTCTTCTCCGGCAACCAACATCCACCGTTATCACAAAAAAAGAAAATAAAAAATAAATAAATAAAACGCTGGAAAAAAAAAAACAAAACAAAAAAAAAAAACCTTCTCTACTTTACATACAATAGCAAACTATACAACGATCGCCTTTGTTTCGATTGGTTTCAGGGCATAACGGAATTCCCCCCCTTTTTTTTTTCTTCATGTCTATACTTCCCGTTTTCCAAATCATCGTCGTTGGCAGATCTCGGTCCCCTCTCTTTTTTTTTTTTTTTTTATATTTTTACTAGATAGCAAAAAAAAAAAAAAAAAAAAAAAAAAAAAAGAAAATATAAATTTTTTTTTTTTTTAGTATGATGAATCATATTGACCATCTTCAAATTCCCGTATTTCTTTTACCAATAGGGTACATCATAAAAAATTTAAAAAAAAAAAAAGGAAAAGCTGTCTGTCCACCACGTTCACATATCAACGCCAAGCACTTGGGAGGGTAAGGAGGCGTGGCTTTTGAAATGGTAGACAACGACCAGCCCAAAGTTAAAAGACAAGTCGTTACGAGTTGTTTTCCTTTTTTTTTTTTTTTTTCTTCTTCTTAACTTGAATGGGCTACTGTTTTTCTTCTCTACGCCACGTGAAAAAAGACCCAATGGGTCCCAATGTCTTTCTAAAGCTCTGGCGAACCCGTCCGTCAACAAGCCGACCAACAACACACACACACACACACACAAGATAAAGAACAAAAAAAAAAAAAAAAAAAAAAAAAAAAGGGAAACGAACGGATGAATAATTTGAACCTTTGAAAACATTTTTTTTTTTTTTTTTTTTTTCTCATTGAAATCGTTTCGACTCTACTACCGGCACACACACACACACACAAAAAACCGCTGATAAACGTGGATAGAGAGAGAGAGAGAGAGAGAAAAAGAGGTAGGAAATAAAAATACAAAAAAAAAAAATATATATATATATATATTTATAAAGGAATCAAAGAAAGGGTAGGAATGAAAAGAAGAGGAAAGAAAGAAAGAAAAAGAGGTAGGTAAAAAGAAAAAAAAAAAAAAGAAGAAGTTACATGAAGGAGGGGAAACGAAAGGTAAAAGAGGAGGAGAAGAGGAGGTCCTCGATGGGGAGAGCGCCACGTTTCAAACGAACAAGACACACGGCCATCTTCAACAGCACTCCTAAAAGGCTTCTATGAATGCATACTCGATGGCCAACTCGTTTGTCAATGTCAGAGCAATCACCCAAAAAGTCAGCTAGAGAGTCATGCGAAAATGCGACTCTTCGTCACGCGGAAACAATCGAGTTCCTTCTTCTCTCCAGCATTTTCATGGCGGCTCTTCTTCTTTCTTTCTTACCTTTCTATTTATTTCGTTTTCTTTTCTTTTTTTGGGGGGGGGGGGATTTATTTTCTGAATATGTATTCTATGCTTGTATATAGAAAATAGTATCCCCCCCCCCAAAAAAACAAAAAACATCCTCGTATACATGTTTTTTTGCGCTGTACCCCAAAACTTTCTCGTCTGCTACTTGAAAATGCCACATCTCTAAACACCCGTATCGTTTCTGTTTTGTTTGTTTTTTCTTTTCTTTTTTATTTTGTTGACGTTATTTTTTTTTTTTTTTTTTTTCTGTTTTGCTGTGTGTCTTGCCTACGGTCGTTTACAGCTCGGCGAGACAGGCAGCCAAACATTCATACATAATAGTAGCGGGAGACAAGCTGGAAAGTGGGCAACGTGAATGACAGATATTCACATTCGTCGAGTATCATAAGTCAATGACAGCCAAAGGATTTGAGATAAGGTAGGATTGCCAAGGTCGGACGATTCTCCTTGATCAACTGTCTCGCTTTGTCTCAAGGGGCCGCCCCAACCTCCACTAGAAAAAAAAAGAAAAGAAAATCTTTGCTCACAAAAGTCCCTCACCGTGAAACAACAACAACAACAAAAAAAAAATGAATACGCAACATTTTCTACGATTACAATTTGCGCCTAAATGTCCCGCAACTCGCCCCAAACTTCACAGCCGATGGTCGTTTTGGTCATATCAAATGATTCTTCTTCTTTTCTCTTTTTTTTTTTTTTTTTTTTTTTCTTGTTCTTCTTGTCTCGTAACATACCACACTCTGTGAGCCACCACAAGAGATAGAACGAGAGATACGAATGTTTTTTTTTTTTTTTTTTTTTTTCTGTGTGTGTCTGTGTGTTGTTGAGGGGAGACAAGGAGTTGCAGGCACGGTCACATCGGTCTCTTGGCATTGTTCAAGCTCCAACAGCTGCTTATATATATGTATAAAAAATATATATATATATAATATATAGAAATAGTTACATTCGAGTTAAAAGAGAAGAAATGTTTCTTATTTCAAAGCTATGTTTCAGTAGTCAAAGAAAGAGAGAGAGAGAGAAACCTTGTTGCTCCGAGGGTGTACAATAGATGTAGCGTAATGATCTTCTCAGCGGGATATTTGGCCTTGGCTACGGCCAGGACACTGCGCACTATCATTCCACCATCAAATACCAGAACGAACATATGGAGGAGCAAAAAGGCAAGGAGCAAAAAAAAAAAAAAAAAAAAAAAAAAAAAGAACGAGAAAAGAATAAAAAGGGCAACACAGACAAAAACGAGAACCAGCTCTCTTGAGTCTTTGAAGGAAAACCGAATTTCTAGTATTTCAAATTCGAATTGAATTTCATTTATTTTTATTCGTTTTTTTCTTTTTTCGAGCAAGTCGATAACAAGTCAAAAGATTGCAGATTTTTTGTCTTTGTCTTTTCACCCGAATTTGTGCTAATGGGGTGATCGTTTTTTTTTTGTTTGTTTGTTTGTTTGTTTTATTTCTATTTAGAAAAGCAAAAAAAAACAAAAAAAAACAAAAACAAAAAAAATGTCTGCAAACGGGTTTAGAATGAATCACAACATGGTATTATATTTCGCAACCGGCGTTACAATTAGGCATCCGTGTTCTTATTATCGACTTGTTCGGGATGTGTAAAGATTAGCATAAACACGCCACTGCCCGACTACTAGTTGCTTCTTTATTCGAACGGCCTTTTTCTTTTCTTTCTTTACCTTTCCTCTTCGTCTTCTTCTTCTTCTTCTTCCCCCTTCCTTCTCCGACTAGAAGCCTTCGGGCGCTATTTCTTCTCCGCATATATTTCTCTGTCAAGGAACAACTCGGCCAGCTTGATTATTCTTCTTCATCCTCTCTCTCTCTCTCTCTCTTTTTCCCTCTTCATCTCTATATATATATTTTTCTTCTTCTTCTTCTTCTTCTCAGTTTCTTTACATATTTCTATATACTGCTTCTCGTTCCCTTCTCTTTTCTGTCCTCCAAAAACGAAAGAAAAAACACGTACACAACATTAGACAGGCTATACACGTAGTTACTATTTAGTAAAGCTTCAAAAAGCTATCTATAATTACATGTTAGGAATCAACGATTGGCACGGTACAAGAACACCTAGTTGAACTAACGGCCTTCCTCCCTTTTTAAAAATAATAAAGGAAAATGGATATATATATTTATACATTTTTTTTTTTTTTTTTTTTTCTTTTTGCCACATGATTTTGTCGAGAACTCATTATGAAAGCCTGGCATACGAGCAAGCTAAATTTTTTAACGGCCTGGGATGGCTTAAGAAAAGAGGAGCCTCTCGGTTGCCTTCATCACATTTTATGACCTTTTAAAAGAGGGTGAAAATTGCCGTGATCAGCAGCAACAGCTGCACTGGGTGCGTCAGTAAAGCTTACAAAAGAAACAAAAGAAAAAAAAAAAAGTAATAATAAAGACGGCTGAATCGGATGGCCTAGCAATGCAGCTGACAACGACACACACACACACAAAAAAAAATGACTAAATCTACCATTAAGAATTTTTTTTTTTACAATTTTTTAATTTGTCGGCTGTATGTATAGGCCTAGGCTCATCAGAATGCATTTGGGTGGCCTGCTGTGCCGAGGAGCCCTACAGACAGTTGATACCAAATGCAATTCCTTTAGAAAAAAAAAGAAAGAAAAAAGTCCTGGCATTAAATGCAGGAGGACACCCGGTCAGCCCCTATTGACCCACAGATTTCTTCTTATGAACCAGGTGGGGCTTATATAGCACGAGGACCTCATCTTATTTCCCACGAGACATCATGCGACCCATAAAACATTCACCTGCTATAAATCAAGGCGTTTAATTTTGGCAATTTTATGCCCTCCTTAAAAATAAAAAAAAAGACATTTCCCCCAGTTTTCGCTGCTATTTTTCGACAGGTAGAGAAGCCAATGAAAAAAAAATGTGCACCATGAATTTGCTATAGCCATTGAACTAACGTAGATCTGCCTCTAATCTCGAGCCATTACTGATTTCACCGCTATCCGTGTTTACAAGAAAAGAAGAAATTTTTTTTTTAAAAAGAAAATAGCGTCCCCTTGTCTGGTGCTAAATGCTTATCGTATTACCCTTCATGTAGCAGCTCTACTATAAGATAAAAAAAAAAGAAAAAAAAATAGACGACAGCCCAACGGTTTTATTTCCAATGATAATAAAAAGAAAAGAAAAGAAAGAAATGTACGCATTTTCGATTTCTTAAAGATAGGCAAAAAGAAATATGAAAATACTTGTTACACATGCTAAGTATACGGGGCTATCGGGCCTAGATGCTGTAAGAAAATGAATGCCATTGTCACACAGATGGATATATGTATTTTTTGAAATTCAAAAAGAAAAGAAAAAATCGGAAAGATATAAATGCTTTCAGATTGTTGCAAGTTATACGAAGAAAAAAGCAAACTGATTGCCGCTCGAAATAGAGACGGTTTACATTTCCGATGGTAGTGGTTTTTTTTTTTTTGGGGGAGGGGGGGAGGTATATGTTCAGAAATAAACTATTTTCGATGGATATATATACTCATGCAAATGCGGTTGGGGCACCATTGTTGCGTCGAAATCCCGGCATACATTATATACCTGCGTTTTTAACTCCAATAGCTTCCTTCGGTCAGGTTAGCGGTTAGCAACATAGCGACTCACGTCTAGATGGCTGACCTTAGACATCAACTGGCTATTAAATTGTCTTGTGAAAAAAAAAAAAAAAAAAAAAAAAAACTTTTTTTTTTTTTTTTTTTGTTTTTTAAACGTATCAAATTCAATTCTTTAATAAAACGTATGTGAAAAAAAAAATGTGCTTCGCTGCCGTTTTGCAAATTGCACGTTAACCCATGGCGAAAGAGATGATTCAGGAAGTAATTCGACGTAGCCGAAAATGATGAGATAACAATCAACTGATTTGTACTTGAATTTTATAGCGCGCACACAGCACAAAAGGACGTTGATGCCCTTTGCGCATTACGTGAATACAATTTCGAGGAAAAAAACGACCGAACGAATGATGATTGCGATACATCCTGTTATCACGCACTTATAGGGGAGAAGAAAAAAAAAGAAAAGAAACGCAATTCCTGAATTCACGAAATCATAGACGAGACGGCTGGACAAAATAAACGAAAGAAATTCGCGGAATCGTTAGGGCGCGTACGTATACACATACGAAAAAAAAAAAAAAAAAGAATAGATCTGTTAAAGTAGCGCCAGCTTCCCCCTAAAAAGAGACGGACCTCCTGTCGTGAAAGGTAATTAACTTCAACTGCCTAGATGGAATCAACAACTATCAATTCGATTAAATTACGGGCTTTCAAAAAAAAAAAAAAAAAAAAAAATAACTTCGCCCCCCCCCCCCTCTTCAACTACCGAGTCAGTATGAAATGGGAACGCCTCTACAATTCTCTTTTTGTGCCTTTTCATTTGTACGTGTCCATAAATGAAATGTAGCATTGCTCTTACAAACCAAACAAGAAAGAAACAGAAAGGGGGGTGGGAAGATATATTTAAAATTAAAAAAAAACAATTTGTTTTTTCAATGTTTCTAACTGACTTTTATCAGTAGTTTTTACAACTGTTTGAAAGCCCTCAAAAAACACAGGCTATCGAATTAATAAACGTAAATTTTGAACAAAATGTCATTAAAACAACTTATGAAAAACCGTAACCAGTTGGAGAGAAAGAGAGAAGAAACAGGAAGCTTGTTGGACAAAGCGTCATCTGTCTCTTCTGGGTAGTCTAACATGCAGGTCACATCCCTCAACTCTCTATACAAGTTCCATTGGATGTAATTAAAGAAATAATCGCGCTAAAAAAACAAGAACACAAACACGTGATTCACCTTTTTTTTTTTTTTTTTTTGTTTTTTTTGATAAAACGTCATATTAATGAATTTAACAGAATCGAATTAAAAACAGGTAAGAATGGCTCCCATATGAAACTAAGTCGGTTTTTTAATTCAAAAGAATCAATGTTGATAACATCTACCATTAATTTTTTTTTTTTCTTCAGAAAAGTATGAGGTTACGAAATAAGAGAGGAATAACATTAAAGTAAGATTCCAGCAGTCCTTAATGAACTACCGAATTCATATGGAAATGTCTTTGATCTGACGCTTTGTTCAGCTTAATATGCTAGGCATGCAAATATTACTTGCCATAAACATTATGGTCTTTGCACAATTATTTTAAACGCATTTCGCTGTTATGAAAGTTCCCCCTTTATGTTGAGACATAAGTTTTAAAGATCATTAGAGTGTTTCTAGTATAAAATTTCTACAGTAACCTATTTACATAATGCCATTTGTATATCGAAGATTATTGTCGTCTAGGGCAAACAATATCTTACGCCCGATGTGATAATAATAGTACATCGAATAATAGCTTACATTTCTTTTTTCAACATTCGTCATTACTTAGCCTATTAAATACACACCGAAGCCTCAAACATGAACATTGCGTAAACTAGTGTACTCCCAATCATCTCGAGTTTACCTTATAATCTGATACGAAAAATCAAAACAAAGGCAAACAAAAAAATAAAAAAAAATAAAACAACATTAATAACTAAAAAAAATATATATATATATATATGTATATCTGATCAAAAGGAAGCCGAAATTCTAAATCTTCCAAAACAACTGGAGCGCCATGACGTTTTCCTTCTTCTTTTTTTCTTCTTTCGAAATATTATTATTAGTTGGGCTCAGCTCCCACAGGGAGTACCACCCGGAATGTGTATATATATCTACCGACAAATGCAGTGATACTCCGACAGAAAGAAAAGAAAAGACTTCATGATCATTAATGCAAGTTTTTTTTTTTTCAAGTCTTGTATGTATCAAGGTCGATGAAAACAAAAAAACAAAACAAAATCAAGCAACATTGTATTAATATTATGCGAATTTAATTGACATGCAAATGCGCCTAACATATTGTCGGTCAAAGCCAAGCCGCGACAACAAATACGTGACTGAGAAGTTGTTTGTAAAAAAAACAAAAAAAAAAACATGTTCTGGAAACACAAGCGCCGTCGACTACTAAATAGAGCAGACAGCCAAAGTTGCGAGAGTAGCGGCCTAAATGATCAAGACTAAACGCTACAACGAAAAGAACAAATCAGAAACTGACGTTGTCAAAATAATTCTCAAACGAAATTTACAAAAACAAAACAACAACGACAAAAAAAAAAAAAACGTTTAAATTAAATTCTTCTTGTATATTGAAACGAGATCATCTATAATAATCACAACCAAACAAGAATAATAATAAAAAAAAAAGAGAAAACTGGATTGATCGATTTCTTACCTATAAAAATCGATATGCGTAGGACTTGGGAAAGCTGCACGCACTTTGAACGATTTTTAAAGAATATAAATCGCCACGGATGTAAAAATTGCTGACGTATCATCGTTCTAATAAGTCTGGCATTTGAAAAAAAAAAAAAAAAAACTTTTCATTAGGAGGTTTAAAAAAAAATTAATAATAATCTAGTCGAAGAGTTAAAGGAAGAAAAAAAAAATAAATGTTTTCCTTTTTTTTTTTTTTTTTTTCTTCGCTTCTGACAACTTAAGTGGATGGCGATAAAATCTCACTCGAGTCACTGACCACCTAGGAAACGAGGCTCTAAGAAAGGCTTCAGTCAAGGAGAAGCGTAAAGAAAAAACCAAGCCATAATTAAGGGGGAAAAAATAAATAAATAAAAAGAATATAGAGTTATATTCATGACAGAAACAAAAACAAATATCTCTTCATGTTCACTTCAATTTTTTTTTTTTTTTTTTTAAGTATAAACGTTTCCAACCCCCTCGATCAAAAGCAACACATCGCAAGTTGTTCCGAGTTCTTTTTTTTTTTTTTTTTAAACATCGGTTGGAGGTAATGCGGGGTGTATAATAACAAGCCCAAAATTACAGGTTGTCGGAGTCAAAATAATTTGAGTTTCTACTGCCGCGTACATAAAATGTGAACAATGTCTTTGGCGAGTGCTCGTTGTTGCACGTAACTGCGCAGGCACGATTTTAGTTTGACACTCTAATCAATCATTTTTTTTTTTCATTTTCATTTTCATTATTTATTTTTTTTTTTTTTTTTAGTTATTGACCAATTGATGCTTCAATAAGGTGCAATGAAAATCGCTTCTTTTCACAGAGGTCGTAAAATGCAACAAACTGTGAACAATGCCCCCGGGCAACCTCATTGTAAAAATGAGAAGATTACGTGATGAGGTTTCCACTTACCGGTAGCTACTGTTCACACACTGAGCGGGTTTATGTTGAAAAGAGATTGCGTAACAACGCTTCAACACTTTTCATGCGGTTTCGTTCAGCCTTCCTGTATGTACCAATCAGTTTAAAGTTTACGGTGTCTAAAAACTAAATGATTCAACCAATTATCTTTTTCCTTTCGGGATTTCTTTTTTTTTTTTTTTTTAGGGCCAAAAGAAAAGAAAAGAGGAACACGTCGTTCACATTATCCTAATTCTTTGGCGTTGAATTTATACCAACTCACAAATGGAGGGGGCGTTGCTTAACAGATTTTCACGAAATTGTTTATAGGCCTATCATCGTGTTAATGCCACCAAAACCCTTTACAGATGGGCTCTAAATTAACATGAATCTACTTACTGTAAGTAAAAAAAAAAAAAAAAAGAACTCAAGTCTCTTACGTATAGGGCATACACAAGCCTAGGATAATTCAACATGTCATCTGAAACATGAACATTATCCTTTGTAAGACTTACAAAGTCGTGTTGGCAGAGGGCATTGGGATTGGTCGAGTGTTTTGTCATTAACATCAAGCCTGCATTGATGTTCGCTTGCATACCGATGCTTCAGACGATGTCTAGAGAGATAAATAAACAAACGAATAACTATATGCAGGTATGGATTCCCCTTCGGCCATTTTTACACGCCTCCAACTTCCGGATGCCACTTTTTTTTTTTTTTTCTTTTCTTTTCCCGTTATTTGAATACACCACCTATAGCCGTAGTGCGTATGTACCAGCGAATCGCAAGAATTAACAGAGAAAATCCAATCAAGTGTACGAAACAACAGGTGGCCGTGCTGTATTTATTATAGCGAGACTTGGCACACTCGCAAAAATGGAATACGAAAGACGAGAATATTTTTTTTTTATTGGCGTAAAAACTCCACACTTCATTGTGATACACTTACTTCGTTTTCATCTAGAAGCTAATCGTTTGAATGGCAATATACCGAGCCTATTCTATTTTATTAATTATGAACTGGAAAAAATTAAGGTAATATGGCATTACTTACATAGGCAAAGAAATGAAACACACGTCAGCAATAGCCAACTGCTGCAAGTGAGTTTAAATCTTTTTGTGCAGATTATTGGGATTAGGAAGAAATAAAAATTTATCGAATTTTCAAACAAACGGCGGCTGAATAAAACAAAGGTTTACGCGTATATTTTGAATAAACATGATAGGACAGAGTTGATTTTAATTGAAGACTGTACAGCACATAAACAATATAAAATTCTAAAGCGTTTTTCTTCTCTGAATTTAATTAATTTCGTAATTGTCGTAACACGAAAAAGCAAAAAAAAAAGTTGAGCAACGTACGATTTTTCCTGGAACACGAATACTAACTTGCATAGATTAGAAATTATAAAGACAAGTATGGACGACAAGACTAAATTAAAAAAACACAATTGACTGACTCATTACAGAACTTGTCGTCCGCTTTGCTTCACAAATGCAAATATTGATCTAGAAAAGGGGTTTGCGTGGAACGACTATTTCAAGTTCACCCTCAAATCAAGTCTGAAGTCTTTTTAAGGGATTGCAGCACGTCAAATGAGCAACGCGTATTTACATCCTGATCTCGCAGTGCATTTAAACGCATTTTAGATATCGCAAATTCAGACAAGATCTCGGGAAAATGAAACACGAATAAAAAAGAAAGTATGAAACATTAACATAAACTCTTAAGTCTAAAACGCAAGCTTCAGCCATCCGCAATGGGGCTATATTTCAAAAAATGTAGAAATGTAAATTCACTGTTTGCGAGAACAACTTCGTACGGTTTCGTAATCAAAACGAAACAGAACCTTTGATTTCCAACACCTGCTGTAGGGTCATCCTGCATCCGTGTGTTGCCATTTTTTGTTGTTGTTGTAATTACTCGCACGGGGATTGGTTGAGGAAGGGCAATTGTGGGTGCTGCCACACGTACCTCTCGTGAATAGCGTTGCCTTTATAATTCGAATCTAATTCCAAGAAAAAGGGAAATCTCTGAATTAGTAAATCCCCTTCCCGCAATCCTGTACATAGATAACTCAAAGAACGGCCAAACGGCAACGCAATAAAAACCAATCGAAG
Organism: Daphnia carinata; assembly: GCF_022539665.2. Classification (NCBI taxonomy): domain Eukaryota; kingdom Metazoa; phylum Arthropoda; class Branchiopoda; order Diplostraca; family Daphniidae; genus Daphnia; species Daphnia carinata. Next base: position 885,631 of record NC_081333.1, on the reverse strand, counting down.
CTTTTATTCCGCGAGCTTTATCTCCACGAAATGTGGCCGCGAAGAGAACCACAAAAAAAAAAATATATATATATACGTATAAGAAGGAGAAGAAGGAGAGGGACGTGTACGTTAAAAAGGCAAAAAGAAGTTCATGGTTTGTGAGAGGATATACACGCTCAATTGTGACGCGTTGAAATGCAGTGATCCATCTTCTCACGGCGCGCATGATGTATGACTGTCTTTCTGACAGCCATGACCCTTCCACCCGCGCTGCTGATCTTCACTTGTATAGCCATATCCCCTCTGTAGGTAGCGCTCATCTCGAGGCAGCCAGTGAGGTAGAGAGAATCTTGTCAATTCCACTGCGACGTTGATTCATCTGCTCAGAAAGTTCTGGGAATTTGAATATCCCTCATTGTGACTGGCTGGCGCTGAATGCGCAGGGCCGTCTCAGCAAGTCAAAGGAATCCAGCTACAACACATTTTCCCCCAACTATATACAGCCATGCGCGTTTCATCGTTTCAGGGTGTGTCTAATATCGTTACATACTCGCAGATCGTCGACGTCCAATGTTTTCGTCATACCTCCAGGTCCTGGAAAAAAAAAAAAAAAAAAAAAAAAAAGAAAAAAAGCACTTTGGTCCATGAAATCATAGGATAGTATACCCCATTGTGCTCGCAGTCCAACCAATCGAAATTCTTTGTTCAAAAATGTTATGTTTTCGATAGCTGAGTCAGAGACGCATAACTCATGTTTGCTACATTTTGGGTTAGGTGACGTCGTTGTCAAGTAACAAATGCGAAATAACGTCAATTATTAACACTTGCCTGATACCGTAGACAGAGATCACTCAAGGGAAAACTTCTTTTTTGATTCAAGTATGGTAATAATAAACGCGACATGTTATTCGTTGCGAAGAAAAAGCATGCTGAAAAGATACTACAAAGTAGTTTTCATATTATTTCATGATGTAAAACTTAAATGGTATCAAGCTATCTTATGTCGCAACTGCAACAATACAGCAAGTGTTAGGACCACTGCACGAAATTTAATTATCTGCGATGAAGCAACTCAGCCGTAACGTAAGAATGAATTCTATTATCTTTCCACTCAGCCGAAAACTGTAACGGCGTAACCCAAATAAACAATTCGTTTCACGATGACATCGGGTTTGGAAACAAATGAACTGGCAAAGAGACTGTAAAATGCCCTTTCCGAGAGATCAAAGTTAAAGCTACAGAAATAACTTTTTCAGAGTTTCTTCATTCAAATACAGCTTTTATGTTTTTAATACTTTGATCATAACGTATCGAGAATTTTTTAAGTCGATAATCCATTCGCGATTCCTTGCGAATTGTAGATCATTTACTTGAGATAGGGTCGTGCCTGCTTTTACCCGTTACAGATAATATTTAGACCTTCATCCAATTGATATTTTTGAGCCATATCCGAAGGCGATTTTGAGAGACGGTTTGCACATTTTTTCAAATTAATATAATAATAATTCAAATTTAATAGAATATAATATTAATTCAAATTAATATAATTTATAATTCACTGTCTACAGCCCATTCCCACGTTATGCGTAAGAAATTCGCATAATGGCGACGAGTTAAAAGCCTAAAAACACAAATTTCATTCTCTGCCATCTATGGGACGTTGCAAACAACTTCACTGGAAAATGGGGAGGCATTATGGATTTAGGGTCCTTTTCGTAAATTACTCATATTTTGTTTATCCCACGCCATCTACTGATACAAAACGCTACTCCCGGCTAGAAGCTAGATAAGAAAGCAATCTACCCATAGTTTAATGCCGGCATGACAAGCATGTTGCAAACCAGTTGAATATCGAAGAACAATTCGTTACTCTTTACATAATCTGAACATGAGCGGACTTACGGCCTTCGTTCTTGGTGCTACTGGAGAGACTGGGAAAGAATTACTTAACATTCTTGCCTCCAACAAGGCTTTTACTAGGATCGCTGTCATTGGAAGGAGGAAACTTGAGCTAAACGAAGAAAAGTTTGCAAACGTTGAACAAAATGTTGTTGACTTTGAACATCTAGAAGACTATGGATCAGCGTTCGAGGGATTTGGTATTGGATACTGTTGCCTTGGTACCACAAGGGGAAAGTCAGGGGCAAGTGGTTTTGTTAAGGTTGATCGTGACTATGTAGTACAGTCAGCACAACTGGCAAAACAAGCAGGATGCAAGCAGTTTCATTTACTGACAGCCCAGGGTTCAAACAAAAATTCTTGGTTTCTATATCCACGAACCAAAGGAGAGGTGGAAGAAAAAGTAGCAGAAATGGAATTTGACAAACTTTGTATTTACCGCCCAGGATTGCTTCTTTGTGATAGACAAGTAAGAATATTTTATGCTCTGCTATAATGCACACTAACTTTAACAATTAATTGACTGTAGGAAAGTCGTGTTCTCGAGAAAGTACTTCAAGTTACAATCGGTTCAGTTGATCGATGGCGAAAAGTAAGCATCCCAACGAAGGCTGTTGCGCAAGCCATGGTGAATTGCACTCTCCAGCCTATTTCAGACAAGCCAGTAGATATACTGGAGCATTCCCAAATTTTTAATACGTCCCAAAACGATTAATAGTCATTGTGACAAAAATGCTTCATACCAACTGGTCAATATTCGTGAGCATCTTTGGGTTTTTTTTCTGTTGTCCGCAAACGAATAATCAACTGAAATTGGAACCGTTCTGGCCGGATTTTTCTTTAAAGAATTACTGTTTTGCTTGTATACATGCTGGTGTTGCAACAACACCAGTATTATTATACAATTGTTCACAGCACAAGTATTATTATAAAATCGTTCATAGCACAACTATTAAAGTTTAATACAGTTTTTTTCGTTTCCGTTATTCCTCGAATTTGCGTAAAGAATGGAGTCTATGCTTCTAAATTGACTAGTTACCTAAAAGAAAGATATTCATTTCAATATATTTCGTGGTTTTCGAATGAGTTGTCAGCCATCGATTCCATTCAAATAAAAACAAATTCATGGACTTAAATTAGACTAAACCATCCAGGTTTATCGGAGCTTTATTGCTGCTCTTAGTTTTGCGGATCTACTACGTGGATTTTCATTGATTTCTTCGTCAGTAGGCGTAAGGACGTGTTTGTTGATTGCCAGCCATTGCCGTTCCATGAGAACCTGAACGTCCAACGGGTCAAGATGTCTGGCATAGTTTTTGTACTTTTGTTCACTGTCGGTTGAGTAATCTAGGTCATGAAGATGATTCTTCACTATCCTGTAATAAGAAAACCATTGCAAACAAATTTTATTACAATACTAGTTCAAACATAATTACCGATCTTCCAACGAATGGAAGGTGATTGTAATTAATTTCCCGCCGATTTTCAGAGCTCGATGTGCGAATCTCACAGCGAAGTCGAGCTCATTGAGTTCGTCGTTGACAAGAATTCTCAGTGCCTGAAAAGTTTTGGTGGCCACGTGACTTGACCGTTGTAATTTATCCGTACGAGAACTAAATCCACAGGCACTCTCTACTAGTTGCGCCAATTCATGCGTTGTATTAAGACTTGTGAATAAATATCTCGCTTCAACAATGGCTCTCGCAATTTTCTTCGCTTGTTTTTCTTCCCCGTAGATTTTTAATACGCGGGCGAGACTGTCTTCGTCGATGTGTGCTAAAATGTCTTTTGCGGACGGTTGATTGGCTAACCTATCCTGGTCCATACGCATGTCCAACGGTCCATCTTTACTCAAAGAGAAACCTCTTTCTTTCATATCATACTGCATAGATGAGCAACCACAATCAATAAGTATTCCGTCAAAAAAATTGTCCACTTCGGTATCTGACATAAGTTCCGGTAAATCACTGAATTTTCCTAATAACGGAAAAATATTGCCATTTGTTGTTACACTCGCTAATTTTATAGCAAGGTCGTACGCAAAAGGATCTCTATCCAAGGTATAAATTGTTGCATTGTTAGATGAACTTAGCAACTTTCTGGTATGTCCTCCAGCACCAAATGTCATATCAAGAAACTTTTGACCATCTTGAGGGTCAAATATGGTAAGAACTTCCTTGTGCATAACTGGAATATGAAATACATGGTTGTTTGAGCTGTATAATCTTGCCGTCGATTTTGTTTGACGGAGAAAGCATGATAACCGGGGCATGGACGAGAACATATAGGAGAAATGACGCATTCCTTTATGGGGTTTTCACGTTGCTTTGTTTAGTGTTGTAATTATGTGATGAACCACCTCTATTGTATACTATTTCGTTCACTAGATCTTGGGTTCGCTAGAAAAGCGGGAGGTGTTGCTTTCGTTTCACTCTTATAGTCAAACGGTCGAAGGGGACTTCAGCGAACAAAAAATTGTGGAGGATTGGTAACGAAACAAAAAAAAAATTTTTAACAATTTTCCTGTTTTGTGAAAAAAGAAGTTGGCTAGTTAGTTACGTCAGCCTTGGTTCGCGAAACTCAAGTCAACTTCAACATCCGAAACTAGGAAACCGATCAGAACTTCGTCTGCTGTGTGGGCTCTTAATTTTTGGGTCGGGTCGGATCGCTGTCGATCGGGGCTGTCCCTAGCTTGCCCTATGGCCTTCTTCCAGATAGCTTTCCTAGTTCTTGCCCAACCCCTGCCGGCAGCTTGGAGAAATATTTTCATCAACAAACAATGGCGGCGACCCAACGCGAATCATTATTTTTTTCAGAAAATTATCGTGCTAAAGTAGTAAAAATTAAAGTTAAAGAAGGTTCTCATATTACTATTGGGCAAATTCTGTTTCAATTTGAACCCGAAGAAATCCGTAGTCGTGAGAATGAAAATGCGAACAATTCAGTTAGCAATGGCCCCAGTAAATTTGTTGTTCGCGCCACTTCGGCTGGGTTGTTGGAAAAGCTCTATATAAAAGAAGGGAATGTTATTGACCAAGGGTATTTATTTTTTCTACCGTTTTGTTTGCCTTTTTTACACATTATTTTTTCGTAGAGCACAGATTTTGGAATACAGCAACTGTAGTCATCCAACAGTCATGAAAGATATGTGTGCAGAATGTGGAGCAGATTTGCGTGAAACCAATCAGAGAAGCCAGACCGCTGCTGTTGCCATGGTTCATAACATTCCCGAACTGATGGTCAGCATGAAGGTAGGATTAACAAAAAATTAAAACAGTCATTTATTTTCAATTTTTTGAATTGTTTGAATAGGAAGCCACTCAGTTGGGTAAAGCAGATGAAGAACGGCTTCTTCGAGACAGAAAACTAGTTTTACTAGTAGATTTGGATCAAACTCTGATTCACACTACCAATGATGAGATCCCTCCCAATATTGAGGTATAAGTGTCTTTGCTGGAATCTTTCATGTTATCTAAACAGGGTTTTTTTTCTATAGGATGTTTTTCACTTTCAACTACATGGACCTACTTCACCGTGGTATCACACGCGTCTTAGACCCTTCACCAAGCAGTTACTCTCAAACATTAGTTCTCTCTATGAGCTTCACATATGCACCTTCGGCTCACGCACGTACGCCCACATGATTGCAAATTTCCTCGATGAAGAAGGCCGGTACTTTTCCCATCGAATTTTATCTCGAGATGAATGCTTCAGTGCGCACTCCAAAACTGCGAATCTCAAGTATTACCATAAGCATTAGGAAACTTTATAATTTTTCATGAAACTCATGCCCGTTTAATTTTGTTGATTTATTTCTAGAGCTTTGTTTCCTTGTGGAGACCACATGGTTGTCATCATTGACGATAGAGAAGACGTGTGGAATTTTGCGCCGAATTTGATACACGTCCGTCCGTACCATTTTTTTCAACACACTGGAGACATAAACGCTCCCCCAGGATTGGCAAAGCAAGAAAAAGATGATAAGGAAGGTTTTGACTTTGCTTCCTTAAAGTCGGGAGAAAATTCGCTCGAGGCATCTACTCCTAAAGTAGTAAACGGCTCTGCGCCGAAAAATGCTGAAGAGGAAAAAGAAAAACCTCAAACGGCTCCCGATGATTCGAACGTTGACGGTGGAACCCCTGTTGAAGATGAGAATAAACCCGATAATTACGCTACCGAAACCCCAAGCAGTTATGAAGAGACAAAGCTAAATGACGAAGTTCTAGTGAGTACGAGTGAGTTAACTGAAGACCCAAAAGAAACAGCAACGAAAGAAGCATCAGAGACGCAAACAAAAGGAACAGAGGACGCGGAAAAACCTGTTTTGAATGAAACGGATAAAAAAGTGCTGGATGAGGGTGATAATCAGGAAAAAGAAAAATCAGAAAGTGATAAAATTCACATTCGTGACACAGACGATTATCTCCTTCATCTACAAGACATATTGCGCACCATTCATCATGCATACTACGAACTGTACGACGATAACAGAAAGAAAGAAACAAAAGCAGTACCGGACATGAAAATTGTCTTACCTTATGTCCGCCGTAAGGTTCTTGAAGATGTGCACATAGTTTTCAGTGGTGTTGTGCCCACAAACACCTCTTTGGAGAAAAGCAAACCATATTTGGTAGCAAAAAGTCTTGGAGCAATCATCATGGACAGAGTGTCTGAAACTACTACTCACGTAATTGCAGCAAGGCTAGGAACCGCCAAAGTAATTTCGTGATTTTGTTTACTTTACTTATTGTTATAAAAGTTGCATTTCTCAATAGTTAATTGAAGCCAAGAAGTACAAACATATTCGAGTAGTGACTCCTGATTGGCTGTGGTCATGTGCAGAGCGGTGGGAGCGTGTGGAAGAGCGACTTTATCCTCTCAACTCGGAATTGGTAACAGTTCGGCGGAAGCCTCCTGCCCACTGCACCAGTCCAGATGTTGCTTTTCAGTTGGCAATTGCCGCGAGCGGCAAAGAAGAACAAGACGCTGCAGTTCCGTATTACGACCGGGTAACAGGAAAAAGAGTTTTTCGTCAACCAAAGAAAAGCGATAAAGGGAAAACGTTGGCTACGTCTCGCAATTCAAATGTATTTCATCTTTTACCTATACGTTTTGTTATTTTCTCACAAATGTTTCGTTTATTTCAGACTCAAAAGAGATTTAGCGAAACTGTTAACCCCCTGCTTTCACTGTCGACCGACGAAATTGCTGACATGGATCGTGAAGTCGAAGATATCTTGCAAGATATGGAAGGAGGTGAGACCGACGAAGAAGTAGAGCCTATGAATTTCATAACGGAAGAGAACGACGATAAAACTGAAACTGTACCAAGTAAGAATCCTAATTGTTTCGTCTTCATAAAAATAATAATTGTAAACGCATAACTGTACATTCATATTATTCTTCAAAATAGACAGGGATGAATCGCCTTCCCGAAAACGGAAGCTGGAAGTAGCAGATCACGATTTAGTAATTGGTGAAGTGATTGAACAAGACAGTCCAGAAAACGATTCACTCATGACAAAATTTCGAAGAGGTGAAGATATTCCTGACCTTGAAGTTGACGTCGATGATCCTGACGACGAAGACGACAACGAGCCAGAAGTTGAGGATTTAGAAACAGATGAAGAACCAGAAGATTCAGAACTATGTTTAGCTGGTCAGGCTCTCGAGCGAGAATTCTTAAGTGAAGAAGATTGAGTTTTAGTTCCCTTCCCTCAAAAGCCTCTCCATGAAATTCTAATCTGATCTCAGCCAAAACAGAATGGTTGAAGAGATGTACCTGACGAAATCATTGTGTACTTGTTATACTACAATAATAAACATAAAACACAACATGACTGTTTTTATTATGTTAACTGACATAAAGATGTCCACAAAATCTTCTACTACACTGCATATGGCTCATCATGATCAAACATATGAAACTTTCTATAAGTTTCTTTATCAGAGAAATCTCTCTTTCCAGCCTGCCATCCCCTGTCCTGGGCCCTGAATAATCAATATGTGTTAACACAAAATGCAATATAATGTAATGGAGAAGTAAAGGTAACCTGTCATAGTCAAATCCAGATGGGTTTTTCCCATACAGAACATTTTTTGCCTCAATTTCATCACTGTAAACAGAGAAATTATTAATTTGTTTGTAATGTACAAAAATAAGACCTATAAGGATTAAATAGCATACCGATATTTTCCAACAACAACTTTCTTTCCTGTAATTGGGTCTGTTATATCACCAAAGGTGTAAACAATCTACAAAGAATTAGTTATGGTGCTGAAACAGATAATTGTTTACTTGATATGTATGATATTACCTTTTTAACTTGATGGGTAATGTGCTTTGTAAGCTTTTTAGGTAACTTATCAATCAAAACAACATCACCAGGTTTGCATGCATTGGTTGGATCACTTGCATAAACTGTCACATGTTTGGCAAAGTGCTATGAACATAAATCAGCTTGAAAATAAATATAAAATTTTTGAAATAAATGAAAGAACTTACCATATTTAAATTTTGGTCAAATTCCACTAGCTTTACTTTGAATTTCGTAGCGTTCTTCACGTCTGAAGGCAAGCAACGAGCAAGAACCGATGCAAGTTTACCAATTTGTACTGCAGCCATACCGGAACGGAGTTGGATACGTATTTAGGCTTCTACAAACACTATTTTTTTACATAGACTGGGAAAGAAATGTGGTAAAGTGAAACTCAAAGTCTTAGGAACGTAATTCTGTGCCGGTGTAAGCGGTGAGAGGTAATACAGTACATCAAAAGAAGCAAGATATGAGCATCAAGAGAACACGAGAAAAAAAAACAAGATGCAGACGATTTTTGCTTTGCCAGCCGTTAGTATTTTTGGCCGATAGATGTCTATGGGTGGCTATTGGCCGGTTACTATGGATTGTTGTGGCATATGGCAATCCGATTACCCTAAAAAAAAAAATTTCGGCCTTTTTTTTCTTTTTTACAGCTATGTATGGCAATCCGTTTTACCCCCCCAAAAAAAATAAAATTTTGGCCTTTTTTTTCTTTTTTACAGCTATGGCCATCTAGCGGCCAGATTCCTATTTAATTTTCTCATTCATTCCTTCAGACATAGATTGGATATGGTTACTTGAACAATGGATTTGCAAATGCAGTACAGCTGACTTATGTTTCACATGGTAAGTTGGAGATTTCCCAGGCAAAATTTCTAGTAACTCAGCATTTGGTACCATCTTTACTATAATTTTATACAGTACCCTGCATGTCTCATTAATTAAGATTTAAATCCTTTTATAGATTGTCACATCAGTGAGCAAGGTTCAGTTTAGGGATTGAGAACCCTCAGCGACTATAACATCTAGCCCATATTCACATTGTAGCACTTGATTGCTGCCACTGATTCTTCAAAATGCCTATCTTGTATGGGATGCTTGACAGTCAAATGGTACTCCGATGTCACATAAATATCAATTGTTTACTTTATTTACATTTATTAAAAATTTTTGAAGGAATGATTTAAACAAATGCCAAAGGTGAGACATGCTGGAAAAGCTTGATATGAATGTGTAGACGCAGTTTTGGAATTCAGAGGTGCAGCCGGCTGTTGGGTAAAACTTCATTTAAATTTTGTTTCAATTCAATATGTTTTAGTTACTATTTGTGTGATTACACAAAGGATTGTGCCATCCAGGCAATGTGGATGTTCTGCCATGTACATGATAAACCAAGGATTCTTCGTCAACAGGCAAAATGTTACTCCCTGGTAATGCTTTTCTGCTGAGTTTGTTTAGTTTTCTAATTTTAATAGTCAATGTTGTATTAGTAAACTACTGTTGGCAGAATAGCTGATCCATTGGGAAAACGGTTATGGCAAGTGCGATGAATAAATCACCATAGGTCAGTTGTCTTGCCTTCACAATTGCAACGAAGATGAATCATGGAGTCAAAAACATTAAAAGGCGGTACTATTTTAAATTTTTTTAATTGTTGTAATTGGTGTATCGCTAAGTGCTGATACATGTGTAGAACATGCTGGAATTCATGTCATCCTGGAGAGGACTAAAAAAAACGAGCTTTATCCACGAAGCAGCTCATTAATCATGTCCCAAACGATTGCCTGCGTCAGCCAGCAATCTTTCAATGGCTAACAAGCATTTAATAGTTTTGAAAATCGCGGTTTGCACTCCCTAAGGCGACATTCCTTAATCCCACCTGTCAAAAGATTTGAATGCAACCATTTTCTATTCTGAACTGTCGCCTACGAAATTCTTTTTCCATAAAATGAGGTGATATGAGGTTATAATGGAAATTGTCGTCAAGACTACCGAGACCATGTACCTTCTTTACTTTCACGTTTAGTGATCAAAACAACCAACTATGTAACCTTTCTTTTTTTTTTTAAGGTGCATGGAACGCCCAATCGGAAAGCCCATGGAAGGTCTCTGTGGCCAACACGAAAGGTTCTCCCAAACTTTCGTATTCAAGTTTTGGCTATGATGATCATTTGCAACTGCATAGCCTTTTAGAAGCTCCTGCCAGGAATCTACAGGAATATGGCAGATGATGAATTTATGTACTATGTAAGCCATATCAATAAGAACGTTTTATGCTTATCTATGTTTTATTTTCTTAATTTAGATTAATAGCAATAGTGAGCCTGCAAAGGTTTCTGGTTGGGATGTGATGACGAAAAGTTATAATCATTTAAAGTACGGAATTGAATTTCCCTCCATCAGTCGCCTGTGTATTCCCGCGTATTACGGTATTAATTATTTAAAAATTGAAGTGCATATCTGGGCTCCCTTCCTTTCCGTAGCCCCGTTTCCCCTTGACTCGTAATAAGCCCGTAGGGGGTCATGCCCCTACTGTACGGTATATATAAAAATAACATATACCGAGGTTTGGAGGGCTCTGGCCGGAAAGGGGACGTGGGGGTCCGCTTAGTCCGATGATGTGTTCACGGAGGGCGACGTGGCTACACACAAATCCGAACTAAAGGTTAATCGCTCCAGTAAAAATGTTCCAAATCTTCGGCTCTTCTTCCGGCTTCTCTTAGCCAATCACCGGGTAATCTCCCCGGTGGGTCAACAAGGCAGTGTCTCCCCCTGCCTGGGTTGACGGCAACTTTTGAAAGGGCTATTGTGCCTTTTTAAAGTTGCAAAAATAATTCTAATGTGCAGAGAATTGTCAATAAAATTTTTTTTATAAAATATTTTTTCCAAAATTTGTTTCTTTCATTGTCTGTTTTCGCTGTGTTTACACATTACGTTTATCAATTTTTTTTTTATTTAGCTTGCTCAATTCATCTTTATTGTTTTTGCCACCGTGAGGTATGCATTATTCCCACAAATTTATCATTTATGTGTAAGTATTCAATTGTTATTTATTACACTCTTTGAATTCTTCAATTTAGATTCAAGGAACAACGTGTAATACCTCGAGATTTTCTGAAGTAATTTACATTTGTATTTTATTTTGCTCGTAGTGGAACTGATCCCCAGACATTCAGCGTGCAATGCCGATGCTCTAACATTGAGCCACGAGACATATCTAATTTTTTTATTATCGCATATCATATGTTATCGTCTAGGATGTTTATGCAGTCTTTCACAACTATATGTTTATCTGTCTATTGCTTTCATAAGGTCGATAGCTCTGTGGTAGAGCCTTTAGCTGCGATACATGTTAACTAGGGTTCAAACCTCAGTAGATGTATAAAAATGAAGCAGATTAAATGTAGAAAAGAATATTGCAGTATAGCATTTCAGTTTTATTCTTAATGTAAATGCAAGTCCGCAAGTTGCTAGAAAAAAGCCAACTTAACATCACATGATTCATGGCTCATTGGTAGAGCATCGGCGCGGAAGGCCGAACATTCAAGGTTCGATCCCTGGATAATAAATGAATGCTTACAGATAAACGATAAACCAATAGAAAAATTACTTACCATCAAACGTGGCTCAATGCTTACCAACACCAGCAAGCTAAATAAAAAAAAAAATTGATAAACGTAATGTGTGAACACAGCGAAAACAGACAATGAAAGAAACAAATTTTGGAAAAAATATTTTATAAAAAAATTTTTATTGACAATTCTCTGCACATTAGAATTATTTTTGCAACTTTAAAAAGGCACAATAGCCCTTTCAAAAGTTGCCGTCAACCCAGGCAGGGGGAGACACTGCCTTGTTGACCCACCGGGGAGATTACCCGGTGATTGGCTAAGAGAAGCCGGAAGAAGAGCCGAAGATTTGGAACATTTTTACTGGAGCGATTAACCTTTAGTTCGGATTTGTGTGTAGCCACGTCGCCCTCCGTGAACACATCATCGGACTAAGCGGACCCCCACGTCCCCTTTCCGGCCAGAGCCCTCCAAACCTCGGTATATGTTATTTTTATATATACCGTACAGTAGGGGCATGACCCCCTACGGGCTTATTACGAGTCAAGGGGAAACGGGGCTACGGAAAGGAAGGGAGCCCAGATATGCACTTCAATTTTTAAATAATTAATACCGTAATACGCGGGAATACACAGGCGACTGATGGAGGGAAATTCAATTCCGTACTTTAAATGATTATAACTTTTCGTCATCACATCCCAACCAGAAACCTTTGCAGGCTCACTATTGCTATTAATCTAAATTAAGAAAATAAAACATAGATAAGCATAAAACGTTCTTATTGATATGGCTTACATAGTACATAAATTCATCATCTGCCATATTCCTGTAGATTCCTGGCAGGAGCTTCTAAAAGGCTATGCAGTTGCAAATGATCATCATAGCCAAAACTTGAATACGAAAGTTTGGGAGAACCTTTCGTGTTGGCCACAGAGACCTTCCATGGGCTTTCCGATTGGGCGTTCCATGCACCTTAAAAAAAAAAAAAAAAGAAAGGTTACATAGTTGGTTGTTTTGATCACTAAACGTGAAAGTAAAGAAGGTACATGGTCTCGGTAGTCTTGACGACAATTTCCATTATAACCTCATATCACCTCATTTTATGGAAAAAGAATTTCGTAGGCGACAGTTCAGAATAGAAAATGGTTGCATTCAAATCTTTTGACAGGTGGGATTAAGGAATGTCGCCTTAGGGAGTGCAAACCGCGATTTTCAAAACTATTAAATGCTTGTTAGCCATTGAAAGATTGCTGGCTGACGCAGGCAATCGTTTGGGACATGATTAATGAGCTGCTTCGTGGATAAAGCTCGTTTTTTTTAGTCCTCTCCAGGATGACATGAATTCCAGCATGTTCTACACATGTATCAGCACTTAGCGATACACCAATTACAACAATTAAAAAAATTTAAAATAGTACCGCCTTTTAATGTTTTTGACTCCATGATTCATCTTCGTTGCAATTGTGAAGGCAAGACAACTGACCTATGGTGATTTATTCATCGCACTTGCCATAACCGTTTTCCCAATGGATCAGCTATTCTGCCAACAGTAGTTTACTAATACAACATTGACTATTAAAATTAGAAAACTAAACAAACTCAGCAGAAAAGCATTACCAGGGAGTAACATTTTGCCTGTTGACGAAGAATCCTTGGTTTATCATGTACATGGCAGAACATCCACATTGCCTGGATGGCACAATCCTTTGTGTAATCACACAAATAGTAACTAAAACATATTGAATTGAAACAAAATTTAAATGAAGTTTTACCCAACAGCCGGCTGCACCTCTGAATTCCAAAACTGCGTCTACACATTCATATCAAGCTTTTCCAGCATGTCTCACCTTTGGCATTTGTTTAAATCATTCCTTCAAAAATTTTTAATAAATGTAAATAAAGTAAACAATTGATATTTATGTGACATCGGAGTACCATTTGACTGTCAAGCATCCCATACAAGATAGGCATTTTGAAGAATCAGTGGCAGCAATCAAGTGCTACAATGTGAATATGGGCTAGATGTTATAGTCGCTGAGGGTTCTCAATCCCTAAACTGAACCTTGCTCACTGATGTGACAATCTATAAAAGGATTTAAATCTTAATTAATGAGACATGCAGGGTACTGTATAAAATTATAGTAAAGATGGTACCAAATGCTGAGTTACTAGAAATTTTGCCTGGGAAATCTCCAACTTACCATGTGAAACATAAGTCAGCTGTACTGCATTTGCAAATCCATTGTTCAAGTAACCATATCCAATCTATGTCTGAAGGAATGAATGAGAAAATTAAATAGGAATCTGGCCGCTAGATGGCCATATGGCAATCCGTTTCACCCAAAATAAAAAAAAAAAAATACTGGGCTTTTTTCTGTTTTACAGCTATCGCCATCTACCGGTCACGTTTCTAGTTAATTTTCTACATACACTGACCGAAAAAATCTTTTAAGCCCGACTAAATAAGCCCGACTTTCTGTTTTTTACGGTTAATTCAAAAAGTAAGAGCCTGATATAAAAACATACCCCATTTTCGTGATCAGCGATCAATTTCGAATCGGAATAATTCATTTTTAATGAAATCTAGGATTTGAAGAAAATTGGAAGAGTGAAAATAAAGCCTAAAACTAAAAAGTAAAGCCGAAAAGGCTATAGCCTTCTCACTTTTTCAATTTTGACGCTCATTAAGTTAATCGTTTATGAAATATACCTAATTTTGACGCAATGCTAGCGCGCCAGTACGCTACAGTGCTAGCGTGATGCAGCAGAAATATTATTAGCAGAAATATTATTAGCAGAAATATTATAGCGCGTAAAGCAGAAAAAAGGCCGTTTTTCTGTTTACTGCTATCGCCATCTACCGGTCAAATTTCTAGTTACTTTCCTATATACACTCGAACGAAAAATCGGGCTTATTTAGTCGAGCTTTTTGCACGAATATTCCGGGTAATTAAAAAACGGTTAAATTCAAAAGAAAACGAGTGGCTTTTTCTAAATCAGCATTAAATTTTGATTATACTGTGTGATTTTCATCGAAGTCCAAGAGGTGTCATTTTTGGCCGATTTTGACAGAAGTGGTAAGGCTATAGCCTTTGCACTTTTTCGTTTTTGGCTAAATTTTAAAATTTCGCTTAAAAAACGTGATTTCGATTCAGAATTGAATGCTTATCACGGAAATCAAATTTATTTTTCAATTGGCCTTATGGTTTTTTAATTAAACGTAGAAAACGAAAAAATAAGAGAAGTCGGGCTTATTTAGTCGGGCTTAAAATTTTTTTCTGCAAAAACTGACACTCATCGGAATTGGTTGAATATCACAGGATATGGTCAAAATTGCATGCTGATTCAGGGAAAATTGCTTTTTTTTCATTAAGTTAATTGTTTTTGAAATACACTGAATATTTGACACATTGCTGGCGCGCCAGTACACTACAGCGCTAGCGCGATACAGCCGATAAAACCTAACCTCTTATAACCTAATTTGAACGCTGATTCAAAATAAAATATTAATAGTCTTTTTATGTAAATTTTAAAATAAAATAGAATCAAAATGATTTTGCGTAACTGCTTTGAATTAGAATTACTCGTAAACTATAAATTTCAAGTGGTTGATGCATGAGTGAATAAAATGCGTTGATCAAGTTGTCCCCGGAGCATACTAACGAACATTTAATACGAACCATTTGCTGTCGCAGCCTAATTTCAGGCTATTGTTTTTGTTTGGACAGTGGGAATGACTCCGTGTTGATCAATGGCGACGCCAACGCGTACCCACCACATTTTATCTGTATCGTTACGTAAACGTATACAGCCGCATGTTTGATCACGAGGCTAGCCATCATTAATACGACATCTAACTCTGCCTATACCATTCCGCTCATTGGATGGCTTCGCACTGTTTCCCTCCAGTGGCAAACGCGATAAAACACATTTATAGTCAAACAGATTAACACAATCAAATTAACTACAACCTTGGTATATAGTAAAACCAAAAGTGCATCTAAACAGGCTGTGTGTACGGCGTCTAAAGAATCACGTTGGAAGATTGTTGCATCCTCCCTTTAATAGCACCACGCAACGTTCTTTCGTGTTTCTTTTTTAGCACCGATATTAACAGAATAAATAGACAACGAGAGGGAAAAGGATGAACTGAAGCCACAGGCTATAATTATGGGAAGTTGTAGAAGACAAGTTCAGAAAATCCCCAGCTTCTTTTTACTATGCTTATAACTGAAGGCAATTTTCCTTATCATTTGCCTTGTTATTTTCCTTCCCCCTGTATATGGAAGTGTGATCGTTAATCTTTTTGTTTCTCTTTCTCTGTGCATGGCTATACGGCGGCACATTTATTGCTAGAGAACGAACGCACGATTGCTTAAATGGCCAGGGCATTTAGACGCTGCCAGTGGTATCAACAAGAGCGTACAGAGGAATGTGGCAGCAATATCAGTGAAGCTTCTTGATGGAGAAATCGTTAAGACGCTTGTGGCATTTCGGTTGTTGTTACAACAATAATAGAACATCCTTCCAAGGATGACCAAGCCTGACTCTAGGGGCACGCATTATAGTTTGTGGCCTACTCACAAATTCAATCTTAGAATTCATCTTCGTCTCACTGTTGTTAGTATGTTTACTCATCCAAGGTAATTGAGATGCTGCCAGCTCTGACAGCCACTGACTAACATTTTTTTTTTCTTTCTTTAGGTGCTCTTCCATAATTTCTATATCTACACGTTAGAGCCCCACTACCGACTCTTGTATGTGGCAAGCGTAGGGTCAATCAATAAAATAAATTTTAAAAAACTAGTTGCACGACACACATCATTCGAAGCACCGGTGTACACATTAAGACTGATGGATGTGCCATCCAATCAGTGAAGAAATGATGCATCACATCACCGTCGCTCGTCGAATTTCGTTTGTTTTTACGGAACGGCCAGCTCAGTGCTTGTCAACTTGACACCTCTGTTCATCCGTCATGTATACACGGAAGCAAAACAGCCAGTAGGCACGTCATTTTCATTTGAACTAGATAGCCTTATCGATCACCACAAACCACGTGAAATGCAAAAAGCTACTGTATCTCCCTTATTGCATGTGCTCTAACAAGACAAAACTCGGCCTTCCCAACAGTAAACAAAAAGGCGGTATGTTTAAAAAGAATATGTCCGGCAATGGTTTCTTTCGTCTCGCCACTCGGGCTGGACAACAAGGAGCTTTCATTCCGTTTGCTAAAAGGTTATCAACACAAAAGCCAGATCTGGAATGCAGGTCTATAGTCTGCAGGCCTTATATTCCTTTCGATTGTACCCGTCGATTGTGGTTTAAATAATAGGCGGCTTTTTGGCTGCGCTACGCACTCTTTTACTATTCATGTTTCGCCAAAAATTTTCCTATTGTAGATAATATATTCTGATATACAGCCCTCCATCTCCTTTTCAAGAAAATCTTTTTTTTTTATTTTTTTGAAAACTCCATTTACTGCAGAGTAGTATAGGAAAAGACGAGATGATGGTGGTC
This sequence comes from Daphnia carinata, assembly GCF_022539665.2. Lineage (NCBI taxonomy): Eukaryota > Metazoa > Arthropoda > Branchiopoda > Diplostraca > Daphniidae > Daphnia > Daphnia carinata. The sequence continues at coordinate 868,341 of NC_081333.1, read as the reverse complement.
ATTTCTTAAGTACTTTGACCTGAAAGGTCCGCAGGTGTTGTTCTCGTAGGCCTTATGATTCAAAATATTTGGGGCTAGATAGCCTGCAGCGCTATCCACTTTTTTTTTTCATCATTTTTTTGTTGTTGTTGTGTGCGTTTATGTACGGACAGCTCGGCGGGGGAGGCGTTTGCTTACTACTGAGACTTCACCGGAACCAAGCCAGACCGACACGCACAGGTATATGTATATTGTATAATATCTGGTATAATAAATCAGTTGTCAATTCTATTTCGGATTCGAGCCTATTCCATGTCTTCTACATGATTGGTTTAAATTATGCGCTCCAAGAATGTTCGTTTTAGTGGAAAAGAAAATCCCAGAATATTTCCAATAACGTGAAATAACTAGCGGGGTTTGTTACGAGGGGCCGAAAAAAAAAATTCTCGAATGACTTGCAAATGATTCCGTGCCTAGCTCACATTTAAACAGTTGATATAACAGCTAAACACGGGAACATCCGTCAACAAGACGGTCGCTTTAGCTGACAAGAATCATCCTGATGACTCAGGGATAGCCAGCAAGTTTATAACAACAACATGGACGAAGGTGCGCAATAGTGCGCAACGCGCCAAGTGGTAATCACGAGTTTTACGTTTATTCTTCGAGCTCCTTCGAGTTTATAGTGGTGTGCGTCCTCCTCCCTTATACAAAGAGAATACTAACAGGGTTAGGATAACAATGTATGACTCGTTAGTGACGGATGCATGATTATAGACACGAAGGGAACTTCGAGAGGGTCGTTTACGTTTCGTTGGTGTGTGGACATGGCTGCATTTCAAAATGTCTATTCACCCTGCCATCGATGACTGCAAGCGTGGACGACCTCATTTGAGAAAAGAGTTTTTCATTTTTTTTACATTTTTATTCATTTTTTTTTTGTATTGCTGTTTCCTGTTCTGTTAAACAACATGTGTATACCCTGAGTTGAGTTGTCATCATGATTTACTTCGTTTCACTCGTTTCCTATTTTCTTTTTTATGAAATGAAATTTTACGAACTACTCAGAGCAACATACCCCAATGGATACCTGCGTTGCCTTAACCATTATAAGAAAAAATGGAGGGAGAAAAAAAAAAAAAAAAAAAGGCGATCTTTGAATACTTTTCTTTCTTGTAGTTCCCCCCACCGACAGACGTTTTCTTCTAACTGAGCCTCAAGCTCTAGCAGCCCGGAGCTTATTGGGAATCTTATCAAAACAACTGGGGTTCTTCTGTTTAAGAAAAAGCCACACCAAAAGTTACCTGTGATCATCAGGTTATCCATCAAAGAGATTCCCTAGCCCTGTAACAACGATACGGTGTTAGATCGATACAAATGATCGTCGGTGTGTTCGGTATTAATTATTTTTCTGATCGCAATCAATAGATGTGGGACGATAGCAGACAACCGCCATAAGCTACTTTCAACTCTCACACTTTCGCCCTGAAATGAGGGAGATCATTGACTACCGCCATTCGCCTTCGGGACTGATTGAACGATCATTTGCCCTACAAATGGGGTTCTCGATTTTACAAATGAGACATTTCATTTCCCTATACAGCAATTCTATCACCATTTCGGGACTTTCTTCATCCCGAAACTAAAAAACCTAAACCTAATTGAGACAAGTTTGTTATGAACAGCCGCGTGCCTTCTTTATCTAATCTCAGGGTTATTTAGTAAAAATTGTGAGCGTAATTGGTTTTCTTATCTTTTGAACTCTTGAAATGCTTAAGCTTATGATTGATCTTCTCCAAACGAAGCCCCGTACAGCCTTCTTTTTTTCCTACACTCGATGAAATGCTTACACATTCACGATTATATGCCTGACAAAAGCAACGTTGGATGACTCGTCTTTACCTTCCGAATAAAATCGCCTCCGATAACAATCGCTCTTTATAGTTTCACGGTAAACGCACCACTTGCACCTATTGCTGTATGGCGTGCCATCTGACTACGTGTTTATGTTTAAGCTCGGCTCTTTGCGTTTATTCTCGCCGCGTTTTCGACAGCCTGATAGAGAGACATTTGCTGGAACACCAACTGAACCATTGGTCACTACAAACCCGGTCTGCAAGCAGACAATGTTTCCCCCCCCCCTCTACATAAAAAAAAAGGAAAACTTTTATAGAGCAACAACAACAAAATAAAACGCGTACAGGCCAAATAACAAGACTAAGCTTTTGAAAGGGTATGAGGGGCTCGGAATTGTTTACTCCGAACGATGCGTGTGTGGATATACTATCGCTCGGCACTGGGCATAACAACTCTCATTTAGAGTTTGTACCGCTTTGTCCTTCTCTTCTCCTCCCCGCCTTTTATATAGATACACACAAAATAAAGTCGTTTGCTCTTTAACATTGCGTGGGAAGTCTGTATGCCTATATAGAAAGAGTGAACCTGAAATATTTCTGGGTGTTGAGGGCTTATTATTTTCTCGTTCTAATACCGTCGAAATGAATAGCTGACAATAACGTGGCGTAGGTGGAGGCCCTATAGACTGTGAGCTACAGCCATCGTTCCTTACGTTTGCTTGTCAGCGAAACCCCCCTCTTTTGAACCAGAAGCTACCAGCGTGAGCAGTTCAGTAGCAGACGCACCACCGACCGAGCCAGTCGCATTACTCCTCGGATCGCCGCCCTACCATCTCGTTCTATAGCCGAAACATTTTCAAACTGTTTGTTTGTTGTTTCGATTTATTTTTTTTTTTTTGGTTTGCATTCATCGAAAAGGCTGCGGTAAAGGTGAAAATACACTTGCAGAAATCCCAAACGAAAGAGAAAACTCGTTTGTACTTTCATTTCGTCAATGAACCAGTTGTTCAGTGTAGCGACATGAAAACAGTGCTCACGTTATTGTGATCTTTCGTTCACAATTTTTTTTTTTTGGTTTGATTTCGGAATTTTATCGTCACACTTCGATATTCTACGCTGCATCTCAACGACTTCAGGTGAGTGGCCAACAACTGTCTAATCGGCTTCTCCCAATCGTTTTATGCGGGTAACGCGCGTAGAAGTGTACAATTCAAAAGAAATAAAGAAAGAAGATCCATCATGTGGTACGTTATCAGTATAGGTAGCACGTCGTGTTTTGAGGAACGTGTCGGTTGATGTATCCACTCGAATCCATCACCAGTCATAACGTTTGTAACAAACAACCCCACGGCAGCGGGAGGTTTGTGAGTTCTCGTAACTTAAGCTACCGCAGGTGATAATTGGCTTATCGGGATGTGAATAACCTTTGCATCGGGAGAGCCAAAATATATATATTTAACATGTCTCGTCTCTTGGCTCCCTTCTGCCAAGAAGTGCATCGAACCAAAAAACTAGTTAGACACCTTTCTTCTTACTTTTTATTTTATATTTTTTACAGTAGGTAACAGTTAGAATTTGGGTTGGACGCTGCAAGCGGACGCTCAGAAGGCTGTGAAGTGGTCTATGTGTGTGTTTCCTTCTCGGAAAGAATACGCATCTCTAATGATTGTAACGAGAGACTCTTTCTTTTTTATTCCCTCGCATACTTTCACTTACAAGTTTCAGGGATTTTTCTTCCGGACCTATTACTCGAAACGATTCAACTGCAAATTTTACTCAGAACAATTTCAAGTCTACCGGTTGATAATTAGACAACCATGTTTCATGTGCAGTAATAGATATATATATATATATATTTTTATTCTTTAAAACACGCACTCAGAGACCTCCAAGACGACTCATGACAGTATAATTCCGTTCTTTTAATCTTCTACTCGTTCAAGTGTTGACAATGAGCTGACGGGACAAAGTTTACTTTTAATGATTTATTATGTCAAAGCTATATACACGCTTTGCGAGTTACCAGGAGAACACGAACGGTAGAGAAAGTGGCTGACGTTATACGACTCTAACGTACACATCCATGCGAACATCTGAGTCTATTGCCATTAAATCTCGGTTTCACAATGACGAAGTTTCGCTGTGTAGTGTAGAATTGAAGTTTTGCGTCTCGAATAAAATGGCTGCCACGGGCTACCGCTGGATGGAACTTTTCGCACGAGGATTTTGGCAAAGCGTCAGTGTTGATTACCCAAGGAAAGTAGTAGGATCTTTAAATCGCATCATAGTCTCTTGCCAACTCTCAATCAATTGCCAACGTTAGGCAATATACAATTATGAGGTGTGTCCTTTCTTTCAATTACTATTCTTTCGATGAATTGGGACGCGTTAGCGCCGTAATTGTGAGCCTCATGTGGACGAAAAGCCTATTAACACTACAGCCCAATGCGCAGATTTCTTGTTTTTTTTGTTTTTTTTTGAGCGTGATAAGAGTTGACGCGCGCGCATTCGTTCGTGCTGTCCATAAGACAATCGATGAGACTCGATGCCTCTCAGCGGTTTATAGTCGACACGAAGAGAAAAAAAACAAAGCAAAACAACCGTCAACATTGTAAGGGAGAATCCTACCAGATCGAATGAAATGGCAAAGAACTATCCCGAAGGGTTTGGCAGCTGCTGCCAAACCTGGTACAAAATCACGTAAAAAATCCCAGATGTCGTATAGATTTTTCGGCCAAAATCCTTGGTCTAAAAACTCCGAATAAGAAGACGTCGCGTTATGCAGTATATGCTTGTAAATCTCGGAATAGTCAATCAAAAATTCCATGGAGCCTGTCTTCCTTTTTTGCCTCTCAAATTTCCAGCTTACATCGCCATCTCGGCGTTGGGATGGCTCCTACATAAAGCTCATATAGGATAGATTTTTTGCTTGCAAATTATTCGTAATGTATTCAGATACATCCTTGTGCTTTGCTCGTCTATCGGAGAGCGCAAGTGAACGACCTGCCGACTATAAAACTGATAACAGTTTGTTTGCATGACTTTGTCGTTGCATAACTGTCCGGAAATGCAATGAAATTTCAGAAGATGATTGTCGATCGTTTCGTCGACACACTTTGCGACTGTTGCTAATGACGAACGAGTCCCAAGAAACGATATGAATACATTTTAATTAGAATAAGAGAATTCGTTCGATAAATAGACGGCGGATGAAACATTCCGACAGTTCACGTCAGAGTTCTATGCTGAATGTCTTTGAGCGATGAGTTCGCGCGTTCGGATAAACTTGAGATCTAGAACAGTTTTGAAAGTACGAGCGCAATTTTTGAAATGTTTCTTTTGAGATGATGAGCAGCCAAGCTGCAACGGATAAAACACCAAAAAATGAAGAAAAAAAAAAAGTATATAAAAACGAGAGAGGAAACTCGGCGTGCGGAAGTGAAGACTGATGCACAAGGGAAACCAAGTAACGCTTTTAAAATTTAAACACATTAAAATCCGAAGCTCGTGCTGGAAACGAAGAGAATACGGATGACATGAAAGAAGGAATATTTTTTCTACTCTCACCGAGTAAAAAAAAAAAAAAAAGACTAAATAAATAAGATTAAAAAAAAAAAAACTAAGTCAGATGGAGAGGGAGAATTCTGTCGCTACCACAACACATGTGCCCGTTGAGCAAGCCACGTGTTCTACAGCTCTGTGTTCTTTTTCCTCTATTTTATGACGAGGCCCAGACTTTGTTGTTCTTAAAAAAAAAAAAAAAAAAAAAAAAAACGAAAAGAAAATATCGGGAATCAAAATAGAGCTCCGGGGTCCCTCCCACACAGCATATGCACATATCGTTGTTATTGGAGATTCACTACAGATGGTGTGTTATTTTTTTTTTTTTAAAGCTTTATTATTCAAACCTATAGTAACGGAAAGCCTAGGGGGGGTGTTAATATACAAAAGAATCGTGCTTTTTTCATGAGCATTAAAAAAAAATTACGCACAATGGTCAAGTGTTGAGAGGGTGACAGTCTAGTGGCACAATGAAAACGGGACAATCCCAATGCAACACCTACTCTCCCTCTCCCTCCGACCTTAAATAAAAAAAAACGGCATAACAAATTCATTCAACGATTTCATTCTGTTACATATGACGACACAAAAAAATAATAATAATAGTATCCGGGCATTTCAACGGTGCTGTGACTCATTATCACCTTTTCATGAAAGGAAAAACAAGGGTGGTGATAACGACGATGTAATGAGGCTTTACGTTTAACTTTTTTTTTTCATAGACGAGCAGATGGCTCAATTGATGAAGATGTGGATGGACGGGGGGTGAATGGCGTCAACGTGCACATCGTGCGACCAGCCAAGAAAGAACTCGTCAATACTCATCCATATTTACATAATTTTTAAGTACGCAGTCGCTTTGCGAGATGAAAAATCGAATGAAAATGTGGTGGAACTTCTTTAGCTTTTTCGAATACCTAAACAGAAAAAGAAAAGAAAAAATCAATAGGAATGGGAAAGAGGGAAAAAAAGATAACGAGAAAAAGAGAAGAGAAATACAAATAAAAAGGGTGGGGGATTGGAGTAATTTTGTTATGCGACCAGTCTCGGAACGCAACAGACCGAAAAAAAAAAAAGCACGGCCAGCGGTTTTTGTTATTCTCATTTCGAGCTCTGACATCTTCAATTGCCCTTCTTTTGACGCATCTCCACTGCCCTCGGAAGAAAGAAAAAATCAAAAAAAGCATTTGATCAATCATTTTCTTTTTACGTTTGCCTACATTCTTGTCTTGCATTCTCTCCGATAATCAAGAAATGTCGTGGGCGCAATGTTAAAGTCTTTCTTTTTTCATAAAAAAAAAAAAAAAAAATAAAATAATGAGAAAAAAAAAAAACACCTGAACTCTGTGGGGTTTTAAAATGATAATTGAGACAGCAACATGACGAAACACCAGCGCCAGATGCTTAGCACAAACAAACCAATCATCCGGGCAGGTAGTTGGTTCTTTATTTTTGTAATTACGTGTGCACAAACACTACTCGTAATAATAATTTTTGTTTTCTTTCTTTCTATGAAAGACCTACCTTTTTTTTTTTTTTTTTTTTTTTAAAGTAATTCTCTTGAACTTTGTGTTTGCAAACACGATGGAATCAACCATTGGCTGCAGAAAAGTATGCCAACAAGAGAAGTGGGTAAAATCACCGTGTGTGTATGAGGTTAATTGCTGGAGTACAGCGGTTGAATACGTTTACGTTGTGTACACGCACGTTCGCGTGATGTACCGCAAAAAATAAATTGCGTTATTACCTTGTATCCCGTGCCCGCGTTATCTATTGCGAGGGGGGGGGGGGGAGAGAAAAAAAACCCGTTGGTTTCCCAAGGGCTTTTCGTGTTCGTACGGGAATACTTTTGGTTTTATCTAATAAGTGAATTTTAGCAGAGGTAAAAAAAAAAAAAAGAGACTAATCGATAAAAAAAAAGTTAACCTTGTCTAAGGTGACGTGTAGGTAGAGAACTAAAGGTGTGGTCTGTATAAGTAGGTTTATAAAATATTCATTTCTCCTCTGTTGTTTTTTTTTTGTTTCCAATTGTGGTTGAATAGCACCGGAAAACTTTCGTTACGGATAGCGCTACTCTATTTGCTACAAACCTAACGTCCTTGCACGAGCGTTTAGAGGAAGGCACCCAACAACATATTGGCGGAAGTCGGCAATAGCCAAAACAATATCGATTTAATTTTGAAAAAATAAAAAAGAATCCCAACGAAACAAATCATGCGCTTCAAGAAACTGTTACGTTTGTTTTGAACGAAAAACGATACCAAATACTGTGTACAACAATTGGTCAGTTCTCCAAACTAACGGAACTCTTTCCAACAATATCAAGTTCTTTGATCTAAAAAGAAAAAAGAAAAAAAAAGGAAAAAGGAAAAAAGGGAAAAGTCCAATTGAGTTCACTCCGGTAGTCCAACGTCGAAACAACGAAGGCTGACATGTTGATGGCCTCACAGTGAACAACTATCGAATTCACGGAAGACGATAAGAGTCTAATGCATTGCGGGAAAAAAAATATATTAGCTCATCATCTTTCTTTTCTTTATACACATCATCCTCCGGGTAATCAGGCTTTTCTACCAATGCCCTTGTTTCATTTTATTTTATTTTTTTCATTTTTACTCCGAAAGAGCCCGAAAGGAACTGTGACAGAGAGGATCTATACGCAATCTCTCGTTAACGACCAAGACTGGCAGACTTTTACGATGCACTCCCGTATGTAGATTATGCACGCTAGCGACATTAACAGCACACAACGCCAAGTTCGATAATACCGCGTGATTATAGGGCATTATTTTTTTTTCTTTTGCCTTTTCCTCCCGGATAGCCCGTTAAAAATAAGAATCATGCACTTGCAATGCTTCTCGTCTTAATGGACGCAACATTGAAAAATTCACGCGCTAACAATCGGCAAAGGTCGGTTAGCATCGTTAGCCCCTTCATCCTCATTTTTTTTTTTTTTTTTTTTTTTGTTATTTTGTTTGTCCATTTTTAACGAAATTGTAATTGTATTCCCTCTATTCCTCCTTTACACATTAGAACCCCCGTCTCACTCAGCCAGTTCATCAAGCCATCAGTTCGTGCGCGGATGCCGTGTCGGATTTCGTTTCCAACTCCCTCCTCCCCCCTATACTCTTCCCTTTTTTTTGTGTATGCGTGTGTGTTTTCTCTATTCGGAAATCACCGAGTCCTTCCTTCTTTCATTTTCTACGCTTTTGTTCATCCTGTGTGCTTTACAGCATAACGCTTGCGTGTGTTGTGCGCGACGTAAAAGAATACTTTTACCGCAAAACTAGGTCTATACACCAAGGGCTTCTTCTTCTTCTTCTTTTTTTTTTATTTCCTTTAAATGGCTGGAGCTAAGAAGGAACTAGTCCATTAAGACTAGTATTCCGTCAATTTTTAAAGACTGACGGGAGAGGGACCGTTGCCAGTCGAAAGGATTTCGAATAGCGCGCGCAAGTTTCATTTATCGACTATAGCGTACCGCTTGGACTTTTGGGAACAAGAGCGCGGCTATTGTTGATCTTGCTTTCTGCTGTACCCAAACTTGAACGTAATGGCCCTTTCGCATAGCCGAACGACTTGTATTGAGTTCTCTTGCTTAACCGATGCTTTTCTCGTGCGGGAGAGCATTTAGTTGGCCATCCTTCTGAATTCACGAGTTAAGCCTGCCGAACTTAGGCAGCAGATGGGAGCCTATACTGTTATGGATGTCAACTTTGGGATGACATTCATTTCTTTGAGTCGATGCTCTCTCGCATCGTCACATCTGCAACAAACGGTGGATGTTGTAGGCCACGTGCCAAACTCGTGTTTCTATCGATCCTGCAGATGCTCTTATACGTATTTCGTAATCGTTTGCTTCGATCAGAATGTGTAGCGCTAGCGACCAATTGCTCGAAACATTCAGCAAGTCACGATCCATTATGCTGTGAGCTGAAGCGAAAATAAAATCATTTAGGTCCAAAATAGGAAATTGAACGAACGTCCTATGTACACCATAAAGTAGCATACCCGTTGTACTATAAGATTATTTGATAGGGAGGGCTCCTGGAATTTTCATTGCAAAGTCTCCTCATGAAAATAAAGACAACCCAGGGGGTTGAAGTTTTGGGGGGTAAGAAAGAGCCGACAAAAGATGCGGCTTACTCTCAGGCCTACCGTATTCTGTAATAATAGGAAACACAAAAAAAAAAAAATAAATAAATAAAAAGGATGAATGTCCGTCAATTGAGAAGCCTCGTATAATTTTGCTTGATAAATACAAGAACTAAACAAAAAAAAATCCAGTAATATATCCTTAAAAATAAGCTCCGTGTTTTTTCATTTGGATTGGATACTCTATCTTTAGAAAAATCATGACGTGAAAAAAAATGAGACTCTTGTGTACTGGATAGCATCAGTAATAACGCCCTCCTGTGGTTTAAACTAATTTGTTTTTGTTTGTTCTGTTTCGGCGGTTTGTCCACAATTTTTTTTTTATTATTATTCAACCTGCCTTGCATTTCACTTCACGCTTATTAAAAGCCTATTATTCATCAGTTCAGGGCGGGTATGCTGTATATGCATGGCAAAAGCCGACAGAAAAGCGGGATAGATCAACAAACAATTCGTTCCAGCCATTTCTCTTGTACGGGCAATCTGCATTTGAAGAGATTGGCTATTACTGGGTGAAAAGAGAAAAGATTGTGATTGATTCCTAACCGCCATCACCTGAAGGAGATAATGTAGGAATGCATCCGGAGGATGTGCTTTTCTTCCTCATCGCCCTTTGTTTGCTCGCAAATAGATTTTTTTTTTTGCTTTCCGTGAATCTATAACAGTTCCGAAACATGATTTCAGCTTCCCATAAGCGAAAAGTGTGCTGCTCTTTGAATTGTTTGCTGCTTCGTAGTGAAGCACAAAGCGAGTAAGAAAAGGGTAAAAAATAAAAATAAAAATAAAAAGATGAGGATAAGGATCGAACCGATAGGGGGCCAGCAGGCCAGCATGTATAAGCTCAATTCAAGGAGAATAAAATAAAAAAAAAAAACATGAAAGCCATGTGTTTTCGTTTATTCCCCCTTTTTCTTTTTTTTTTTTAAATTTCCTTCCTACTTGATCTATCAAAATATTATTCAGTCCCACTGTCTGCAGTTGCCTGCATAAAAGGGGAATGGTAATTCCTTCTAGGATTTTACCTTCTAGGTGGAGGTTTTAAGGCCACTGCGATGTAGGGGATTGTGACGGGGACTTGAACTGAAAACCTCCGTATAGAAAAGCGTAGATCTCGTACACAATCCATTTCCATATGATAAAATATTCACCGGAATTTTTGTGTCTTTTTTTTTTTTTTTTATTATTCAAATTTTTTTTTTCTCCCTCTTTCGTAATGGTTAAATTCGAAAGGAAATTGCGTGCTTGCTGCTGACAGGCAGTATGTCAAGAATTAGAAGAAGAAGAAGAAAAAAAGGTACGCACGCAAGTTGAATGCTGCGTGTCACGTGTACAACAATACAAAAAGAAAAAAAAAAAAGCCTCGAGTCAATTGATTCTTGATGCGCAACGATTGTGTTGTTACGACCGATGTCTGCTACATCTCTGTTGTCATCAGTTTTCAAGTTTCAAATCGAAAGCTCTTTTCCCGAAACTTCCTGTAAAAAAACGAAACATAGGAAACAAGTGACCTCGATATTGAAAAAGTTTTATTATCTTGATAACAGGGCAGTAACGTGTGACCTGATACACGAGCATCATTAAACCAGCATCATAAATTCAATTTCCATCGGAGAAAGCGAGTGTTGGTGAATCAGCTAAATCTATTTAGATTTTTTAGAGCGAATTAAAAACAAAAAAAATCTATTCATTCGACCGAGTTGATCAGCTGACAGACAAAAAAGAAAAAAAAAGAAAGAATTCAATCTGAACAAGAAAATACATGATGCTGCTATTGATGTTCAACAGTCTGTAATTACTAGTCGGCTCGCACCAAGTAGGCGTCAGAGCCAAAAGGCGAAAGAAAAGATTTTCAGCGTTTCCATACAAATCAAAATATGACGGATGTTTCCGCCGCTACCCCCCCCCCCCCCCCAACCCATCCCCCCGATAGATCCAACTATGGAAGCTGCCGGCGGGAAGGGGGGGGGGGAGGTGAAACATATAAATAATAATTCGACGTGGCTCGCGACGACCTTAAGGGGGTGTCGGTCGATCCCGATCGGCTGCCGCCGACATTTGCTGCCTACTGCCATTCGGTGACGGAGGCACACCATCAGGGCCCATGAAACACAAAAAGTCGACAGCTGATTCCTCATCCGTCCCTCCTCACTCCAAATGGCTGCAAAGCGTGCAACAGCTCTTTTTGCGGCCGCTGTCTGACTTGCTCGCCCCAGTACCTCATAGGCCTACACGCGTTGATGTTAGACAACAACAAAAAAAAAAAAAAGAATCCCCCCTTTTTTTTTTTTTTTCAAAAGCGTGAACTCCTTCTCTTTTTGTGGCACATATCTCTTTCTTAATATCTCTACTCTCTCCATCCCCTCACCGTCCTCCAGTATGCTACCACCCTTCGTTAATGTTTGGCCTTTACGGGCAGGGCACTTAGCCTCCTGCTGTGTCTCTTCTACGAGTCAATGTTTGAATTCGGAGCTACTGTGTGCGTCTAGATGTAGGACCTCCACGAGACAAAGATCATCTGTTGAGGCTATGTCACAAACTTTTGAGACGAAAAACCTCCCTGCTATATATACGTAATCCGTGTATGTCTATGTGTGTGTGTTATGTGTCTATTGTGCGCTATAGGGAGGGGGGGGGGGGGTCTCTCAAAAGCCCCCATCGAGCCATACGAAGACTTCCGGCATTTTCATTTCGTTAACTTATTTGGACAGAATAGGCACTTGGGTCCCGTGAAGAACGAGTTCCGTTCTTGTCTTTTCCGAAAACAAAGTCATCCGCTTCGGAGAGATGAAACTTGCTGATTACACATTCAAATAAGTTTTTTTTTTTTTTTTGTTTTGTTTGTTTTTTTTTTTTTTTTTTTTTTTTTGTTTTGTGTTTGTTTTTCTTTCTTTTTATTCGACATGGTCCGCGTCGAGAAAACCGACTAGACTAGGGGTCGTCGAAAGTTTTTTTTAGCGTTTTCCGAGATGTAAAAGAGCACGTTCCTTTGTATTGTTATTATTCCGACTTGCGCGCTGGGGAAATGAGCGGAATTTCATTGGAATCGACAGACGGCGGATCTCGACCATCTTTACATTTTCTATTTGTTTTCTTTTCTGTCGACGACTCGAAATCGTCAGCAGAGCATGTCGATTTCCAGGACACGCAGCTTGGCGAATCGTCGTCAGCCCGGAAAGTACTGCATTAACTACTAGTTGTTTTATACGTCGTTTGCATCGATCCATTTCCCCCCTTTTCTTGCAGTGAAATTAATGATAATGGAATCTTTTGTTAGGTCACGTTGAAATAATCCAATGCCATCCCTTAATTGAGCTCTTTGGCTTGCATCCCCCCCCCCCTCTCTCCATGTTGGGAGGTCTCTTGTTTCAAACAGAAAATTGACTGCAAAAACTACACAAGGGCATTGTCATTGGTTGCCATGATTCAGGCCCACGTCCCCAAACAATTGAGGCTATCCGATTTTTTAAAAAATTATTATTATTTTCCAAACAGACAATGAAACACCCTACGCGTATGAGGGTCCCTTTTTCACCATCGTTTTTTGAAACCCAATCCTTTTTTTTTTTTTTTTATTCATTTTTTAAAAAATGGGCTTTAAACGAAAAGAGGATAAGATCGCATTCGTCACGAAAACATGAAACCGAGTCAAGGCAAAAGGCGGAACGCCATTAACAGGAAGCTACGACTGCGACAGAATAGAGGGGACAGACAAACATTCAAGGCGAGCAGTTTTTGCTTGAAGAAACAGTTGCAATGAGCTACCAATGCGAGTCGGCCAGATCGTGCAGTTGTTGCAGTACTTTGTAAAACGAGACTCCACACCATAAAAAAAAAAAAAGAAATGCGTATATAACACAGTCAAGTACAAAAAAAAAAAAAAAAAGAAAAAAGAAAGAGCAGTACAGCACGCGTCCCGTCAGTCAAAAACGCATTAACTAGATACAGAGCTGCGTGTGGTATCAAAACCTTTTTAAAGGACAAAGACAAATGTTAAACAGCAGCGTCCATTAATTATTACTTATTTTTTTTTTTTTTTTTTTCACGGACAAAAATGACCTCACTGATGGAATCTTTCGCTATTTCTACAACGCACACATGACCGGAATATCTCTCGCGCGCCCTCGTGTGGCGCGTAATTCATTCGGAAGGCAGAGTATATATATACTCGATGGCAGGAAAAGATGACATAGCTGTATGTCCAGCAGGGTGTATTTTATTTTATTTTTTTTTTTATTCATCCGTGGACGGAAAGAGGGGGAGGGAGGAGAAGGCGGATTCCGGTATGTGACAGCATGAAACGGAAGCGGATTGACGACAACCTTCCATACGTCCAGTAAACATAGTCATATTTATCGCACTGTGACTCTTTTGTGAGTGTGTGTGTCCGTTAGTACTACGATCTATGTGGTTAGATTTTTGTTTGTTAACGTAAATTTTATTTCCATCTTTTCAGCGCGTTTTTTTCTTTTACCTGCATCCCGCTGCACGAATGCATTTAACAACAAAACAAAACACGGGGAAAAAAAAAAAAGATGGGTGGGTACATGAGTTGGAAGTATTTTACTGCCCACACACACACACACACACACACAGAGGCAGAGTTGTATAGACTTTATACAACTCCGCGCCTAAGCACAAAAAGAAAATGCGGCGGCTGTAACGCTCCGGCCCGCCATTCCGGATTTATTTATTTTTTTTTTCTGTGTGCGGTTTGCCTATTCAAATTCTTTTCGATATATTACAAGCATCCGGTGTGTCATATATTTGTTCGCGTACGGCAACACCGTCTAGATGGCCCCCGTTCTTCTTCTTTTTTTTTTTTTCAAATCCAAAAATACGTGCGCTGCTGCATTAAATAGAGAAGAGGGAGTAAAGCGAGAAGGGGGGGTTGGGGATGTTGGTCAACCGAGTGTGAAGAAACAGTCAGCCCATCACCTGCTGCAGTTCTGTAGTGAATCGTGTGTCCTTTTGGGGAGGATCGAATTGAATCTATTTCGACTAAATGGAACAACTCGACCGTGAGTTAAAATTGTTATCCAGTGGCAAAACGGGAAGGGCATAGCAAATGCTCAAGGATTGATTTGCGCGTTCCTCTCGAGTTGGAATCTACATCCTACTTTCATCAGGCTCTATTCAATTTTTTATTTTGCTCTTTTAATTCCAGTTGATTAACTCCAATTTCGTTTTCAAAGTTCTTTGGCCGACGAGTTTCATTGACGCAATTTTCGCAAAAAGCGCGAAAATGATGTCGTTTTCTTTTCATTATAATTTGTTACGTGCAATGAATTGATTAGAAGCGTGGATTATAATGCCGTAAAAAAAGAATGGGTCCAATAAACCGAGTCTAGTGGGGTATTTTTTTTTTTCTTCTTTTTTTTTCTGCCCATGTTGGCCCATCACCGCGAAACGAATCGATCAAATAATAGATTTCGTGGAACCACACGAACAAAAAACACCCAATCCGGATAAAAAATCAAAAAAAAAAATCATCGAATCGTTAGCTGTCGTCAACTTTCCTGTCGTCACCCAGTCCATTCCAACCGCCGCTACTCCCCCATCACGGCAATCATTTCCGTTATTTATTTATTTATTTTTTTAAGTCTGCCATCCGCGTTCGTGTGTGCATAGGGAAATCGTTCGCCAATTTTTATCCGTCTGGCTGTGACAAGAGGATAGGCAATAATAAAAAAAAATTATTATTATCATAGAACGTCCAATAGTAAACACTGTAAAAAAAAAAAAAAAAAAAAAAGAGAGAGAGAGAGATGAGTATAATGCGTGACAGATTCATCTGCATGCGAACATCTGCGGCAGAGTGGCGTTTCGATAAAGAGAAGGGGGGGGGGGGGGAAGGCGGATTCTTTGGCGCGTGAGAAAAGTCATTGACACGTGACTCCCATGGCTTGTGCTACTAGCCAAGGAAAAATAAAATAATAGACGAGAAGCATTTGATGATTGGCAGCATGGCTTTCACACTGGGCCGTTGTTGACTGACGGAGCAGAACGGGGGGCCTTTCTTTTCGAGTCCCACACGTATATGGTCACCATCAACTATTAGAGCTTAAAGGACGGCACGCTCCCGGTACGTGACCCTATCTGACGCAGGTTATAGCTGCTATCGAAAAGGCCGACGTCCACTCAAGCACTAATGCCTCATCAATGTGTAGACGAACTGAGAGAGAGAAAGAAAGAGGGCCCACGTTAATGGCGTATTTATATCTCTTGTTTAGTATTACGTTGCACGAAGCTGTCTGCGCCGCCGAAGGTAAACGATAGCCAAGCAAAAGAGAGAGAGGGAAACAGAAACAACAAAAAGAAATAAGTAAATCAAATGAAAAATAGTAAAAGAACTTGAGTCATTTCTGGGATGGCCTACGTTACGTCTGCAAATTGTAGACCATTAGTTATGTATAGCATTTTTTTGCGTTGTTGTCCTTAGGAAGGCAGGCTTTCGAGCCTCTTCTATAATGCGGATGACGACAGAACACAATGAAATATTCCGCACCATAATCAGTCTTCCGCGCCGTATTGTTTTTCTTTTTTTTTTTTCCCCAGTTGCACTGCGTTGTAATAAAAATCGTGTGTTTAGTTTAAATAAGGCTTACGTATACACCCATCGGCAAGGTAGCAGGCACAGAGATCCCTTGGAAAGAGATCCGAATAGAAGTAGAAACTTCACCGCAGCCCATTTCTCTTTGTCCTGTTTACTCTGACTAAAGTGCATTCGCCTGCAGTCCGGAGCGAAAGCATTAATATTGAAATCACATTAATTACGCGATAGAAGAACCGAAATAAAATCGGGACCATCCCAAAAACCCATGGATGGCGCCGTTAACTCGATTGCAATATTCAGCCGGGTCGATTTGCTAATAGCTCGCACTTCTTTTTTTTTTTTTTTTTTTTTTTTTTTTGCACCGTGAAGCGTCTACAATTGCCCTAAAAAGTTAGCGGAGAGGGGGTAGAATGAAAAGAGATGTTGTTTTGGGTCTCATTATCGCGGGCGCCAGCAGTTGTCAAGTAGGAGGAGTCGTCGTTGATGTTTCGAAAGCGAATGATTAACGAAACCCCTCCGTTCGCCCTCATCTCAGCCGTCAGCTTCAACGAGCCGATGAGTCCCTCTCGTCCATCTGCTGTCGCTTCACTCACCCCCCCCCCTCCTCCTCTCACGAATTTGAGCTTTTCGACAGGACTCAATAGTTGGTAAATTCAGTTTATAATGAGTTCCACTTCTAAAAATTCGAAGCAAAAACAAGAGGAATCACTTGATTTGTTCAGATATCCGCCCGACCGTTGGCATTCAAATCAAACGTAAACAAGAATCCCATGATGGATATTCACCCAATAATGTTGTCAACGAATTTCAGAATGTTTTAAATCGTAAATGAGATGTGGGCTACGATAAATATTTACATAAAAAAAATAATAAAAAAAGGCGACCGTCTTTGTCATAGCTTCGGAAAGGCATTATTTATCAGCCGACAGCCTACGTAAAAGCGCAGCGCAACAATGCTTACACAAATGCGCAGATAGCATAAAGAAAAAGGGCGAAACAAAACATTCTGCGCCTGCATGAAGCTCAGAACTAAAAGGGGGTGGCCATTTTTTTTTTTCTAACAACCATAAGATATTTCCCCCCCCCCCCCCCTATGTTAAAAAAAATAAATAAAAATAAATAAAATATGGCCGTTTTTCATTTTGGAAAAATAGAAATTGCCTACAGTAACTTTTGTTGGAAGCGTAAAAGATTTCCTCTCTAACATCTAACCATCTCCATTAGGCATCGTAACAGCGAAGCACAAGAAGAAAAGGGCGAGCAAGTCTTTTGTGAATAATGCGAGCAAGTTGAAGAATCCGAACAGAGCGCACAAAATTTCTCTTTTAATGGAGAAGGGACTCTCGCCACCGACTTTTTATTGCACGGCTTGAAAACTACCAGTTCAATTTTTGGAAAATCGTTCATCATCAAATGAAGATTATTTTTTTATATAGAACTAACCCTTTCTTTGGCATCTAAAAACTAAATTTAAAAAGGAACAAACCAATTCCTCGTATTAATTTCCTACAAAATTTCTTCGTTCTGTAAACGTTTCGTAGTGTTTTGTCTCGTCTAACAGTGTGATGCGCATAGAATACTGAAAATACAAGTTCCCAAGTCTTCGGATAGCAACGTCAAGCCATAACCTTTCATATTAGCTTATAATGCAGCCGACTTTTTTTTTTTTTTTTTGCATAATTTATTACACCAGGTTTTTGTTTTTCTAAACCTTTAAGGTCGAATACATAAAGCTCCGAAGATCGACATGTATGGCTGACCTTTAAACCCCCTTCTCCTCTTTAGTTGTGTATACGCTGGTGACTTCCGTTTTCATTTGCATCTTCTGATGGTCAGGTGTTTGGTCATTCACGTCGTGTGGCCAACGATATCGCCGACCAAGTTCCACGGATCCAAAACACACATAAAACAAAGGTCCCCCTTTGCGATGTTTTCTATTCTTTTGTTTCATCCAGTTCTTGATCCAACATTGAATTCGAATGAAAGGGGCCAATATCGAATGATATGCTCTACGCGTCAGAGATGGCAAACACTGAGCCTCTATTTGCTCTTTATCTTTTGATTGCCTAAAGAATTCAGTTGTTTTCGATTGAATTATTGCGTGGATTTAAAGCCGCCTGCAACGAATGGCGCAACGCACGTGCCCCAGACTAAACACTCACGATGGCGCGTGCATCTTTCTACAGGCGCATATCTCGCAATTGATAAATGGGTCCACCAAAAGATGTAAATGCGAATTCTTCTTCGTCGCTGTCGTTACCTTACATGGAACGCAGTGCCAAACAACGTTAGTTTAAAAAAAAAAAAAAAACACAAATATAACTAGAAAGGAAAACATTTCCCCCGATGGCACAAAGAATACAAATCGAAGCAGAACCGAAGCCTTAGGGTCATCAGTAGACGCACAAAAAAAAAAAGAAGATGGCCAGGTTGCGCTGTGTTCTTCAAACATTTCCTACATCCAGCACTTTTTTTTTCCCCCCCGTCTTCTAGGATATAGCCAAAGGGATAGCGGCAACGGGCATCGATTTCTTATATAGGCAGTGTTCGAGTGCATCCGAATATGTATCGATTTACGAATTCATTGCACGAACGCATCGAGCAAGCAAAGGCAAATGGCAATCGTTACGGTCGTCGAACACCAACCGAAAAGAGGAGATGTGACATCCCTCGGTCATCAACCCGTTCAGGTTACACTGATACGCCGGAAGAAACCATGTCAAATCATAGAAAGAAGTCGTTTTTCTTTTTGTTTTCTGTTGTTTTGTTCATAGATCGAGTAAATATCTGCGACGAGGTAGCAAACTGTCGACGTTTGTTTGTTTCGTATTTATCCGAAGCCAAAGAACTGCAACGTTCCGCGCCGTGATAAGTAGTCATGTAAATCTTGAAAAAAAAAAAAAAAAAAAAAAAAAAAATGGGAATCGGATTGCACTGATGGGTTTTGGGTTTCAAAGCGATCTATAACCGACAAGTCGAGTGAACAAAGTCAACTTCAAAAAAGAAAAAAAAAGACGACCCGAAAATACATGTAGTTAAATGCATTTTACTCGGCTGAACGATTCCTCGAGGGTTCGTTAAAAATCCCATTAGCAAGGTAACTCATTTCGATCGCAAGTTGCTTGGCGGGGCAGAATTACGAGGCACGCCAATTTGGCAACAGCTGATTGAATGCTCTTGGAAGAAGAAAGAAACTGCAAGGAAATATTGTTGCAAAAATATATGATAACACGAATTGCATTTCACATTTTTTTTGCGCTGTTCTCAACAGTCTCCTCTCTACCCCGTCCCTTTTTTTACGTGTAATCAAACCAATATTGTAATAGCAAGCGGGGCTGTCGTCGATTTCTCGTAGCTGAAAGGATTGCAGTAACGATCGTTCGACTCGATCAAACGAACAAGTAACTAAGGCATTTTGAAATTTTCTTGTTTTTTGTTCTCGTGACAAAACGAAATAGGGTGAGAAAATTTTACCCATCATTATCAATATTTCCGACTTGGTTACATAAAAGCACCCCTTGCCCTATCATAGATTTATTATTATTATTTTTTTTTTTCGATATATAGGCTACCCGTTTCTAACGTGCCCGTTTCACTTTCAGCATTTCACCAACTTACCCCCTCCTGACTTCTTTTTGGAGAACCTCTTATCACGTCCCCCCCCCCAAAAAAAAAAAAAAAAATATTGTATAGTATAGATATATAGATATTACAATAAAAGACGAAAAATAATAAAGATAAATCCTCGAGCCAGACAAAAGCGTTCGGTGGTGTGATGCGAGACACACCCCCCTCCGTGCGCGCCGCAGACACACACACACACACACACACACACAAAAAAAAAACCAGCACTGAGAAAAGGGAGCCTGGACGAAAGCAGCTGCCGATTATTATGTACAAACGTGTATTTCACTCTGTCAGGACGTTGATCCTTCAATGAGGGGAGAGGGGATTTTCCGTGCATGCTCCATTGGGAAGTGGTAGCCAGTGTTCACACGTACTCGATCCATTCGTAATCTTTCGTTTAGCCGAATAGCAATCGAACTTACCACTCCAAGACATTCTATTTCGTTTTTACCTTTTCTAAAAGGCTCATGATATTTGCAGTTGTGCTAACACGCGTCAACGTTTATTCAGTTGAAAACGTTCGCTATCCTTGTACAATTTTTAGCGGACAAAACGTTCCCTAAAGAGAACGATGCGTTAGCACATATCTTCTTGGTCCAAACAATCGGTTCGACACTTTCATTTTACTGGCTGCCGCCACGTTTGAAGCATTTGCATTAATGACGTCTATTCTAGATGTGACAAACGAAAACAATGTAGTTCAAACGTAACACTCCTTCCAGCGCGACATGACTGATGAAATATTTTCCGCTTCCTGAATCTCTGAGAGCAACAACTGCTTTGCATTTGATTCAGTGTCGTGTACTATTTGTTCGCAGTAACACGAGGGGGTAGGTGTGAGGCTTCCGGCTAGATCCCACCGGAAATGAAAAGCCCTCTCTTGTCTGCCACTTTCTTGGCTCACAACATATTTTCATTTTTCGTTTCAACAAAACGTGTACCAAAAAACCTTGGGTACCTCATGCGGGTTGGTTGGATCAACGTTCTTCAATTTTGAGAATACAGTACCGACAAATATGTAGATGACACGATAAGATGAGTGCCTTCCTGTAACGCAATACATCACAAAAGAAGTTTCCTGTTTACCAAGAAACTCAAACGTGTTCATTAATCAGCTTACACCAGGTGGATAAAGGTGGCAATCTTTCCTCTGCATCACGTGATCGTAAGATTGCGGATGACGGTCGGACTATAAACCGCAAAGCGAGGCATAGTCAAACTTTTGGGGGGCAGATGCTTCCACTTGCACTTCTGTCTGCTTTCTTTTTATGTTCAATTTGCAAGTTTATTTTGTATTTTGCTTTGCCACGCATGTACCCTGCCTCACATAAAACCTTATGACTTGTGTGGCGCTCCGCGAATGAATGCAACGTCTTATGCGGCCACATTCGCGGTGGAATGTTTTTATCCGAAACCCCCAAAAACATCCGTTGCATTTGCCACGAATTTGTTATGAAAAAGGAATCGCTAATGCTCGCTCGAGTGCTACCTTTAGTAATTCCTTCGCGAAGACGTCAAAAGCTCTGTCAATCAACGTGTCACACTAGAGACACGGCCTCCTTCCTCTTTCTTTCCTTCACCAACCGAATACGTCGAATAGTTCAAAAGACGCATTTCCAAGTGTGTGCAGTTGGACTTAGAATTTACGTGCCAAAGTGCGCTAAAAAAAAAATTTCCCTTACCGATATGAACTCGATACCCATAGACTATTCAGTTACATATAACTAAAATGTACACACGTATTATTCACGGTAAACGCTCTAAAAGTTAAAAAAAAAAAAAAAAAAAAAAAAAAAAAAAAAAAAAAAACATTAGTGGCTGAACTGAGACCCTTTTCTACCATAAATTCATGTCCCTAGTCGACACGTATAACCCAATGGAAATAGAATTTTATTTTTTTTTTTTCTTCTTCTCTCGTTGGAAAGTGCAAGCGGCATATTGTGATCAATGTTAGGGGAAGAAAAATAAAAAAAAAAAAAAGAGGGAAAAAAGTCTTGGTATAGGCCACCCAGCAGATCATCAATCGCCACGTAACGACCAAGAAAAGAAGACGCTACGGGTATACCAATCCATCCGCATGAGTTACCACGTCTTACCATATGACGAATTATGTACAGTACTTCTTTATCTTTTTAGGCCTCTCGCGCTCTCTAGAATCTGTGGCAAAGGAGAAAAAGAAACGTAATTCCTTATCGACCGACTTCAGAGGCATAATGCGCACCCTATATGCTGGTGGTGGATTGTGTTCTTGATTAATGGACTGATTAGTTTCCGTTGCGAGATGCCCCACAACTTCGAAAATCCAGCTCGTTTAGCAGAAGAAAGTAGAAACCACGTTACGGTGATTAATCGCCCACCGCTTGTGTGAAACGAACGGCATCATTGCACAGATGGTGCGATCTGGCATCTGAAATGACATAAGTAAAATCTCTTGCTATTCAAGAGAGAAAAAAAAAAACAAATCTTAAATGGCCGTTCTAGACGTCTCTGATTCTCCCTGGTCTCCTATTGGCCCAGTACAGTAGTCAAAGGGAATGATAAACGCAAAAATCTGTTTATTTCATAAGAAACTATTAATCACTTTTCTTCAAGAGTTTCTTCTATTCATGTTCTCGATTTCCGTGCGCGGCAGCGGCACGGGTCTTCTTCATCAGCCGCGCTTTTTTTTTTTTTTGATCCTTGTAGGAAAAAAAAACCTTTTGAATGTAACATCATAGAGCTCCTTTTTTTTTGTCCCCCCCCCCCCCTCTGATATCCACGACGATTGAGGGCAATCGTGGGGAAGGTTTCAATGCCGCGCTTTTGTGCGCATTTTTCCCTTTTCCGGGGGAGGTTGTGGGCTAGCGGATGCAAAGGCAGAGGCATCCGGCCGAAGCACCGGTACCGTGGAATGCTCTTTGACTCGAAGGAAGATGTATAAGCTGTATACATGTGAAAGAAGCAAAATGCTGTTTTCATCCGCCTTCCATTTCCGAAAATGCCAATCGAGTTGGCGTTGCTCAAGTGCATTCTGAACATACACAGTGTTTTTCTGCGACCGATAATAATGTTGATGAGCGTTCCGGTTTTGCAGTTCCTGTACCAAACTTGAATGCAATTCTTCAAACTATCGGCTAACCATTCGATTTATAGCATCTGCTATTTTCGTTTGCTAATCGATATTCAACTTGGTTATCGTCTAAAGTAAACAACGGAGGGCTACTACTGAATTTCAAATAGAAAGAAAAATTTTAAGGCATTGGCCTACGCGAACAGCGAGGCCTTAAATCAACGCGATCGAGCTAGCAGGAAAGGTTTGCACCAACAATAAATGTCTGTAAGAATAGATGACCAATTTCCTTTGGTTGAAGAAGAAAAAAGAAAAGCCATCGATCGTCGCTTATGGGCAACTTCCAGTTAACGTTCAATTTACTCGAATGCGGCCTTTTGAATTGATGGTGATTGACCTTCGTCAGAGGCAAGTATGTCCACTGCGACATTGTCCGTTAATCACGAATCGTTAGAGTATATGCCATTTAAAAAGTCATTGTTTTAAGGGTTTTAAAAATATTTCGCCATACAGACATGCGAAATGGCAGCAATTGCACAAAACAAGTTTGAGTTTAAGGGACGTTCGTGTCTGTGCGGGGTCGTTGTGTCCATTTGAGGACAGTGCCGTGCAAAACTAGCGACAAGTCCGACTTGAAGTTTCATCACATCAACTCACCGAAGAAAAAAAAACAACTGAAATTCGGAGAATCATAATAGCGATGTGCTGCTCAGTTAGCTTCATTGATCGTCTCCATCGTTTCCGTCAAACTAACAAGCAGACACTGTAACAGACAAGCATCTACTGTTGCGTTCTCAATTCTCTCAGCATCCAATTCTCTTTACAGGGGACATAGTCGCTACGTGATCGATTCGCTGTCAATAGTGTTGAAAGTCAGCATCTTTCCTTTTGTCACAGAGATATCAGACTTAGCGACATCGACGAAAGGCTTTTGCTATAGTGAGACAGTTTCAAGTATGCTTGACGAAAAAGCCAAAGATACAGATATTTGAACGAAGACGGAAATCGCACCGTTGACACGGTGATGCTTACAAAGTGTGCCCACGAATAATGCGAGTTGTCTACATAAACGTGACTGACGCAACATCGATGCGACGGGGCTACCGCTGTACTTGACGGAATTGTCAGCGAAAGAATCTCGTTAGTCTAGCGTCAAGTTCTAGCCTAGGGAGCGTACACACATTCCGGCGACTGTTACACGATAGTGAAGTGAACAAGCGTCAGCAGCTACGAATTTTTTATTTTTTTTTTGGCATTCGAAATATACGGTGTGTTTCACGCTGTCTGGCGTGACAGCGTGACGGCCTCCCGTCTAATTACGTCAGCCGTGCGGCCATGCCCTAAGCCCATGACGAAAATGAGAATAGCCAAAAATGTTAAAAACACTTCCAGTTAGTCTAGAACTCGCACATCCCAAAATCCTATTACTTGGCGTAGGAGAACCGTCGTTTTCTATTTGGCTTATTAAGCGTAAACTAATGTTTGTCTTTCCTTCGTTATTTGTTCAGGTCTCAACGATGATTGCTTCGGGACTTTACCTGCGGCTGCTTGTCGTCAACGCCGTGATGGCCAGTTTTTTCTTTACGGCCGCCTCCATCGAGCTATCAATGTCTAACAGCGTTGGCGAAGCGTTCAACTGTCCCGCAGAAGTGTGTCGATGCGGGCTCGACCCCCGCGGCCGTGTGAAAGTCGTGTGTGACAGGGGTGATCTGGGAGACCCCATCCCCATAAGAGCCATGGATCCTCTGACTGAGGTGCTAATTATAACAGCGCCCGACGACAAGCCAAACTCGTTAACGATCGGTCCCATATTCCAGGTAAAACATTTAAATGTTCATCGTATTTGACATAAAAAAAAAAAAAAAAAAAATTCATGGTAATGTATTTCTATTTCACTCAGAGTCTAGCGAAATTAGAGCAACTGAAAATTACCAACTCGTTCGTACCGGCCATCGGTAAACATTCGTTCTGGGGCCTTCGATCGCTCAGGACGCTCGATTTATCGCTAAACAATATATCGGCGCTGGTCGAGTCCAATTTTCGGGGCCTCATCACTTTGGAGGATCTCCTTCTGGATGGCAACATCATAGATTCCATTCCTTCGGCGGCATTCCGCCATCTTCCGGCCTTGAAGCGTCTCTCGCTGGCGCGTAACCATCTCTCGGAATTCGTGCCGCGCCTCTTCTACGGGCTTCATCGACTCGAAGAACTCGAGTTGAGTGACAATCCGCTGCAAGAACTGGAACCCGAAGTATTCCGCGACGTCCGCCTCCTGCGCACTTTGCGCTGCCGTCGCTGCCGTTTGACGTACATCAATCCGCTGCTGCTGCACTTGCTCCCCGACATCGTTACGCTCGATTTGGGAGAAAACGGCTTTCATTATCTCGACAAGAATGCGTTCGGAGACCTTCCTAAGCTTCGGCATCTTTATCTGGACGGCAATCACGTGACGGTGCTCACCGGTGGCGTATTAACAGGTGAGAAATGAACTGAAACCGTATTGATTTTTTGCGCTGCTAATAAGAAATTCATTCGAAATTAATCAATGAAAAAAGCGAAGTTCGGACCGCTGCGTCTGACTTATCTAAATGGAACTTCTCGTGAACACAATTCGGCAACCAAAACAATTTCAAATTTTGAGTTTGCAGCAATGATCTAGGGAGTTCATGGTCGTATTGTTAGAGCAAAATGTCTTCATTCATGAAAGAAGTCCACTCCGAACAGCTTCTGCGCGTTAAAAGGTCCACAACTTGTCTTCTACTTTCATTTGTTTTTCATGTTTTTTTGTCTTTCGCAAATGCCAGCGGAAACATAAAAATAAAAGCTATTTGAATACATTGCCAGACTACCAAGTCCAGCTATGCTACTCAACAACAACTTTTCTTCTGACTTGAGTTTCATCCAATGACGCTGGCTTCAGATGGAACGCTACGTAACATCCGCCTTTTTGGCCAAACCAGTCGCCGAATTTTTTTGTAGCATTTTTCTTGTCCACTTTTTATTCGAGTATCTCTTCCAGATGATCGGTTTTATTTAAACAATCATCAATAGAAGTTTTCGTGCGCACAGCTAGAACGAAATATACTTCCCGAACCTTGTCGTCTCCATAGAATAATACAGGAGGTATAAACGTATAGTCTCGAGGGTGTGCAATTTTGTCAGCGCTTTTTATTCGCTATAGCGATAAACTTTGAAAGGCTCTATATTTTGCGTCATCTTTGTTGTGAGGGACGAAGAAGAGCGAAACTATCAGTTGTCTAGTTTTCGACTCGTAGCGGGTGTACCACTACGGTGACGCTCAAAAGAAAATAAAGTTCCCTTTCTTTCATTTTATTTATTTTTTTTTTTTTTACTGTTGTATTTCCTTCCTGTTGTTTACATATCCTTTTATTTTAATCTCAACTCTTCCAGGTCATAACCTCACGACGTTGTCGTTGGCGCGAAATCGCATGATGACGGTAGATCCCGCCGCCTTCGCCAATGTCAGCGTCACCGAACTCGATCTCTCTAGCAACCGTCTCCAGAGCTTGGACCCGTTCGTCTTTTTGCCACTCAATCAGTCCCTCCGCCGGCTTAAAATTGGAGCCAATCCACTTCAGGTCTCCCACCTCTGGTCATCGATTCTCAGTCCGCGTGTGCAACTCAATCTGAGCGAGCTTGACGTTGCAGATATTCCCATCGGCCGCGATCAGCACTTCCAAACGGATCTCTTCTCCTTCCATCATGGAATAAAAAGCCTGAATCTCTCCGGCACCGCTTTTAATTACTTGCCAGTCGAGGGTATAAAAACTAAATCTTTTTATAAAAACTAAAAGTTTTTCGCTATTTCAGACTCTTGATCTCAATTCGTTTACCTTATTATCATTTGGTTAAAAATCCAGTAATACGATCACTACCGTCCCTCCGCCAGTTGGATTTGTCCTACAACAAACTGTCGAGTCTCACGGATCTATCCCTTGGCGCCCTATCATCTCTGCAGGGCTTACGGCGCATCTACTTACACGGCAATCCATGGTATTGTCGAGCCTAAATCTAGTTGTTCAATGACTCAAGTGCTTCTTAATCTTGTCTTTTTCTTTTAACTGTTTTTTGTTTGTTTGTTTGTTTGTTTAGGTATTGCGATGCTTGCGTCATAGGCCCAATGCTCAAATGGTTGGACATTTCGCCGGCCAGTCGTCATATTAAAGACGGTTGCCGAGGACTTAAGACGAACGCCGGTAACTTAACGGCCGACTATATCAACGACGACGGCGCTCAGCCGTGCCCAGTCTGCCAAGATCCGCCGGCCGTGGCCGGAGTTGAATTGCCTCGACTGGACCACGTCAATCTGCCAACTTGTAACTACCCGCCCATGCTAATCGATTCGCAGGGCTTGCCCAGCAAACCAGCCACAGCTGCCGGTGCAACGTTAACGCCAATGGGACGCTTTGTTATCTTCCTGGAAAATCCACTCTATCTGGCACTTGTGTGTGGCGTCGCAGTGCTTTTAGTGGCAGCCGTGTGTGCCGCGTTGGCCATAGTGTCACGTCACGCAGCGTCTTACTACACTAACGAGGGGAAACGAAACAAAACTGGCCAACCGGTTGACCCGGCAGTGAGTGACGAGTGCGAAGGCCTATTCCCTTTGACTGCACGAGCTGGGCACAGAGGGCGCATTGTCAAAGTAGAAAAGAAGACGACCGAGCAGCGAATGGACACCACTGCGAACGAAAGCCAACTGCTCAGCAAAAATAACAATGGTAGAATAAAAGACGACACGGCTGAACAAGTATTGCCATCGTCAGCAAGGACCAACGGCGTCGTTGCTATCACAGTAACGAGTCGTGGCGTTCACTGTCCGGCATACCCGCCCGTTGAACAGCACGAGCGCTCACTTTTTTGAAGGCGGAATCACATTTCATTTTTCCTTTTCGTTGTACAGCAAGCTCTCCACTCATTAAAAATAACCGTCATCACTCAACTGTAAAACACCAATTCAATCTCATGGAAAAATATTAGAAAGACAAAAAAAAAAAAACCTTGCCTTTTGGAATGAATGGCTGTGCGAATGTGTAATTTTGGCCATGATTGTCGGTCGATGGTTTTTTGCCACGGGGACTGTTCCAGTGCCTTTGGGATATCATTCTATTTTTTTTTTTCTTTTTTTGTCTGAATCTCAACTTGGCAAAGCGTGCGAATTTTGATTCAGAGGAAAAGCACAGCTCTAAATTGTACAAGCGCGTTGATCATCTATTCCCTCCTCATCAATCAACTATTCACTTTACCTTCATCTATGACGTTTTACGAATGCAAAGTGAAGAGATTTCCCACAAGTACAGCATATTAATTAAGCCGGGCCGTGCGAAAATGAAACGATGTACATGAAATGATAGTTGGCCGTAATTCGTTTTGCTACGTTTCGTGTCTACGTGACTGAATTTGTGGATGCAGAACGACATGCCATTTATATTTCGCAATGGTGTTTTCGAGGGCGAAACAAAAAAAAAAAAAAAAAAAATACCTGCGTCTTCTATACGTTTTTTTCTTTTTGTGAAGCAAATCGACGTGGCATTGATTTTGAGTGTAAAGTATACGTACACACGTCAGAACTCGCAATCGAATGAACCTCCAATGTTTTCAAACGATACAGTGCGTATACGTTCACACATATAAAACGGTGCCTTCTATCTCTAGAGAGCACAGTGTGCATGATGAAAAAGAATTTGTTCCATGACGTGCGTTTGTCTTCTTGTGTGTACCGGTTTCAATTTTGTATGTGTGTGTGTCTGTGTGCCCTGTTCATAGTTTCTATTGGCATCGTCTCATATAAAGTCTTAGACACATAAATCTCGTGATTCGTGGCACGTAGAACGGTAAAGGCATGCACGAACAGATTAGCTCTATCCGTTTGAAAAAAAAAAAGCAATTTCGTTATGTGACCCGCAATACACTTAACATCCTTTAAAAACACGGAATAGCACCGAAGAGAATCTGCATTTCGGTACGGTTATAATGTCATACAGCATACGATTATACAAACATACTATAATTATAATGGAAAATTCTAAATATCTTATATTGTTGTCGACATGTCAAGTGAAAATACATCTTTCAAATAAATAAGGCCAACCATGTAAATCTTGAATGTCCACGCAACTTTCTTGTGATGTGAAACAAACAGCTATTTTAATTCAGACAAACGTACGAAAAATAGGCAACAAAACCTAACGCCTCGAGTGTAAACTCGCTTTCAATTACACAATAGCCGAACGTCCGCAATATTCCCGGTTCTTTTGCCACGCAGTTAATGGACGGAAAAAGAAGAAGGAGGTCAAATGTCGTATACCCTTCATACGCGGACGTGTCAACAAAACAACAACAAACCGGTGGCGTGTAATTACAAAGTTCACGCCGGATGTCAGTATATTCAACACACACAAACACACACAAAAGAAATTGAATTACTTCCTTCAACAAATGCCCAGGAATGCCGTTGCTTTGTTTGTTTATTATTTGTTACCATCAGAGTGACAAATAGACTGCCCGACATTCTTTTTTTTTTTTTTTTTTTTATTTAGAGATGAAATGACGAGAGCTTTTTATGGTTATGCAGGCGAAGCTATGCAGTGACACCAAGAGAATGCCTGCGTGAAAAAGCATTGCGTTGGGCGCGTAAATAAAAATGACACACAAAATTGTGTTCAAACGTGTCACGCCAACGGGAAAGTTTAGACGAAGACCTCGAGGAAATAGAAATGCAGCATTGAGTTAATGACAATGCATGCCGATTCCAGCAACGCCATTAAGGTCCAACTTGCCACTTGTCGTTTTCACGTGCAATTGATTTATCTGCAAGTGTGCCAGGGTTGAACGACAATACTCAAGCTTATATTTCGTACATTGAGGCTTTAAATCTGGAAACAACGACAATCTTATTTTAAGTTGGGCGCCATTCGTGATCAGCAAATGCCCGCTTTCATCACGTGAATGACACCGATATGGGGGGTGTACTTTGCACTCGAACGCGACGAAAGAGAAAGGTTGATTATAACGATGATTGTAATGACACCCCATTTTTTGTTGTTGTCTTGTTTTTTGTTCACGTTTTCAAACTTTCATTTTTCCCATTTTTAAGCCCCAAACGATTTTACATATTCCAAACGACACAGTTGTGAGACGGCTGTCATCAAGTGCGAGAAAAGCTGCATTTCACGTCATACGTAGAAAGCGAAATATACGAGTCTGGGTCAAAGGAAGTTAAACCCGCTGTCATTGACAAACGACAATGAGTTCTTTTTGTTTTCGATTAGAGAATTGCGAAACAATTGGTGGCGGAGGATGCGCATTGGCAATAACCATAGAGGGTAAACAGATAAGCGTATCACAACTTTGTTTTACATTCTTATTTTCTTTATTTGAACGAAAAATCCAAAAAAAGGGGGGCAATCTAATTCCAGCCCTGTGTCGTAAAGAACTTTACGTTTTCGAGAACGATTTTATGCTTGAAAAGTGTGCAACGTTCAATCGGGTGTCTTATTATTTGCTAGTTTTTTATGTTGCGAATGAAAATTCGTAAATCAAGAGTTGTTCAACAAAGAATGTATTCACCGATAACTTTGTTCCCAGTGCCCTCGCGAAATTTGGTGTTTTCGTGTTTGCATATATTTGGCGTGTATGTTGTTGGCATATATGTTGCACGTATTTGGCGCTAACGCAAAAAACAGGTTACTTTCGGTAGAACAAAACAGTTGAAAATGATCAATTTCCCTAACGAAATGACAACAACGCTACAGAAAGCATAGCCGTAAATTTTATACCGCCAAAGTTAAGAAATGGCTTGGTTTCTGAAATGCTATTGTACAATCATACATTTCATCAACGTTCCCCTCTTCCTCTCTGTCACTGTACATAACTGATTTGCAATAACCGTGCAAAATTGAGGGCTAAAACCAATTTCGCAGGATTGTGGGTTCTATCCTTGAAGTGTCAAAAGACGTAGGAAAATGCGTCTATCTTCCTAATCCGCGAAAGGAAACTATATGCATATATAATGCCCAAATAGACAAACAAACATCCAAACAATCACGACCAACAGGATTATCTGCAAAAAGGAGAGAAATTGTATGTCTGAAAAGAGTAAATTCACCATTCAAATTCGACTTGATTCGTCTTCCATCCTCATGCGTATATCCCACCGAACCAATGCACTCAAGGTTATCCCAGCAATATAGCCGTGAATAAATTGAAATTCTGGCTAACAAATGGGCTTCAACATATCACGACTGGTACGTTAGATACCTTCCCGACTGACTACGTATAAGGAAATCTTTAAAAATAATCAGCTTCGAATGTCAGGCCTAGGAGTATCACAATAACAATAAGTCGAGATTGAAGATGGGAAGGAGAGAAAGGGAAAAAAACAAAGAGCTAGGGAGAGGAGGAAAGAGAGAGCTAGGGAGACAGAGGAGAAAAAAAATAACTATTTCAAGGTTGAACAAGAAACCCATAATCGAAAGCTAAGGCACACCTAAACATTAGTCTAGTCTGAACAACATGCACTATCATAGAGCTATGATGCAAGGTTGCAGTGCTCGTTCGTGTAAGACTATTTATCAGCACAAAAGAAAGGGAAGAAAAAACAAAACAAAACAGAACTAAAGGAAAAACGATTACGACCACAAAGGTTGGTTTCGATTAGATTCAAGATAGAACATGACACTAATAAATAATCACCTTCAAGTATGGTCGTGTGGTGAGACTGTCGTCTTGCGGTTACGATAGTTCTTGACACGATAGGACACGGTCTTACACGTACGCACGAATTATTGCGGTTCAGCAATATCGCCAAAAGAACCTAACCATCAAAATCCTGATTATTCAAAGAAATATTCACAATTCTATGAAGTTCCTTGCACTTATTAAACTGATAAGATAAACTATTTCGCCATACTGTCCTTCAAGCCAACCGATGACTCATGAACTTTACATACATTAGATTTGTCACGAATGACACGGTTTGCTTTCAAGCAGAACCCCTTTTTTCCCAACGATTACGTAACCTTGAATATACAAACCTCTCCTCCCGTCCCGAACAAAAAAAAAAATGTACGTTGACCTCATTCTCACCGCAGCGTTACAATGAAAACATATTTTTTCAAGTACAACAGATCCGTTAGTCAATGGTTTCTGTTTAGAAACTGGGGAAAAGTGAACGGCAGGAGAGCTTAGTTTGAGGGCTCTGTATCTCTCAGCTGTTCAGTCGTTGCCTACCACGTCCGTAGTCAACTTCATATTTGGTTGTCGTCACGCCACCCTTATTGAATTACGCTCACCATGTGTTGTTTCCTTTTAAGATTCTTTAATCTCGACTTGTTATACCATAACTAGATCAAAGTGCGATCCTGGATACAATTTTAAAACCACGTTGAATAAAAACAAAACCTGCTTTACTTACGCAACCATGCAGCTTAAACGAGTGTTCGAAAAAAGGAGATGCTGTGTATGGGCTGTGTGATCGAGTGTTTCGCTTTCTCTCGTTTACAAAATTGTTAATCAGGAACAACAAGAAAACCAGTTTACGGTGTCAGCCGGGAAGCTTCCGATCACCTTTTATAAAAAGGTTCGGGTTATTGAGAACGTAGTGTCTGCGAGATCGTTCAAGTGTTCACACCCTCAGGGCGCATCAGCATGACAACAAGTTGAAATCGACACTATTTTTCATTTTTATATATGTTTTCAACGAGTGTAATATTAGATCGAGCTAACAACGTACACACAAGTCCTGAAGGGCAGGCATTCATGTGTGTGTTCATCGTCGTGACATGGCAGATGTGCACAACCTACCGTGATACTATTTTTAAGAATTGTTTGCTAAATCTCCTTGGCTCTCCCCAACCGTAAACGTCTTCTGGAAAAAGTCCAAACTGCAAGTGCCTTTGAAAATTACGTTAAGGTATTTAAAAGCCGTACGTTTTGTTTATTATTGCTTGTTTTTAATTAACGAAATTCGCCGACTGAAACCAAAGTGGATAAGTGCGAGAGAATTCAAGTTTCAAAGAAACGTAGTTAAAGGGGTTTCTAGACAAGAGTGACGTCAACATGGCGGCTTATTTCGTTTTGACTATTCCTACGGCGGCCTACGAACAAAAGCTTTTGGCCGATCGCGATCAAAATGCTGAAGGCAAAAAAGCGAGTCAACTCGCTCAGAGTGTCAATACCAAAGGGTTTCTCGGCTTGGCATCTGTCCAGGAATCGAGTTTGCTTCAAAGTCGTCGCCAGGATACCAGTTTGAAACCGACACGTCTGTTGGACGCGTCAGGTATTCTGTTTACACTTACCTTAAGTTGACACTGACGCAGACAAGAGGAATGAGCCAACGCTGTTGTTGCTGACGAAGGTGTTTTCCTTTTCTGAATTGACAGGGCAGCAAGGTGACGAGCCCGGCCAATCCACTTTCGCTTCCATAGCTAGCGTAATTAGCATTTGAATCTCTACGAAATGAATTCGTAATTTATGAATAAATTTAATCTGCCTCTATTTTTCGTTCATGTCTAGGCTCTTACATCGACCCTCGAAGAGCTCAAGGTTAACGACGTTGTATGGAGCATATCTAGCAATGATAAATATCACCAGGTAGTGTAATAAAACAATGTGTTCTATTTAGCTTCGAGGGTAGGAGGGGTCTGCCCATGAAAATACAAGCCTTCCTCTTTTTTTTTTTTTTCGCTGCGTGCCAACGATAGGTCAGCTTTCCTTCTGGCAAAAACGACTCCGAAGAAATTTTACAGAAATTACGGGTTTTGGGGATTGGTTCACTTTACGACACCAAATTAAGGTAAGATTCCTCATGAATATGCATAACATTTTAGAATAAAATTCTTCGATGTGAAAATTGTGTAAAAATCAATGACTAATTCTGTTATGGCCATGGTTGGCTATGCGGTGTTTGAAGACACAAGTTAGTTAAATATTCGTGTGTTTGTTTACGTTATTCTTAGCGTACTGCCGTGCTCTTTGCAGTACAACAGTCAGGAAGCCTTCGCAGACGACAAAGTTGAAAATACTGATGGAGAGGCCCAATCTGATGCAGACACTGACGGGTGAGCTAATGTTCGATTTAATTGATTCAAGAAAACTTGCATAACTTCCACCATCATTGATGAGATCATCTATTGTTGAAATTTTTCTAAACACGAAATCAGGGAAAAAGCCGCCGAGCGTGGTCTGCTTCCGAAAACTTCGAAGAACCAGTTCGTTCAATCCATCAAGTCACGACTTGCCGTTGCCCAAGTCGTCGAAGGTATAAGAATTGCAACATTAATTTTTATTTTGTCCAGAAAAACTTTTGATTATGCGTTAATATTAAAATTTGTGTTTTATTAGGGGTTCGTGAAAGCGCTGTGCTTTCCTTTGACTTTATCATGTTCGTCCTACTTGCTGGGTACGTATTCAAACAATTTATTTATACCGTTTCGACCAAACGAAGCTTTAAAAAAAGAAAAATTTATTTCTATTCAAAACACGTCACGCTTTATGTATCATATAGATTTGGAACCCATAGCGTTTTTATGACGATCTAGTTCCATTTGCTCGAATTTTAGTCGTTTCGCAAGCTTGTTGCGTGCACGTATAGATAGGCATATTCGATGATTGCCTTCGGAAATACTGCCTGCAGCTATATAAAAACGTCTGTTGCAATAATGGTGACATTGCGAACAAGCGTGTGCTTCAAGTAAACTCATTTCACTTTTGTCAAGTAAAACTATGACTTGCACCGGAAGCTTATTGCAAGCCCTGAGTTGCAGAGTACGTCTACTCTGCATTGTGTACACACCCTTCGATCGCACTATATGGCGCTGTCACGTAGACGAACTAACATTTGCTATTGATGTCATTATACAAAAAGTGATACAGCTTTCTCAGAAAAGCGCATTCGTGATATTATATCCTTTTATTTTTTTAATGCCATAATATTAACCGTGGCGCATCTCCCGAAGCGCATTAATAACTACTTCCTTGTTAAATCTACGCCAAAAATTATAATTTACTTTAACAGGATGTTGGCAGCGTTGGGATTAGTTGAAAATTCATCAGTCGTACTCGTCGCGTCGATGTTGGGTAAGAAACGTGCATTAACATTAATTCGTCCTAAACTGATTTAACGCCTTACTTTTCTTTGCAGTGTCCCCTATGATGGTGAGAAAAATCGTTCGCTTTATTACAATGCTGTAGAAGTGGAAGTTTCTAGTCTCGTTTCGTTAATTTATTCCTTTTTTCTTCCTGCCTTTTGCACATTCAACCGAATTTTAACTGTCACGAAGGCTTCATACTATTAACGTCACAGCCGCTACTGTTACGTGGGCGAATTAGGGCATTAGTTGTCGGCATTTGCGACAGTTCTACTAGCCACTTTCATTTATGTGTATCTCAATAACTCATCTACTTTGAATGTGTTTCTAATTGCGTCACATCCTGGAGCTAATCATTAATTATATCCTAACTACTGAGTGCTCTTTAATAATTCCGCCAACTTTTAAAGGGTCCAATTTTAGCGGGAACATTTGGCACTGTGATTCAAGACAGGACGCTTCAGGTAATACCTTCTACTTGTATTCAAGTCCTAAATGTGCTGACATTATCCCCTAAAAAGTCACATTTAGAGACTATGCAATAATTTTCTAAACACTTAATAGCCTACTATCGTGTTTGATCAAATAGAGGCTGGGTGTTAAAACTGAGTTAATCGGATTAGCGTTGTGCCTGTCTT
The DNA here is from genome assembly GCF_022539665.2 of Daphnia carinata. NCBI lineage: Eukaryota > Metazoa > Arthropoda > Branchiopoda > Diplostraca > Daphniidae > Daphnia > Daphnia carinata. Next base: position 832,816 of record NC_081333.1, on the reverse strand, counting down.
TCGGATTCGTATTCGGCATCATTTACAGTTCCATTGTCAACTGGGACGATGGTTTTTGGCTCAAAGACGAAATGGTTGCGAGGTACTTGTAATAACAAATCGCCATTATTTTACATATTCATTAATCATGCAGTTACAAATTAATAGAGGACAGTTACGATCACTGTGGGTTGGAGTACTGATCGCCTTGCCCTCTGGAGCTGGGGTAGCGCTCAGTGTACTGGGTAAGTAATAACTCATGACTAACGAAAACCTGCTAATCCTAAGTTACTCCTTTCATTAAAACACAGGAGGCAATGTGGGATCGCTAGTCGGAGTAGCAATATCTGCTTCTTTATTACCACCCGTTGTTAATTCGGTAAGTCAAGTCGCGCATTTTCAATTTGGTTGCTTTTAACCGTTTGAAAAAATAAAAACGAATGTCGTTGTTATCTATTATGGAATTACGTCACTTTCCAGGGTTTGCTATGGGCAGCTGCATTGACAAAGTATGTTGAATTCCAAATTTCGGGCAATAACAGCGTGTTGGCTGCGCCGTCAACTTACTCGGTGTCTTATTCGACTAACATGGCCGAAGAGGTAACCAGGTTTCATAATTTCAATTCACATTCATGTAGTAATCGCCTTATATTCCTCTATTATTCACAAAGGCATTGCTGCTGGGTGGAGTTAGTCTGTGTTTAACTCTTCTGAACATTTTTTGCATAGTAATGATGGGCATTATCGTCCTCAAGGTAATAAATAATCGATATCTTTTAGCCTAAATGTCACACACTAACTCAATTGTCTATTTCGTTTTAGATCAAGGAAGTGGCACCCGACAAAGAGGCACCCAACACAAGGCGATTCTGGAGCCACGACATTAGGGAAGTACGGAATTACAACAGGACGTTGACTGGAAAAGAAGCTAAAAGCTTAATATCTCGGTAAGTCTACATGGAAATTAAATACTGCAGTAGTAACAACACTCATAAATGATGCAACAGGATCCACGATGATATTAACGCTAAATTGGCAGAGGAAAGTGATGCAAAAGACGACGGCTGGCGGAATTGCGTTGAACAAATTTTCACGGATCCTGTTTACCAAACAATTAGAATGAAGAGTGCCTACATTTCTCCTCAGGTGATTTTGAATTTGAAATTCATTCAAGTATTGTCTTGGTAAGAAATTTTTTGAATTCTCTACAGATCACTCAGATGACATGGCATCCCATCCAGCGACCGTCTCACAATTTAAATAGTCCTCGATCAATCGACCAATCTTTGAAACATCCAGGTATTCAGCGATTTGAAAGGTCTGTCTCATCGCCTAAAGGAGTGACAGAACAAACCGATTCTGCCGTTAAGGTCAAACTGGGAACGGTAACTAGAGAAAGACAACTGTTTACTGCCTATTCGCATCGGCAAACACCTTCACCCACAAGGTAAATAGATTAGGGTTACGTTCGATTCTATGACGTCAGTTTACATATAGCAATGAAACTGAGGCTTGTTCATTAAAAAAAAAAAAAAATAGGAAAATCACGTGGAATTTCCCCTTCCAGTCCAACGACAGTCGCCAAGGCCGATTTATCATCAGTAGGGCTGATATTCCAATTGGCAGTCGTCGCTCGAGACGGTCTAGCCGGAAAGAAAATTGCACTGCCAATTTGTACGATCTTCACGAACTGGTGCCTTAAAAGGAAAATCCGGACTGTGTTTTTTTTTTAAAAACACTTCCATTTCACACTAGTGGCCTTAGTATCCTGCGCTTAGTTACAATTTCTAACCCAATGTATAAGAAACAACAAATTTGACGCATAATGCTAGTGATGGATGAATGGATTTTTAAAAAGCCCCGCAAAAATGTAACGATAAAAAAAACAAAAACAGAAACTTATAAATATTCATGAAATTTGCATGCGCCTTTGCTGATGAGCACCAGAAACTGGAAGAACCGCTGGGAGTTCCGCACGTTTGAATACAGTCAACTGCTATTAGTTGAAAGAACACTAAACTGGATTCAGCGCGTTCCCTTGGATGGGTTTGGCGAAAGAGCAAAATAGGCCGCGTAAAACTTGATATACGAGGCAGTTTTAATCTTGTTTCTTTTAACTCCACACGTTGTCACCCTAGTTTGTTTCTGAGACTGTTGAAATGCTTTGCGTGGTTGTGTCACTGTTTATTAGTTTTTAATTCAAAATGGAATGTTGACTAGACAACAATATTTAATTGAGAAAAGGGTATCAGAAGAGAGAATTGTTAAACCCGTTTGAGGCAGGCCATTGATATACAATATTTCTGCAATAACAAGAACGATGAAAAACAAAAAGTTGAAACAAATATAAAAACAATCAATGAGAATAAGTAAGTAAAAAGCCAAAGGGTTGACACGAATTGATCGACCACCGCTTACTTGTATGGTGATTGTATGAAATGTTACAAAATTCACAGAATCCTTAAAAAAAAAAAGGGAAAGTCCTTTTACGAAAAACAATCAGTTGTCAAGGTTAAGTTAACAACGTATCTATCTTGGTCAATATAGCTAATCGTTAAACAAGAACATTACAAATTTTCTAGCGTGCTCAAAACTTACGAGAAAACCTGTTGTGCATTTTTTGGCGTAGATAATCGAAACAACCAATAAAAGGTAAGCTAGAGAATACCTTTTTGTTACGGATTGTTGCAGATTGGTTTAAAAAAAGGGAACGGTAAATGCGTGAAAAATGACGTCACGGGATTTTACATATCTTTGAACTTGGGTTGAGAGAAAAACAGCTTGGAAAATAGGTATTGTCGACTCAACGTCTTGCGAATTGCATTTTTTAAATCTCACTTTTATGTCGTCCCATTTAAAAACTTCTTGCGGGTTAGTTTGGGGGTGAATCTACCGTGTCTTCGATTTCTCCAAAATTGGCCAACGATTCATTGCTATCGCATGCGTCCGACTCCGTGTAAGACGATTCTGTTGAGCTAATCCCCTTTAGGCATAAAGCGCCTTCCGCTGTTGAACAAGCTCTTCTCGATCCCCTACAATTCCTCAACAAAGGTGGCTGTTCACGTCGTCTGCAGATACTGTCTTGTCTCCTCCTTTCAGGAAACCTAAAAGCGCTGCAAATCAAAGTCATTGCTGAGATAAATTCATCGTAAAAATGAAGCGCATTCAAAAATTCTTACGTGTTTGGGCGCGATCGCGTTGGTAGTCTAAAGGCTCGTAATTCTATCGAGGTACTGCTCGATATTGTTTCGTTTTCTTGTTTCTCCTCACCCACCTAAGAAAACGACCTTAGTTTTTAATGATACTCTTTAGTTTTGTAATTATAATTACCTCGCTATGCAACTCGTCTAATGAAGAAGCAGCCTATCAAAAGATGACTCAGAAAAGATTTAGTAAACGATTAACTTTAAATACAAAAACAATTATTGATGTACCTGTATTGTTAAGATCACATCGCAAAGAGGTGACGAACCCCGTCGCAAATTAATAATTTGCGGTCCTTTCTTATGCGGCAAGCGTTTATTGACCGAACTGAGACTTTCATTTGACGACGAAGTAGCGCAAAAATCGATGTTGCTTTGTGCACGGACTCGGGATTTCCGTTTCGTGCTAACTAGCCGTCCTGCTCCACGGTCAATACACGGGTCCAAGAAAGATCGTTTGGCGACAAGGGCTGCTTTATTCAAAAGTTCACACAGTACTTGAACAATTACGAACATTTTCTATTCTGTGAAGCTAGTTACCTAACGAATCGCGATGATGATCGATCCGGCTGCTCTTGAGACTGCTCTTCCTCTCACGGCGCCGGTCGCATTTGCGAGTATGACGACGATGAATACTGCTCGGCGGTAAGATCGTTTCCGAGCTTGGATAGTCATACAAACCATCAGAATCCGTATGAAGCATATCGATCCTTGACATTCCATAAAATTCTATATTGTCCAATAAGAATTTTCACATTTTTTTTTTACGTCGCAACATCATCGTAGTATTTCATTTTAACATACTGGTAGAGAAACGGCCAAGTCCAGCGCTTCTGACGTCGCTCAAGGGCGACTCGCTTCGCGATGACACCGGACTCACTTTAACTCTTGTTTCATCCGTGCTTCCAAAATTGCCACTGCACGTCCATAAAGATGATGGTTCAGGTAATTGAAGAGATTGCAGCACAATGGGCGGCATCCCTCCCGGCTGAAGGGAAAGAAGCTTTGTGTCCAAACTGTCACCCTGAATGCATCGAACATTAAACAATCGTTATTTTTTATAAATTATTTTCAATTCATGCATCAGGCAATTTATACTTTTAAATTATTTCGTCGCTGTCCGACCAGTTTGGAATCTAGACTTATACTTTTATGAACCTGTATGAGACTGAGAAATTTCGAATCGAGAAGGCTGTCTTGATCGGATTTGTCGGCCGTTTTTCCGCATACGTGGAACACGTCTATCCCTTCGTCGTGCGATTCACAAGCGGGGCTAGGTTCGTCTGCGGCCGGCGCGACAAACAGATTTGCTATTGGATCATCTGCCGTTTCTGAATCTTGTGGATAAATAAGCCGATTGACATTGCTGCGATGCAAACTACGTAGAACAGCTGACGGGGTTTCAGGTGGTGAATCCAGGGGAGGTGAACTAGACTCAAGACTCGGCGACAAAAGAGCCCGATGAAAGAGCCGGCGGTCTCTGCGTCCGCCGTGCGTGCGACTAAAGGTGACCATATCCTCTTCTTCCTTCCAGATGCAAAGTGTTTTCGATGAGCAAGCGGGGCTGATTCCTGGACTGGCCATCGAACTGTATCCTGATGAACTAAGATTGGACTCGGACGTGGCTATATCTGGCCGGCTTTCACCGTAACAGACGAACGGGCTCAAGTAACACATCTTCTGATTGCTGGTTCCTCCTCTGCCTAACCAAAACGATACGCGGTTTTATTGAGAGCGTTCATTATAAGATGCATGCCATCCCACACGATAAGGCCAACAATTCCTACCCATCATTTAGCAACGAAAAGTCCTATACTTGCCTAACATTCCGGCATCCGAATCCGATTCAACTTCCGAGAAGTTCGTTGTGATGGTGATTATCGGTGGAGGATGCGGAAGATCGAGAGAACTCGATTTATCCAGAGTGTCTTTGAAATTACGACGTATGCCAATGGATTTATCGTTAATCGAACGGTCGGTCACCATTGCGTCTACTGGGAGTCGGCGTAAAGGTGGCGAGCCGAGGCTGACATGCTCCCAATCGAGTACGGAGGTACATTGCGATTTTGTGTTTTGGCATTTCTTTGGCAAAGGATCAAAATCTGTGTTTTCCGGAGAAGCCTCTGATACACACAGCAGTGGCACCGTTACCGGTGGTACTGGGGCGATTTCGTTCGTGTCGGTACTCATCTCGAACGCCTCGAAACGGGCGAAATTGGAATTCAAAATATTTAGACGTGGCGGTTTGGTCTTAGCTGGTGAAGGTAAGGGAGAATTAGCCGTGGAGGAAATAGGTGACGGTTGTGCAGAATCCGATTCAACGAGGATCTGGATATTCGAGGGCACCACTATAGAGATGCTCTTTTTTTCCGGGATTTCACGGCTGCTCGTTACTTTCTCAACAATAGATGGCACTGACGTGCCGATACCGTGTTTTTCATTGCAACCATCACGATGCCATCTTTGCTGCAACAGGGACCGTCTTTGATCGATTGCCGCTGAACTTCCGGAGGAGACAGGGGAATCCGAGCTACCACATCTTTCAGCTCTTCTCGTGCTTGGAATGGGCGTGTGTGCAGGGCTTGGTAATGGCGTAGGTACTTCGTGAATGGGCGACAAAAACTGCCCGTAATTCATGGTCGGGATTTCTAAGGTGATGTGCGGTGAAGTAAAATTTGTCGTACCCAACCGGCTGTTTCGATGGCTCATGGCAGAAGCATCGATAACTGCCACCTATACGCCATTTTCAATATAAAATACGGGTTTTTAAAAAATGAGTTAGAAATTAAAACAATGTTTTAACACACTCACCTGAATAGAGGTACTGTCAACAGCATTCGAAGTCGGTGGTATAACTTCTAAACTTCCAGCGGGTGTTCCGGGCGTTGAGAGGGGAGTAGGAAACGAGGACGAAAGTTCATAATCAGACATTTGTGGACTAGATGGAGTCGATGGTGTCCTATGGTTGGCTGCCGAAAAGTTGCGAATGATGTTCAGCAACGACTCTGTGCTCGAAGCCTGTCGACTGCCTGTCACGACATTTCGGCTAGGTAGCCTTAGGTGACGATTGCTCTTGCTAATACCGACCCCGTTTACGGTTTCGTTCGACGGTGTTTGATCTGTCAACGGGAAGTTGTCTTGTATGTCTTGATCATTTGCACTTCCCTGTGTCATCGAATTGCTATTATTGGAACGCCAGAAGTGACGCGAGTTCCAACTGCGTTGCTTGCGTTTGTTATGAGCATTTCTGGGATTCGATGCTGTGCTTTCGTCCACCACTTCTATGTACTTGCTGGGCTCCTCACTGGCGCTGGTATCGTTCTCTGAACTGGTCATATCGTTCTTCACCATTTCCATCATTCGGGCAAATGTTACCTGAAAGTGAAACAGAGGTATGTTAGGAAAATTGCCCTTTTTCGGCCGTCATTCAAAATGCTTATTAATTTAGTAAACAAACATGCATTTTTCTATTGTTCTCAAATTGGTAAACAGTCTGCTCATTTTTTTAAATCCCAAATAAATCAGCACACTTTAGCTGACACTTGAAGTCCTCTCACAGCTGCCGACATGCGTCGTTAACCGAGTAAGGTAATTTAAGTTTGTTTGCAAAATGAACAGGTGCCCCATTAATACGATTCACGTTGATGAGGGATGGTGTCATTAAAGCCTCTTCATGCCCGTATAGTTGAAATAATTAGTAATTCGACGCCAACCTTCTTTTCAGCTTTCAAATCAAGTTGTAGTTGCAACTGAGCTGCTATCGCTGTGTCCATCATACTTGCATCTGTCGTGTGATCGTGAATGGTATTCAAGAAGCTCGAAGGCGATTGCAAGCTTAGCTGTGTCATCATTATCGCCTCTCCTGTGTCTGAGGTGTTGTAGCCAGGATGACTATTGGGAATCTGGGAAGCGATCAATCTCTGTAAAATTTGTTGTCGTTCAATATCACGACGTTGGCTGGCTACATCATTATCCGATCCTCGTTTGCTCGGTGATGGAGAACCTGAAGTCAAGTATCGTCAATTAGTGACTTGTACAAGACTCAAGCTGAAGTAATCAAGTCATTCAAGTATCCTTAATTCACTAGCTGCATCGGCTAATGAAAACATTTTTGTTAATAATATATCAGCAAGAAGATTAGCCTTTCCTATTATTTTAATGATTTGGAGTAATCATGCTGTCAAGCCATTTCAGTCCAAGCAAAACGTGCACAAAGTGGGGCAACTTCCCGACTGAAAAGCGTAAAGCGTTCCAAAAGACTATCTCTATTCCTTCACCAGTTATCGCTTAAGAATAATTCCTTAATAAAACTAAACCAAGAATATGGACTATTATTGGTTTTCCATCGAAGGAACGTGATGAAACGGAATATGAACTTACGTTTCGGCAGGCGAAAAAGATCGTCCAGGCTGAAAGTTCGTCCACTACGCGGTCCTCTACTGCAAGCACTGATTCTCCTCGAATTCCCGCCGTTCGTGCCTCCGTTACCGGTCACACTCGTGTGGCTATTACTGGGACTGATGAGCGACGTGATACTAAGCAATGAAGGCTTTCGAAATCCTGGCCATCCCAAGAAATTACGCTGAGACCCCGTGGCTTCAGTAGCTGGAACCTTTGCAGAGAGAACAACAACATTCAACATTTACGGCAATCGTGTGATCTGCGACATAGCGTTAATCGTTTAAGCCATACTTTAATCGACGATTACGATAAATTACATTTTTTCTACAAGGCATTCAGAGCTGCTAAGATGATGAAACAAGAGGTGACACCAAAGGTTTGAGTACATTTTTAAAACTTACACTGAGACCGGTCTGGGGACTGACTGGTCTGCTGATCGCATTGGCTTCCATGTTTATTTGATGACAGTTATGTCTCCCTCGAGACCAATCCAGCATGGCCGGTTCCACCAATTTTCCTCTCTCTAACTCATCGTTGACGAAACGCTCGAATTTTTCAGCAAAGTGACGTTTGGCGCACCAAACTATCGCTATGATGATGAGCACAATGGCGATAGTCATAAGACCTAACCAAAAAGGTTCTTCCAGCATTCGCTGCGAAAGGGGCTTGTACGGAAGATGCAGCCAGCGGGTCTCACATCGAGGCCCTATAACGAAATATAGAATAAACGAAGATGTTAAGCACGTCAAGAGCTCTTCAAGATTTGTTTTGGTTTTGTTTCTTTGCATTATTTTTTTTTTTATTTTACGAGCTGCTTTCCTACTTCACTCAAGAGAGAAACGCAATGAGGAACTTGTAGAGAAGTACCTGGAATTAAGAAAAAGGGGAAAATGTGCAAAGTGTGTGCATGTCCAATGTCTATCAGGAAAAATGGTACCAAGTGTTCTGCATTGCAGAGAATTTCTTGCAAAAGGTCAGGGGTGCACGTGACGCAATCTCAAGGAGAGGAGCTAGGGAAGAGAGAGGCGACGAAAACGTACGACGTCGTGAAGAAGTGCGCCGGGCAGCATCATTACAAGCACCGTGGAGCATGCAACGTATAGTTGACTGCCGTGTAAGTCATCAATAAACCCATCAAAGAAAAAAAAATGCATTTGTGCAAGCTAGAGCCAAACGAGCTCGCGTGTGTTAAGAACTCAGGTGTAGGAGAGCACGATGCAGCATCGTAACAACAATGGGGTGGACAGCAACGAGAATACTACAACACGAGTTATCAATTTTTTATTTTTTTAAGGAAATACCTTGCCACCAGGGAGCGCATTGGCAGATGAAACCGTCGGCAGAAGGCACGCACTTGCCGCGATCTCCACATGGGTCCAAATCGCACGGGGCTAATCGAGACTCGCACAAATAGCCCGTGAATCCTGGATCGCAGTTGCAGCGCTGCGTTTCGTTGACAGTGACGCAAGTACCGTGATGGCACGAGCTCGGTAGCTGGCACAGAGTCAACGAGCAAAAAATTCCTAATGGTATAGCGAAATTTTAGTCGTTAAAGACACACACGAAAAATTGCGGAAGAACGTTTCCTGCTCAACTGAATTAAAATGTCTTAATATTCCTAATAGTATACAGTACCTCGCCAGTTGTCCTCGCACTGACAATAATATTGATCGTCCACTGCGGTGCAGACACTTTCCCCTTGGCAAGGATGTGGATCGCATGAATTCACTGGAGAATGGTCGGGCAGAGCGGAAACCTTCTCAGCGTAGGTAGAATCTGAAATAATGAGACGCAGTATATCCACGAAATGTTTTAAACACAGACCTCTTTTTGTAAATGAAATCTTTGAGAAAAATGAGCCTGTGGACCGTCACATGTTTCACGGTTAGCATTCTAACCAAATTTCAAATTTCCGCTTAGCTGTATACCTTGCAGGGATTTGACGCGTCCAAGAACGCCCGACCAGTTGATGCCGACGTGCACGTATTCAATCGTTAGCGTATGGAACTTTGTGTCGTAGAAACTTGATTCAAACTCCGTAGTTGAACCTATTGTCTCGTTTGTGTAGCACAACTTGATCTCGGTGTTATTATTGTAGGCATCCCTCAAAACGACCATGGCCGTCACAGTTGGACGGAAAGATGAATCGCACGGTGTCATCCAACTGGGAGCTTGATGACGCAGATAAGAACCGTGGCGAGTCATTAATGTAATTCGCTGACGCAGTTGACTAGGAGGAGGATGTGGATAATTAAACGGAACCAATTCCAGTTCATCTTCGTTCCCAAGGAATAACGTGTCGGCCAATATAGTTGGGATGGGCACTAAAGAGGTTCAACAGACGCATTTCAGTTGAGCTTATTACAGTTTGCACAAGAACATTTTATTAAAGAAAGATCAAATATTTTTGGAAGGGATCGGTTACTGAATCGATACGAGGCGTGGAAACCGCGACCCCTCTTTCCATTACGAGTAATCAGCTGGACTTTGAGTTCATTGCCGTCGGAGATCCACTGTAGAGCGTCCCTCGACAAGTTGTAGGATCCACATAGCTGGATCGAATTCGAGGAACCCCAGTCTAAACGGACGTACTCGTCGCGACAAGAGAACTGTTGGCGTTCGTTGCGAAAATCCATATCAAAGGTATGGAATTTGATCCACACTCTTGCTCCCTCTAACAATTCAAAATTTTAAAAGATTATTTATGTAATAGCTTAAAAGAATGGATAAAAGACTGATGATTTATGTTTTACCTGGAGCTATAATATGTAAAGTACAGTTTAAATTTGGTAATAGGAAAAAAGGATAGTATGGACTGAAAAATTCGCCTTCGGGCTTCTCCATGATCTGTAATGGACAACCAGGTAGCGGCATCGTTGACCAAACGGCATGAAATCCATCTCCGGAGATAGAAAAATCGGAGTGAAATGTTATCCAGATCTCTGACGTTTCCGAGACGTAGTCCAATCTTTTTTTCACAATAAAAACGAAAACAAAAAACTCGGTTGTCTACTTTGTTTTTTAGGACCAAAAGTTCAGTTTTAGCATCGCAGTGTCGTTGTGTTGGTTCTTATTGCTACATGACTGGTATTTTTTTTTTTTTTACCGTTCTAGGTTGCTAGTGTAATGTCCACAAATCTTCTGCATAGGACCATTTTCTTTACTCTGCAGGCCTAGGTAGTCATACAAACAGTTTTCCTGGAATTCGATATCGATTTGTTTGAAGCGCACCACCAGACGTTCAGAAGTGGACGAACTATTAGGTGCTTTGATGTGCAGTCGGAAGTGGTTGCCTTCGCCATACGGTGCCGGGTAGTTGGGCGATTTGACCTCACCTTCCCTCGACTCGACTGAAGAGTTGAATACTATTCCACGGTCATCTAAAACAAAGAGAACAATGGTTACAAAGCGTACCATTACTATCTAAAATGCATTGATCTATAAGTGCACACATAGTTAGATTTATCACCAGTGCTACGGGCAGATCAAAGTTAGCAGAAACAAACAATTATTATTTGCAGGCGTACGTATGAATAAATGGTTGTATGGCTTGTTTGTTTTCGAATAATTCCACCACTTCTATCAAGTGACACTTCCTTCACAACCATCATGCTTTGCTATACAAGCATTATGTTCAACGGAGGAAAAAGCGAACGAGTACATTGGAATTTTCTGTTCCCAGAATGATTTCATCGTGGTTTTCCGAAAAATATTGTCATTTGAAAAACGAGAAAAAGCATCAAGAATCCAGCGATGATACCTCTGCGAAACAGCGTGCGTAGAAAAACATATATAGCAAGGCCTTCACAGGGCGCTTATAAGCAATTGGTTCAACAACCACGTTTATCGTTCTTGTTCATCTTTTCCTTTTTTCATGTGCTTAAATTTATCCCCTTTTGGCATAAGAAAACCAACAAAGGAAGAAGAAGCAAACTCAATTCCTAATTAAAATCATTTCTCTATGAATCCGCATTGTAAAGGGAGCAGGTGAGAATTCACATCCACGTATTACCGTGGAATTATTCTTCGGCGCTTTCGTCAATGCAAGTTTAACTGTCGCGTGGGATAAATTCCCCCCTTTCATTCCTTCATAAACTGAGCATTACAGCATCGTATACTTGCACCAGTGACACACATTTTAAATTTTTGGAAATGAAATAAGCCTGGCCGAAATTCTCGTTCACTTCAAGTGCGCGGGTGCAACGCCACGAGTCCCACGTTAAAACGGTCACCTAAGAATAATGAACTATGAATGCCATGCAAGATATCGTAGAAATTGCAAGTACGGCACAGTAGTTAAGAATTGAAACGTAAACTGCTGCCGTTGTTGCCCAGCTTCGTCGATGTTTGAGACGTTGGCTTTGCGCATGCCTGTAACAGATAGAAACCAACCTTTCCCTACTACCGTTCAATAACTCAACAGCTGAATTATTAACGCTCTGTTTTTGCCCTTTTTCGCCTATTTGCTACGCACCATCCCCAAAACGTCTCTAAAGAATATGGAAAGCATTTTCCGAAATGAGTTTTTTTTTAAATCCCTGGGAATATTTTTCTATTTTTAATGACAAACACTTTTTAGAAAACAAGGAAATGATGCATAAACAGGAAAAGAGCACCTCGAGCTACGAACGATGGAGCACGAAAAAAATCGAACAAAAACTTCCATGCAAAATAAAATTTTACTGCTTATAGCTACTACGTAAAGGAAGAGTTCTGTTACTTTTTACAAGTATCTCGCAGATGTATCCCCCAGGAGAGCCGCACGGTTCCAGATTCACCGTTGCGTTAGTAAGCTGAGGCCAAGCGCGAATTGATGGGCACTTCTGGACGGCCCCAACTAAGAAGTAAAGTGGCCAGTTTAAACATCAGTATTATAGCATTTTTTATTACGAATAATCCATAATGGAAAAATGATCGATCATCGGTTAGCAGTTATATGAAATTTTACTTCTTTTCTTACCCCATAATGGAATACTGAGTTGGAACCGGTTAGATTGGCCAATCCAGTAGAAGGCAGTACTATTCAGTTGCTCATTGGAATTTATCTGATCTAATAAAAATCGTATTTCCTCGCCATTGCTGTCGGATAGCACTAGCCCGGCCTACATTGATTAAACAAGACGTCGTATTGCAATAGGATGATAGAGTCAGACGTGCGCGTCATAATATCATTAGCATTATTCGACACATTTCATGTTCTAAGGTGTTTCGGTCGAATTCCATGAGCACACCATCTCTCTGTAACATAATAATGGAATGGCTGGAAAACGAAAGTTTACCTGCATACTGCGACACATTTCGTTTGCCTCAAACCAGCTAATTTCCGGGTACGGCGCAATCAAATAGCAACGTCCGTGATGAAAAATGGAACCCACTTCGGGGCAATTTAGATCAGCTTTACAGCGCATAAAAAAAATTGAATTTTTTAAATGCAATCCAATCAACTGTAACACTTATGTTAATAACGCAATAATGCCATTTGTACCGTACCTCGTTCTATACTTGCTCTCAGTTGAAAACCGTTGCTATTGTAAGAACTGTCTGACGAAAACCTTTTAAAATGAAATTGAATAAATATTTAAATGAGCAGCCTCAGTTATATAAAAGGTAGACTTTTATAGTACTTGATTCGCGCTTGATTTCCGTTGCTTTTCCACTGCAAAAGTTTTAATCGTGAATTCCAATTCCCGCACCGTCGCCAGGGCGTTGTGCGAGCATCCTTACGTTCACCGAAAATCGATAGTTGGTCCAAATTTTGCAGTTCCAAAACGTCGTAGTTGCAGCTACCAAAAATAGAAAAAAAAAAACGTCAGTGGTCGCATACAGGTATCGACTCCTAACTTCAAGATATTTGATAAAGAACGGATTGCTAACGCTATTCAGCGAAAAGGTTACCCATTGGCTATACTGTACAATAAACGCTTTGAAGCGCACTATGTACTGACAATATTCCGGCAAAATTAGATTCCGATACAGAACCTCTGCCTTTTCTGAAAAGAATGTGACAATCTTGTTCACGACGAAGATGACTATCTTTTGTTTGCGTCATTTCTACCAATGGAAGGTGAAAGATGACGTTATGGCGCTTTTTCTGGTCTAATCTTTTTGTGGTCTAATGGTAGCTGTGACGTTTAGGGTGAAAAGGAAGATGTAAGGTTTTACGGAAGTCTGTCGAAACCTCATGATAGCCTCAATTTCTGCCGAGTGAAACTGGGACGTAGATAGGAAACTTGCTCGTGTTTCACACGTGGAATGATGACAAATAGGAGAAACGGTAGTTTAGAGGTCTTTCGGGAAGGAATAGATTTAGTATGAAAAATAGGGTTCGATGAACTCTGCTTCATTTCAAGAGCAGCGACAAATTCACACCACCATTCTTTTTATGTTTTTGTTATGTAATTGCAATAATTCTGAAACGTTTTTGCTCGCCATTGTTTTCATTTCGTTCACCAGTTTTTTCCTTTTCTGCCCTAGGCTTTTGCAGCTTCAATATTCTCTTGTTATTTATCTGACTATCCAATTCCCATGTCATGGGCCTTCGCTATATTCAACGTTGTTATTTTACCGCATTTCAGACCACATGCAGAATGCTGCTGTAAGCTTCTTTTTGCCCTCTCTGCAGTCAAACAGCCGAGTCGATTTTTCAATCCCCTTCAGTTAGTGTTATCGACCACAGCAACCAACGCAAGACAAAGTTTTATTCCTGTGCAAGTTTTATGCTACTACTATGTTACTGTCAAGAAGAAAGAATATAAGATAGCTCCATTTTTTTTCTCCTCTTTTGTAGTTTAACAAATATAAAAAATACACGATGAGCATTATTGCGTTTTTTAAAATAATGTACCAAATTAATATTAGTACTGTCTAGTGTCTATCTATAATGTAGCGGTCGCCAATAATCCATCGTACACGTCTCGCGAGCGACGTACGGGCGAACGTGTAGAGCACCCAGCAACGCGTCTGTGTTAGACCGGAAAATGGCAAACATTACAGACAATAGACAGCCATTAGACAAAAGAACACCTAATTTGGTTTAGAAAATACCTTTGATTTTATAATGTACATTGTGTTTTGTCACATATTTAGCAAAATGCCAGCGATTCGAGAAGACATAAAGAATATCTGTAACGGCACTTACTCTTCCTCCTCTTCCAAATCAAAAAAGTCGAAATTCAGGACAATTTTGAAACCAGGTGGCGCACTTAAATCCACGATGCAAGTGACGGTATTTGGGTAGGGTCGAGGAAAGAATGGGCTTTGTACAACAGTCGACGTTCGTAACCGATTCAGCTCTTCAGTACGATTACAATTCATGACGTCTTTAAACTCCCCGAATGTAACTGCATTGGAGTCATCTCGAAAACACAAAAAAAAGGTCAGTCATACAAATTGACAGAAATGACAGTAGCTCTCATTTTTAAAACCAGTTCGAGCCAACACACGAAATCAAAATCGAAGAAAATGATCTACCATTGTGTCTAGGTTTCTGGCAGACAAAGGGATTTCCAACAGAACAATCTCGATCATTCCAATAGAAGCCGCTAGCCAGCGATTCGCTTTGTCCTGGCTGTCCAAAGCTTTGACGAATTTCGACGCAATCTTGGTTAGAGATACCATCGTCACTGGGCTGGGCGTTGTATAGTTGATACACAGGCCAACCGGGAAACCATTCTAGTAGCAGCAAGTAGATATAAAAGTTGAAGAAAAAAACCGCTCAACCATAAAATTAACTTAACGTAGTTATTCTACCGAAACATTGAGGCGGAATTCAATTTCGCCAACGAAAGTACGTGTACAGTATATTACATTACACGTCTGGGTAAAATGCAAACTAGTTGAATAATTTTATGCCATGCGTGTTTTCAAGTCACCAATGGAAAGCTTGCGTTGGTATTGGCGCTAGAAGAGCGAAATGGCGAATTTTGTATTGAACAGCGATCGATTTGTTTTGCATGTTAAAGGGGCGCTACGTGATTACCGAAGGTTTGCATAAGCCGATTTGGGTTTCTCGCCGATTGCCGTGCACTTAGTGCCACGGTTTTCGTATCAAAGTTTTAATAGGCCTCCAAGATCAAGGAGAAATGAAATCGTAAAGGCCTTTGAGAGCTTGTGTGAAGTAGCAGTAAACTATGAGCCTGTAATCATTATACCACGCTCTCATTATGCTTGCAGGCGAATAATGCGCGGCGAATTTTATCGTACCAAATTACAAACTTCAGTGACGTATGGCCGACCTTTCATCTTATACGACAACGTTAAACGTACAAGTAGTTCTATCGTGAAAAAGGCTGGATCATGTATAGCGCCATAGAATAACTTCTCTAAGACATCTCTTACGCTGTACGAATTAGGAAAGATGATGGAACTTTTTGGGCATGCGTTCATTGCTATCCTCTGTAAGTATAAGGTCTATAAACTAGTTCTAAATTACACATACTATCTCTACGGAGATTAAGTAAAAAAAAAAAAAGAATAGCCGTTGTAACAAAAACGTGCACGGTATAGGTAACTTACTAGTATAGTTGAATGTTGCACCACTACTCCATTCGAACACCGTTTCTTGTTTTTGGTCGGATCCACCAATCCAGTAACTTTTTTCAGGCTCATAGTCCACACTGTAAAGGAGAGAAGCGTGGAAAGTTAGCTTTTGTTAGATCTCATACCCTCTTCTCATGTGATGACTTCGCAGAAAAGCCTTTTCGCCTTAGATCTCGTTATCACATTCGTTTTTGATGCAATTCAAAGAAGCGGATAAACCGATGTTATGACTCGCGCTTAAAGGACGGTTCAACGGTATAATTTGGATTCGTGCTTAAAACAACTATGTTAAAGAACATGCAGGTGTGGACTTTTTTTCAGTGACGTTGTTTAGTTGCTTTCGCTCGTTGATGTGCTTCCTGTGTTATACGAATTAGAATTGAATCCTATACTAATTGGCGACGGGTCTGAGAACAAAGTATCGGTGCGGCAAAATCTTGTGTAACCACAAACTTAAATCCCAAACGAAACATTCGCGGTTTTTCTCATTATGCGTTCGTACTTTGCGCTCGGGCTGTCTAATTCAGTTGCCCTCTAATCAGATTTCTATTCGTTCAGCTAAAAACTCATGCTTCAAACCCTATACACCTTTTTGTCTTGCCCTATTCGCTCCATCCTTAAGCTTTTATTGATCATAGAGAGCTACACGGCGCCCGCTTAACCAGGATCAGTAAAGGACAAAAAGTTCAGGGTCTCTCTTTGCATAACAAGTGAATAAATGCTATCAAAACCTTTGCACAAATGTGTGTGTCGGGAGTGTGCTTAAAGATGAGAGCCTAAGACTTGTTGCAAAATGCATACGTGAACCGACAGGGTGGCTACAAGCGTACCCAAAATTACAGACACTCAAAGGGTTCTAAGCGTCTCGACGGCATAGATTGGGGCTTGTTCTATGTGCTTTAGTGTTTCACCACTACGGTGAATTTTGTTTCCAAACATATGGAAATGTTAAATATAGAAACAGGACCGCAGAACAAAAATTCAATGAACTCTAAACAAATTCATCGTTATCAGCCAATCAGCAATCATATCCGCAACATAGTTGTTTGTTTGGAATTTTCCTACCAAAACACTGGCATAAGAAACACAGTTATTGGAGATCGTACTGTATGCACTGGGATTAAATATATAAAAAAAAAAAATTGTTTTTAGAGCCTTGAGAGATCCCAGAAAAATAAGGACGAGACAGCCTTCTTTTATGTATCCCACTGTAACCACTTATCGCAACGTGCGTAGTGAACCAATACGATGTTTTATATCATCAGGATACACACAAAAAGAAACACTTGCACAACCAAACGAAAAAAATATGCCATTCTCTTGCAACAGAAAAACATTCCTAATTTGATTTCGTACCAACGTATGGCATCAAAGAGAAATGTTTACGTGAAACTGCGAGAAGTTCCTTTTTTATGTCGGAAGAAATTCGAGTAATTTGCCCGTATTGGTCTAGTGGTGGGCGGATATCGTTATACGGGATAGTGGCTTGTTTATTTTGAAAGAAATATCTTTCATCCAGTATATAGACAGTGATGAATACGGTTTTATGTACCACCTGCCTTCTTTCCCATCTGAGAAATTGATATCCTATCCTGCCTAGTTTCTCATCCCGACGGTATATGTACGTACGTGAGCGCGGAGAATGAGAAATATCGACGCGTAGAGGGCGTAAACATATTTACCTTCCATCGTAAAGCTGTAGGTTGTTCAGTTGGGTAATGTGGTTTCATTACTTGGTCAATAGCAGCTACCGAGCAGTATTGGACGCGCAAGTTTTGAGAAACGAAATTGTTGGTTGTAACTTGTAAGCCTACGCAGGTGTAACAAGGAAAGAAAATTTGCTTTTCTTCTTTTTTTTTAAATTTGAAACAAAGTGGTTGTAACCCATTTAATTGAAGAGCAGCCGGTCGCTGTCGTTTTTACACAGCGACCTGAAAAACGGGTGAGCTATAAACAAAAGCGGCCTTTTCCTTCTATTTTTTGTCCACACGGTCGCAAAGCCGTCGGTATTGATTCGGTTTCACTGCAGACACCATGTACCTTATGCCTTTGAATTCACGAAACCTAAGCGATATCGCCACGCTGTTATTTTTTTTATGTCAACCTAGGAGTGCGTCTAAGTAGGCTATTGCACGTCTTAATGTAGACGTCAAGTCGGGTCACGTTACGGACGAATAGTGGACAAACATACAGAGTTCGGTGGCTATACGTTTGACAACCATACGTTTGGTCGATATCGAGGCCTCGAATGGCTTTTTAGGATACCTCTTTGTCATCATCCCCGCGCTGATGTAGAACTTTTAGCTCGTTACTTACCTTTTTGTAATCAACGTGTCGACCACTTGCTCGATTTCAGAGTTTGTGATCGCAACCAGATGACCGTTGGGAGCCAATTGGCTGCATTTTTCCTCCGCTTCGTGCCACGTTAAAGGCTCCGAGTGCAACCAAACGCAAGTTTGCTCGTCAACTAGCACTCCTTCTCCACATCCATCTGTTAAGCGAGGATCAGCTTCAGTGGTGTAATGGACCCTTAGGCGTAGAGCTGAATGCGTACTCCTCGTCTCGCCGTATGAAGTGTTACTAGATGGCTTTGCCTCTTCTCCACCTTCAAAGAACGTTATTACTAATTACTTTGTATTTGGCTTTCACATGTGTGGAAGAACTAAAAGCGCTCGTCGGATATTGCGTACCTTGATTCATAGGCCGAAGTACCACGGCCTGAAACTTTAAGAAATTGGCCAACGAAGAGAAGGAGGCAGATGGATGGTGGTCGTTTAAACATTGGGCTCGATGACCTGTAACATCTTCGATTTGTACAGCTATTTGGCATTTGCCACTTTGTAAGAGAAGTGAATTGTAGCTCAGCTCTTCATCACCAACGGCGTCCTTCTTTACTAGATCATTCTCATGTGGAATTCTACTGTCATCGTCGTGCAAACGAACTGAGAGTTTTATCTGGTAGCCGTATGGAACGTGGATACGGAAAGTGCATTCTTGAGGATTTGCAACCAAATCCGAATCAGATAATTCGATAGTTTTAGAAGGTTCCGTAAGTAAAACGTTCAGGCAAGGTTCGAGAATGTTAAACTTGAACACAAAGAAACTATTACTAGCACCGTTGCTTCCCCGTATGTGGTGGCGGTTACGTTGATTACTAGTATAGCGAATCAACACCCAAGGTTGGAAAGTTTGCCATGTCCTTAGGCTCTTGGAATAATCCTGGATTTTACCGCAGAAGGTACGGGCAACCTGCCAGCGATGAACTTCAGCTAGGTTTGACCAAGATGGCTGTTGCGAGTTGTGAGCTTGTTTCCCATCAACCATCTGACGTGGACCCCAGCTTGTTGACGTCGCTAATTGCAGTTGGCTGTCTTCGTGGCATTCACGCGAGTGTGGCCGGTGAAGCTTGAGTTTCCGTAGAGTCAGTTCAGCGCTAGACCCACCAGGAACGTTTAGGAGCAACAAGCATTCCCATGTTGGCGAAGACGAGTGGTCCACACCGTAGGTAGTGCTCTCAAACTGAGGCGGAAAATACGAACTCGACACTATGCCACGGCTCGAATGCAATTTCAAGTAACAGCCTGTAAACGAGAATAGAAAGTTGACTTGTAAAGAGAAGAAAGGTTTTAAATTTGCATGGGTTTGCAAAGGCTTTACACTTAATGCGGGGCGATTGCATTATCAGTTTCCAAGAACGGATAGTAATAGAAACGATTAATCAAACATACAGTAGTCTTCTCAAATACAACAACCATTCGGCCACTGATTGAAAGTGAATAAATAACGCTAAGCTTACCTGGGATAACAGTGTGGTTAAGAACAGCCAGGCTGAAGATTTTACGAGTTACTGTCGAATACCCTAAAATTCTATATTACATCAACAAATAAGATCACATTCTTTTAGTCAATGAAACGTATCGATCTAAGCACGCATAAGTAGATCTGGAAAATGTCTATATCTTGCCCCTCATTTTCAAGACAGTGAATTGGAATTCAACTCGTGACGTCCAGATAAATGTAAAACAATTATGCGAAACGAACACTACCGGAATGTTACAGCTGTTTCAACTTTAGGAGTAGATTTGAATATCCAAGAAATGTTGTTGAATACAGAAGTCAGTTGGAGTAATTGAGGAACAGAATTGTCGCTCAAAGGATCACACATTCGCGAAGCCGTAGCTTGAGGACTGGTTTGCGTCAGCTTTCCAACGTTCGCTTGCAATGCATACAAATAGCTACCTTCATATCCATCCAGGGTGATTTGAACTAAAATAGAAAAAAAAAGAAAAAAATAATAAGAGAAGTCATACACCGTACTCCGTAAAAATTCAACAGATTGAAAATTTCAAAGTGGATTTGAGACAAGACATGTACAATAAAAGGAAAACGGTAAGGAACATCGATTCCAACAGCTAAAGTACAAACGAGAAAGGACTGTTTTAGGAAAGCACCTCCTTAAAGCACGAAATATTTTCAACTTGTGCGTCATTACACTATCTTTCCCTAGTGATCGATCGACGGGCGAGCGAGATAAGTAAGAAACCCAGCAATCGTTGAAAATGTTACGTCATGTTTACAATATCGTCAACCTTACACGCCACTAGATTTGTTTTGATTCCTAGAAATGTACACATCAACAACTTTCTAAAGAATCTCACAACAAAGTGCGTGAGTGCTACCAAGTGTTAAAAATAAGTCAACTGTATGTTTCTTCTAATGTTCTTAACGTTTTGGCCAGCGAATCACTATTTTCTTTTAATATATTTAGCATGTTCCATTAAGAAAATTACCAGTTCGCTTCATACTCGAAAGGGCATGTTTACCAAGCTCTCCGTTTTTTAAGGGACAATTTTATTGCAGATAGGTCGAGGGTTCTTTAAAGAGATGCAAGTGGTTTAGCAAGCGGTACAAGTGCACGAGCAAGTGGTTTTACAGCGGTCTCAAATGGAAGAAGAAAGGAATTATTCGAATAATAATAATAATTCTTTAAAGACTAACTGAGCACTTTCGTGTAAAAAATAATTCTTATCAATAAAAAGGTGCTTTTAAATAACATCATATTGCTTGCCCAAAGCATTAAGGCATACAGGAACGCACATCACGTTGGGAATTAGGGGCCAGTTCCCACAAAAATCAATAGAAACAAAACATCACATTAATAAAAGCCGCTTCAGACGTGTATTTTGGCTGTATTGGACGCAGCCAGCGTAATTATTAATCAATAACATCCAATAAAGACCCAGGGAATATGGGTCACTTGACGGTGTTGGGAGGAGAATTCACGGGATACAGTGTTTACTGGGTAACGTTGCTTGAATTATAATCCCATTCACTATCGATAGAATAGGCCATAGCTTGCAAGTGATGCTTCCCTGCTCCATCGTCCTTCAACTGATAGCTATACTTGCATTACGCCAAACACCAAAAGAGTAAAGGCCCCTGTTCATCAAAGATTTACCGAGTTAAGCAATCTATTGATTTCCGATGCCTTAACTGTTTGAGTGCGCTATAGAAAGTAAAAGGTAGCCATGGTTTCCTTTAATGAAAAAAGAAACAGGTAAAGAACAATCGAGATCAAGGATAGTGTTTTCCGTTGAAGGACAAAGCTGTTGCATGCGCAGAAGCGGTTAAGGAAACATTTCAGGTCCGTGTCTTTTACACCAAGAATACAATTTATCTCAACACGTAAATAGCTCAAACACAACTGTAACAGGGCCTCCCTTTCCCCGCTGGTATAAGACTCTTAATATCCACAAGCAACTTGTGTCATCACATAAATTTTACTCTACGTTATACTCAGGAGCAGGCGACTTCCCTTTCAAATTTTTGTTTGTTTTTTTTTGTTTGTTTGTTTTTTCAGAAAAATGTAAGTGTATAGCTAAGCATACAGGATTTATAATGAAAATTGAATGGCAACGACGAAAATCCATTTTGTTTTTGCATTCAACACGTAGCTTTTGAAGTTAAGTACTCAAATTCAAAGTGGTTACACTAAAACCAGTTTGATTCTGTTTGCTAAAAAAAGACTACATAATATACGGAAAAACTTATATCGTATTCGGATAGAACATTCCAGGTTGCTTAAAACAGAGTAGGCTTCCTCGAATTCCAAGTAAAAATTTTTAAGCCCGACAAAAATAAGCCCGACAAAAATAAGCCCGACTTTTTCGCACATTCATTTATTTTTTAAAAATTCAGATAAAGCTACAAGTATCTGTGATTTAGATGCAAAATTGACCGGCGATCACGAAAATTCACTTTATTTTTTCATAAGGCTTATAATTTTTTAGTTACTTATACTTAAACTCAGTGTTATACAGTCTATTAATATTGTATCATTTTCTCTATAACTGTTGCCACTACACTACTCCAATGGCATTTCCACACCTAAAACAAAGGTTACCATACACAGTAGCTGTGCTTATTAAAAACAAATTGACCAACGAATAAGGACCTACTGAGGTCAACTATATATTTCCCTTTGTGGATTAACCCAACGATACCGCAGTTTGAAATTCATTCACTGTAAGTTATTCATAGCGATCTTCGACAAAGGCAAAGCTGGCTGTTTTCTTAGCACGTACTAACATGAAATTGTTAAAAAGTTTGGATCATCAACACCAGTCAGTACTACGTTGCCTGACCTACTCTCTGCTCACAGACATAATTACTGGAAGTTAAAAATTCCAGCTGAACATCACATATCAGACAATTGCCATTGCAACAATCAGTGAGAGATTCAGTTCCTTCTAATTCCCTGGCATGCATTGGTCAATAGCATAATAGACGCTCCGTAAGGGAAGGATGAGAGCTGCGTTATGAATTTTGTTATTGTACAAAATGTATGCTGCGTTAAAAATTGAGTTCGCTAGTTTTCTCCCTTGTTATCCATCTTTTTGGGGCTACTGAACAATTACGCTAAAACATGGCAAATCGATAGATCTCTATCCATCTAAGTGCAACAGGTCCCAGAGGGAAATAAATTGCAAATTTTAATTTTTTACGACAACAGTCGTAATGTCCTATTTTGTTTTCTGAATCGATAAGAATGAATTGGTCGAGCACTCCTGTTGGCGCTTTACGCTGGCGCTATATTATTGATTGCCGAAGTTCTTGAGGTCAATCATTAACTGTGATTGGATAAGCAACAACGAGTCCCACATTTACTCATGGGACGCTACGTCTGGCTATTACATCCAAGCGCTATCGCCTTTTATATTTATTTAGCAAATAGTACTAGGGGAATTCCATTACACAGGTACTTTTCTGCAGCTAAATTCTGAGACGTTTTTTTCTTACATCTTTTGCCATACAAAAGCCATAAAAGACTAACAAGTAAAAGCGTTTCGCAGTGACCCATATGTGCCATGACAATATTCCGACAAGAAGCACAGCTCGAACCGATCTGTTTCGTCCATTTGATACAGCTTGAATTATCTCGACACCGAAGGGGAGACATAACGCACTGACGGTTTGATTGGATAAGAAATGACAAGGCCACATGAACACAAATACATAAATGAAGCTTATTGTTGTTTGTCGCTATATAAAACATAAATTTTGTAGTTAGTTTAAACGTTTGATGAACTGCATATTATTGTGCTACCGAAATTTCATATTTCTGTTTCCATGTTTCATTGCCATTAAACCAGTTTTTGGTTCCGTGACCATATTCACTGTTCAACAATGCCATGTACGCGAGCTATTCTTTATTCAGCTAGTGCCATGGCAACCTGTGTTCGCTTTCATTGAATAATATCGTACTAATGGCAGTTCAACAGGTTCGTACGTACACTTGTATAGGCAGCTATACGTATTACAACTATGAGCTACGTAATGAAAGTATTGAACCAGATATTCCGTTTCTTTATGACCTCTTTCTGTTAGCTGTTCGCATTGCTTCTCTGTGATTCAACCAGTCACGTGAATAAGAACAAAAAATGATTTATTTTTTTTTGCTTCGTAATTTGAAAGGAATTTTTTGCTAAGAAGTTTGGCCTTACCTGTGTAGGGGACATATGGCACCAACCCGAAGGATGGGTCAAATATTTCGTGGAGAATATTGATAGCTGCTGAGTGTGTACCTCCATCCATTTGATTCTGTTCAAACGTAAGGGGCGCATCGAGTAAGTTGCTATGGAGACGACACAAATCATCGAAGACACTACTAGCGGTCGAACGGATTGAAAATTCACTATTGGTTCTCTTTTCGTTTGCTTTTGGCTTGCTAAAAAGTTCTTCGTTCACTTTAGGTCCCTGGTCCAGTAATGACAGGGTCGCGTTTTCCAAGCGAGTCGCAGAAGCAGTTACGGATATCAATACTGCGCTAAGTGCCAGCAAAACAAACCATTCAGCCTGTCGCTGATGAGTAGCTCTCATCGTTGTCCGCATACGGTACATTACTGTTGGCTGCTGGAAACAAAACCCGAACCAAGAACACAAAACGGGACCTGCAGAAAGGTGTCCTGTATCAGAATGGGGACAATGCAGAAGCACACCCATAGCGGACCGACATCGGTGAAATACTGAAGACTTACTCTAGGCTGCATGCTACGACCAACTTTCATCGGATGGGTCGATGGCAGAGTGCATTTATAGATCCATTTTGTAGCGCTGGCTCCGAAATATGGGGCGAACAGGTTAGTATCACTACCGCTGTAACGTAAGATAAAAAAAAGCCGCATACATATATTTTGTAAATCATATTCGATTTCTTGACAAAGGCGCGCTAGACAAAGAGTATTAAAGTGAGGTGGGCTCATACATCCCAAACACTACAGTCAAAGAGATGTCAATTTCATTTCACATGAAAAAGAATTTCACGTTATTTAATGGATGCGCTACGTGTTCAGTGACTTTTCTTACTTTCCGTTTAGCTTGAAACTTAATTCTCTTTAATGTTTCATGCTAAAATGTGATAAGAATGAAAATAGATAGTAGATTTCGATGGCAAAAGAAAAGACCGACGTCCCAGGCTTTCCACCATAATTGTATTTTCTGACCGATACTTGAACTGTGTTAAAAAAAGATTGTATCATTGAAAATGTTTTTAGTAGATCACTTGGGATGAGTACGAAGTATACGATCTACAAAAGATTCAACTGATAGGCCTATGTCCAAATGTAGAATTAAGTTCGACATGAAAGTGTTTAAAGAAAAAAAAAAATAGACAGCGAATGCGCATTAAGAATTTTCATTGAAGCCATACGATTTGTGTCAAAAATCTTCTTGATACTTTTTTCATCAAGAAAACTAATGGTTTTGTCTATCGTATTTTGGTTGAAGTGTAGTTACAGATTTACTACCAGCATATCGAACATGTTACGACGACACTTGGAAAACATTATGATAGGTTTAAAAGAGAAGCTTTTTCGTGTGCTGTTGACATGGATGGACGCAGCTGGAAATCTTCTTTTTTCTTTTCCAATAATTTCTGTTAACTTCTTGCACTGTTAAATCTCGGTCCTTATTAGGAAATTTCAGCTACAGCGTAAAATAGCATCTGTTTTAACATGGGGTCATTTTGCAACTAGCGTCTTCCAAATTGCAATTTGCAAAGTTACTGCGCTCAACTGAAGAGGTTTAAAAAATAGAATTTGGCAACACTGTTTTATTTGAAAGGAGAAAAAAGATCAATATTGTGCTTCCTTGCTATTTAACATAATGACCGCAATAGCAATTATTTTTTATTCCACTGAAAGTCTGACGATTTTGAACGCCCAATTGGCATGCATTTGAAGTTTACTGAGTGAAAATTTACTGATGCTGCAACTTCGTTCCTCGTCGTTCAAGCAGAATAACTAAAAAGCACATCATATGCGATAGGTCACAGTGTAAATTAGCGCTGTATTAAAGGAAAGTGATTTGAAAACATAATAGCCATGAACAAAGCTGATCGAATTTTAAACGTTACCATTAACTCTAGAATAAATTGGTGATGCGACTAGAGTTGAACGGTTTTTTTTTTTTTGGCAAGTACCATTGTTTTACTCTTTTAAAGTTGTCAGCTAAAACCGTCACCTACGGAATACTACTGATGGCTACATGTTGTGGAAAACGAACCTTCAAGCATTCTTTACACTACGCAAAAATTTATATTTTCCAATTCGGGACACAAATGGTTAGCTTCCTTCTAAAAACATGGTTTAACAGGTAACCTAGCAACGAATAGAACGTCACTCGGGAAGGGTTTTTAGTTAGGGAGGACAAAGCAATGAGGCCCAATTTTAGATTTGCTAAATGGTCGTGGACGCCGCTAGATGGCATTTCACTTGAAGACGTTGTCCCATGTAACTTAGTCATGAGAAACATATGCGATATCACTATGGCAATCCGTTTAACCCAAAAAAAAAATAAAAATATTGGCCTTTTTTTTCTATTTCACTGCTATCGCCATCTACCGGTGGATAGCAGTAAAACAGAAAGTAGGCGAGTTTTTTTTTTTTTTTTTTTTGGGGGCGGGGGGTAAAACGGATTGCCATACATTGCATCAGCTAGACTTATCCATTCGCCAACCCAAGTGTGCATATGTCTTTCTTTGACAATTATTTTATTTTGCTACTGTGTTTGGTAAACTGCAATTATGCCCAATATTTTTGTCTTTGCATTTTAGGTCTACTCTTAGATGATCTATACCTGATCCTGTGTTCTAAAGTGATCTGCTTTCACAGCTACATTTCTGTGTTCTTTTCCGTTGGTCTATGGTTCTGAATTGAGGCAGGTATATCTATTATGCTATGTCATTAAGTACTATAGGTAAAAGAATAACTGAAGTTGATTTGAGATCTATTCTGATTCTCCTGATATACATCTTAGCAGGTTTTTATTTGCTTTTCAACATCCATTTCATAGTGATACATGTGGCTTTGATTAATATTACCATAAAGACTGCCAAAAATGGGTGGGGTATGGAAACCCAGAAATGGCATGAATTCAACAGCAAACATGGATTAGGTACTTCTCGGTTTTTTGTCTATAGAAAAAGTATTTTTAATGCTATTATTTTGCATTCACAGAATTTTAGTGTGGGATCAAGTCAAGTCTGGAAGTGTTACAGGATGGAAGAGTCGGCCTGTAGTTGAAAAAACACAGACTGCATTACCGTTAAGGTATGAGGTAAAGTAATAGAGTAATGCAAATTGTCTAATGAGAAGTATCATCTTGTGTTAATGAATCCGGTACAACAGCAATCCTTTATAGTTCTGTCACAGCTAGAAGCCTCAAATAATTCTGCTTCTCTGGCTAAAGAACAACTTGTCCTTTACGTTCAGAGTGTTGGTGAAACTGGGTACTTAAACACCTGTAAAAGGCCGATATTTATTTTATTTTTTGGGGGGGGTAAAACGGATTGCCGTACGCGCTAGCGCTGTAACATACTGGCGCGCTAGCATTGCGCCGAATATTCGGTGTATTATGGCAATCCGTTTTACCCCCCCCCCCCCCCCCCCCCCCCCCCCCCCTCAAAAAAAAAAAAAAATCGGCCTTTTTTTCCTGTTTCACTGCTATCGCCGTCTACCGGTCGGTATATGGTGACAGCAACCGAAATAACTGCCAGCAAAAAGCAAAGAGATGCCAAAGGTGAGACATGCTGGAAAAGCTTGATACGAATGTGTAGGCGTAGTTTTGGAATTCAGAGGTGCTAGCCGGCTGTTTGGTGAAACTTCAGTTAAATTTGGTTTCAATTCAATGTTTTACTTATTAGTTGTGTGATTACGCAAAGGATTGCGCCATCCAGGCAATGTGGATATTCTGCCATGTACATGATAAACCTAGGATTCTTCGTCAACATGCAAGATGTAACCCCATGGTAATGCTTTTCCGCTGAATTTGTTTAATTTTCTAATTTTAATCGTCAATGTCGTATTAGCAAACTACTATTGACAGAAAAGCTGATACATTGGGACGATGGTTACAGCAAGTGTGATGAATAAATCACCATGGATCAGTTGCCTTGCCTTCCCAATTGCAACAAAGACAAATCATGGAGTAAAAAAAACATTAAAAGGTGGTACTATTTTAATTGCTGTAATTGATATATCACTAAGTGCTGATATGTGTGTAGAACGTGCTGGAATTCATGTCATGCTGAAGAGGACTAAAAAAAAAAAAGTTGTATCCATGAAGCAGCTCATTAGTCATGTCCCAAACCAATGCCTGCGTTCACAATTTTTATTCTGAACTGATACCTACCAAATTCCTTTTCCATAAAATGAGGTGATATGAGGTTATGAAGAACAACTTGTGCTTTATGTTCAGAGTGTTGGTGAAACTGGGTACTTAAATGGCCCTAAAGATGTTTCACTTTGCTGCAATTGCAGCGATGAACATCATACATGGACTCTTAAGGTATGAAAGGAATTTTCTTCAAATAATTTTTAATTTAAGACGAAGCATTTCTCCTCCTTTTTGCCAACCATGTCTAATCTACGAAAAAATATTTATCCAATAGGAAAGGATTTTCCTATACTGGGAACACAACTATCAACAATGCAACATTCTACGGGTGCTAGTTTATCATTCAAGAGCCTTATACAATGATTTTCATCTGCAATTTGTATGGCCTTTCCCAAGCTTCTGCCAGAAGTTAAATCTATGAGTCATGTAAGTTACATGAGCAACAATTGATATGCTTAATGGTGTGGTTTTTCTTTTCTCAATATAGGTTAATAGTAACATTGGATCTGAAAAGATTCTTGGTTGGGGCAAGACACTGAATAAATTGTAATGATTGGATGGATGACATAGCATATCTATACTTCATTCGGATTCCCCAGACGGTATTTGATATTTAAAAAATTGAAGTGCATATCTGGGCTCCCTTTTTTTCTGTAGCCCCGTTTCCCCTTGACTCATAATAAGCCCGTAGGGGGTCATGCCCCTACTGTACGGTATATATAAAAACAACATATACCGAGGTTTGGAGGGCTCTGGCCGGAAAGGGGACGTGGGGGTCCGCTTAGTCCGATGATGTGTTCACGGAGGGCGATGTGGCTACCCACAAATCCGAATTAAAGGTTAATCGCTCCTGTGAAAATGTTCCATTTCTTCGGCTCTTCTTCCGGCTTCTCTTAGCCAAGCACCGGGTAATCTCCCCCGGTGGGTCAAACAGGGCAGTGTCTCCCCTTGCCTTGGTTGACGGCAACTTTTGTAAGGGGTTGTATATCCCTTCAAAAGTTGCAAAAACAATTGAATTGTGCAGAGAATTGTCATTAAAAAACTATTTGAAACAATTTTTTTGCAAAACGGGATTCATGTATTGATTTTGATTGCTGTATTACTTAATAGGGTGCTTCGGAGTATTTTATTCATCATTTATCAAACAGGTAATGCACAATTGATGTTTAAACCTTGGTTATTAGTACATACGTGATAGCTTTTTATCCATTCTGGTTTTTTCAATTTTGACTCTGGGGAATCGAACCCTTTATTTTCGGCTTATCAGGCCGATGCTCTACCATTGAGCCACAAGTTATGTTATCGCAAGTTGTGTTTTTTATTTTAAGCTACGGACATCCCATTTTCACTTAGAATAATTTTGATGATTGTTTTAAAACAAAAAACACAACTTGAGATAACATCACTGTGTCTCAATGTTAGAGCATCGGCGTTGCACGCTGAATGTCTTTCAAGTGAAACAGAAAAAAAAGACGAACAAAGAAAGACATATGCACACTTGGGTTGGCGAATGGGTAAGTCTGATGCAAATGTATGGCAATCCGTTTTACCCAATTGATGTTGATGTTGATTGAATGCTGATTCGGGGAAAATTCCTGTTTTTAAAATTAAGTTAATTATTTTTGAAATACACGGAATATTTAACGCAATGCTAACGCGCCAGTACGCTACAGCGTTAGCGCGATACGGCAGAAAGTCGGGCTTAGATTGTCGGGCTTAACATTTTTTCCTATTGAAAAATAATATAATTAAATCCAGATAACTATATATGTATCTGATTCAAACTTTAACAAGGAGTAAGAAAATGAAATTTGTTTTTAAGTAGAGTTTATGGTTTTTGAATAATCAAAGAAGTATGATGTGTCATGCTAGCGCTGTAGCGTACTGGCGCGCTTGTAATGGTTTCGATTCGCACACACACTATTTTTATATTTTAGAGTACTCCAAAACCTTATAATCTACGTAAAAATAAATTCCATTTTCGTGTTCCTTGGTTAATTTTGAATGAGAATCATGTATAGTTATCTAGATTTAACGCTATTTTTTTTTTAATAGGAAAAAACTTTAAGCCCGGCAATATAAGCGCGGGCTCATTTTTTAGCCCAACTTTTATCGTTTTTTAAGTTTTATTCAAAAACTATGAGTCCCACGTGAAAACAACCCTCGCATTCGTGATGCCCG
The DNA here is from genome assembly GCF_022539665.2 of Daphnia carinata. Taxonomy (NCBI): domain Eukaryota; kingdom Metazoa; phylum Arthropoda; class Branchiopoda; order Diplostraca; family Daphniidae; genus Daphnia; species Daphnia carinata. The sequence goes on along the minus strand of NC_081333.1, from coordinate 802,340 downwards.
CTCAATTCTGTATTGAAACCATGTATTTAAAGCGAAATCAAAAATTTTGCCAAAATTGAAAAAGTAATAAGGCTATAGCCTTCTCACTTTTCCAATTTTCTATAAATCCTAGATTTCATAAAAAAATACATTATTCCGATGCGAAATTGATCACTGATCAGGAAAATAGGGTATATTTTTATATTGGGCTTATAGATTTTGAATTAACCGTAAAAAACAGAAAGTCGAGCTTATTTAGTCGGTCTTAAAATTTTTTTCGGTCAGTGGATGTAGAAAATTAACTAGAAACGTGACCGGTAGATGACGATAGCTGTAAAACAGAAAAAAAGGCCAGTCTTTTTTATTTGTTATTTTGGGTAAAACGGATTGCCATAGATTCTTTTTTTAGTATGGCAATCCGTTTTACATAAAAAAAAAAAAAAAAAATGGCGGAAAAAAAAAATCGCACTTTTTTCTCTTTTTTCTACCCGTAGCCATCTATCAGTCGGTTTCGTTATTACAGGCATGTAAGCAATTTGAGTTAATTGTATCCCATTAGCAGTTAATTGAGTAGCGTGGCTGGAGAACAACGCGTGGCTGGAGGAACAATTGAAAAATGGATAAGATAATAAAACAAAAAAATGGTAAGTATAAACATTATTATATTGGTTTTCAATTATTAATTATTGTTTATTAGATCAAATTATGAAGCTGCAGGCCCAGTTATTGGAACAACACAAAATATTAGATAACAAAGCTAAGGATCGTAGGCCTAACACGTAATGATTCTATTTATTTGCTTTTATTCATTCGTGTTTTGTAGTTCAAATTTTGAGTCTTCAAGCTCAGCTAGGAGAAAAGAACAAATTGGAACGGAACAGTTTCCAAACAGTGAAGGAGTTTTTCAAAACTCATCTCTAACTGAACGTGAGGATGAGTTGGCATTAGGCGAACACAGCCAGGTACCTAAAGTTTTCAAATAAGAATTCAAAATAAGTATAGAATTTTAAAAAACAATTATTTATTGCTTAGTTATTCAGTCCACCACATGACAGTGTGTTAAATTTAAATTCTGTTAGTGCTGCACTAAAAGAATCGTTAGTAATAAGCTCATGCAGTGAAGGAACTGAACAATTGTCGGAACGTATTTGGGCCGAAAATGGGTGTGGTACAGAAACCCAGAAATGGCACAAGTTCAACATGAAACATGGATTAGGTACTTTTCGGTTTTTTGTCTATCGAAAAAGTATTTTTAATGCTATTATTTTGCATTCACAGATTTTAACGGGGGATCAAATCAAGTCTGGAAGTGTTACAGGATGGAAGAGTGAGCCTACAGATGAAAAAACACTGAGTGCATTACCGTAAGGTGTGAGGTAAATTAATAGAGTAATGCAAATTGCCTAATGAGAAGTACCATCTTGTGTTAATGAATCCAGTACAACAGCAATCCTTTATAGTTCTGTCACAGCTAGAAGCCTCACATAATTCTGCTTCTCTGTCTAAAGAACAACTTGTCCTTTATGTTCAGAGTGTTGGGGAAACTGGGTACTTAAATGGCCCTAAAGATGTTTTAATTTTGCTGCTATTGCAGAGATGAACATCATACATGGACTCTTTAGGTATGAAAGGATTTTTCTTCAAATAATTTTGAATTTATGACGAAGAATTTCTCCTCCTTTTGCCAACCAGGTCTTATCTACCAAAAAAAATTTTATCCAATAGGAAAGGATTTTCATGTACTGGGAACACAACTATCAACAATGCAACATTCTACAGGTGCTAGTTTATCATTCAAGAGCCTTATACAATGAAGTTAATCTGCAATTTGTATGTCCTTTCCCAAGCTTCCACCAGAAGTTGAATCTATGAGTCATGTAAGTTCCATGATCAACAGTTGATATGTTTAACGGTGTTGTTTTTCTTTTCTCAATATAGGTTAATAGTAACATTGGATCTGAAAAGATTCTTGGTTGGGGCAAGACACTGAATAAATTGTATTGATTGGACGGATGACATGACATTGCTATACTTAATTCGGATTCCCCAGACGGTATTTGATATTTAAAAAATTGAAGTGCATATCTGGGCTCCCTTCTTTTCTGAAGCCCCGTTTCCCCTTGACTCATAATAAGCCCGTAGGGGGTCATGCCCCTACTGTACGGTATATATAAAAACAACATATACCGAGGTTTGGAGGGCTCTGGCCGGAAAGGGGACGTGGGGTGCCGCTTCGTCCGATGATGTGTTCACGGAGGGTGACGTGGCTGCCCACAAATCCGAACTAAAGGTTAATCGCTCCTGTAAAAATGTTCCAAATCTTCAGCTCTTCTTCCGGCTTCTCTTAGCCAATCACCGGGTAATCTCCCCGGTGGGTCAACAAGGCAGTGTCTCCCCCTGCCTGGGTTGACGGCAACTTTTGAAAGGGCTATTGTGCCTTTTTAAAGTTGCAAAAATAATTGTAATGTGCAGAGAATTGTCAATAAAATTGTTTTTATAAAATATTTTTTGCAAAATTTGTTTCTTTCATTGTCTGTGTTCGCTGTGTTTATTTATCACCTTTATCAATATTTTTTTTTATTTAGCTTGCTCAATTCAATTTTATAGTTTATACCACTTTTGATGGTAAGCATTGTTTCCATTGGTTTATCGTTTATCTGTAAGCATTTAATTATTATCCAGGGATCGAACCCTCGATGTTCGGCATACCGCGCCAATGCTCTACCAATGAGCCATGAATCATGTGATCTTAAGTTGTTTTTTTTCTAGTCACTTGCGGACTTGCATTTACACTTAGAATAAAACTGAAATGCAATACTACAATATTGTCTTCTACATTTATTCTGCTTCATTTTTTTACATCTATTGAGGTTTGAACCTGGGTAACAGATTTCGCAGCTAAAGGCTCTACCACAGAGCTATGGACCTTATGAAAGCAGTAGACAGATAAACATATAGTTGTGAAAGACTGCATAAACATCCTAGACGATAACATATGATATGCGATAATAAAGAATTGAAATATATCTCGTGGCTCAATGTTAGAGCTTCGGCGTTGCACGCTGAATGTCTGGGGATCGGTTCCCATACGAGTAAAACAAAATACAAAATTACTTCATAAAATTTCCAGATTGTTCCTTGAATTTAAGTTGAAGAATTCAAAGAGTGTAATAAATAATACTTACAGATAAACGATAAACCAATGGAAACAATGCTTACCATCAAAGGTGACAAAAACAATAAAGGTGAATTAAGCAAGCTAAATATAAAAAATGTAACGTGTGAACATAGCGAATACAGACAATGAAAATAACGAATTTTGCAAAAAAATTTTATAAAAAAAATTTTATTGACAATTTTCTGCACATTACAATTATTTTTGCAACTTTAAAAAGGCACAATAGCCCTTTCAAAAGTTGCCGTCAACCCAGGCAGGGGGAGACACTGCCTTGTTGACCCACCGGGGAGATTACCCGGTGATTGGCTAAGAGAAGCCGGAAGAAGAGCTGAAGATTTGGAACATTTTTACAGGAGCGATTAACCTTTAGTTCGGATTTGTGGGTAGCCAGGTCGCCCTCCGTGAACACATCATCGGACGAAGCGGCACCCCACGTCCCCTTTCCGGCCAGAGCCCTCCAAACCTCGGTATATGTTGTTTTTATATATACCGTACAGTAGGGGCATGACCCCCTACGGGCTTATTACGAGTCAAGGGGAAACGGGGCTACGGAAAGGAAGGGAGCCCAGATATGCACTTCAATTTTTTTAATATCAAATACCGTCTCGGGAATCCGAATGAAATATAGAAATATCATGTCATCCATCCAATCATTACAATTTATTCAGTGTCATGCCCCAACCAAGAATTTTTTCAGATCCAATGTTACTATTAACCTACACTGAGAAAAGAAAAACAACACCATTAAGCATCTCAATTGTTGCTCATGTGACTTACATGACTCATAGATTCAACTTCTGGCAGAAGCTCGGGAAAGGCCATACAAATTGTAGATGAAAATCATTGTATAAGGCTCTTGAAGGATAAAATAACACCCCTAGAATGTTGCATTGCTGATAGTTGTGTTCCCAGTATGCTGAAAATCCTTTCCTATTGGATAAATTTTTTTTTGTAGATTAGACATGGTTGGCAAAAAGGAGGAGAAAAGCTTCATCATAAATTCAAAAATTTTTCAAGAAAATTCCTTTCATACCTAAAGAGTCCATGTATGATGTTCATCGCTGCAATGCCAGTGAAGTGAAACATCTTTAGGGCCATTTAAGTACCCAGCTTCACCAATACTCTGAATGTAAAGGACAAGCTGTTCTTTTAGCAAGGGAACCATAATTATTTGAGGCTTCTAGCTGTGACAGAACTATAAAGGATTGCTGTTACACAAGATTCATTTACACAAGATGGTACTTCTCATTAGACAATGTGCATACTCTATTACTTTACCTCATACCTTAATGGTAATGCACTCTCAGTGTTTTTTCAGCTGTAGGCTCACTCTTCCATCCTGTAACACTTCCAGACTTGACTTATCCCACACTAAAATTCTGTGAATGCAAAATAATAGCATTTAAAATACTTTTTCGGTAGACAAAAAACCGAAAAGTACCTAATCCATGTTTGATGTTGAACTCATGCCATTTCTGGGTTTCCGTACCACACCCATTTTCGGCAGTCTTTATGGTAATATTAATCAAAGCCACATGTACCACTATGAAATGGATGTTGAAAAGCAAATAAACACCTGTTGAGATGGATATCAGGAGAATCAGAATAGATCTCAATCAACTTCAGTTATTCTTTTCCCTATAGTACTTAGTGACATAGCATAATAGATATACCTGCCTCAATTCAGAACCATAGACCAACGGAAAAGAACACAGAAATGTAGCTGTGAAAGCAGATCACTTTAGAACAAAGGATCAGGTATAGATCATCTAAGAGTAGATCTAAAATGCAAAGACAAAAATATTGGGCATAATTGCAGTTTACCAAACATAGTAGCAAAGTAAATAATTGTCAAAGAAAGACATATGCACACTTGGGTTGGCGAATGGGTAAGTCTGATGCAATGTATGGCAATCCGTTTTACCCCCCCCCCCCCCCCCCCCAAAAAAAAAAAAAAAAAAAAAAAATAAAAATAAAAATATCTGCCTTACTTTCTGTTTTACTGCTACCCACCGGTAGATGGCGATAGCAGTGAAATAGAAAAAAAGGCCGATATTTTTCTTTTTTTTTTGGGTAAAACGGATTGCCATAATGGCAATCCGCTTAACCCAAAAAAAATATATATATCGGCTTTTTTTCTGTTTCACTGCTATCGCCATCTACCTAGATTTATAGTTAATTTTCTATATATACTCAGCGAATGTTTCCGCCGCATCGCACTAGCGCTGTAGCGTACTAGCGCGCTAGCATTTTCTCAAATATTAAAACAATGACCTTAATGAAAAAATAGCAATATCTTCAGAATCAGCATTCAATTTTGAGTATACCCAATGATTTTTAACCAATTCCGATGAGTGTCAGTTTTTGCAGAAATGTTTTTTAAGCCCGACCGAGAAAAGTCGGGCTTATCTAATCCGGCTTAAAAATTTTTCGGTCAGTGTGTGTAGAGAATTAAATAGAAATATGACCGGTAGATGGCGATAGCAGTAAAATAGAAAAAAGGCCAATATTTTTTATTTTTATTTTGGGTAAAACGGATTGCCATATGTGTAAATCATCTGTGCCTAATAATCAGTTTGATCAATGATATTATTCTGTTGATTTGTAGGGGGTAAATGTTTCATATAAGATATATGTTGCCAGGTAAGGGAAAAGGTTGAGAGAGGGAGGTTGATGAAGGAGGTAATCATAAGATTCATAACGTACACTGCTCAATTACACATTACACCAAAACAAAATAAATATTATTTTGAAATACAAGAGCCATTTGTTGCACAGGACAAAATAAAAACAAACAAAACCATAAAGAATTAAGACACTAGGAAGACGGCAACGTCTTTTTTCACCGTATGTATGGATAAGTTAAGAAGCTCGAAATTCACCCGCTAGCTATTTAAAATATGCGCGCTAGCTAGATAACGGAACGCACCAGCGCGCCAGCAAGAACAAGTTGGAGTGAAATCTCAGCGGTATCCCGTTTCCTACGAAATTATTTTGTTGTTTTCAGACGAAGCATACGAATCTAGATTCGTCTGACACGCAATTTAACGTGTTGCTAAGTTTTCTTGCATTTATTAATTGTACCATGAGCAAACGAGCACTTATTATTCTAGCTGAGGGCAAGTTTTTTTTCAACCCTATTTTCTCCTTCCTCATAAATAGATTTTAGGATTTACTTCTATCACAATTATTGAAATGCATAGGAGCGGAAGAAATGGAAGCAGTTATAACAATTGACACTCTACGTCGGGGTGGGGTAGGTTAGACATACGAATACAAAACACTGATGACATTCTAAAAAGCATTCTCATTTACAGATTGATGTAACAGTTGCTGGACTTGCTGGAAAAGATACTGTTAAATGCAGTCGGATGGTGTCTATTGTTCCAGACACGAGTCTGGAAGAGGCTCATGCAACCTCACCTTATGATGCAGTTATACTTCCTGGTGGCCTGAAAGGATCTGAACTTCTTAGTGAAGCCCCTTTAGTTGGGCAAATCTTGAAGCAACATGAAAATGGAGGGAAAATTGTTGCAGCAATTTGCGCAGGTATCATAAATAAAATTGTACTGGCATACCCTAGCACAATGTGTGAAGAGATTCTTTTTAATGCATTACAGCTCCTATTGCCTTTAAATCTCACAGTATTGCCCTGGGCAAGCAAATAACATCTTATCCTAGCATGAAAGAGAGGCTGGTTGATAATTATAAGTATGTTGATGATGAACGAGTTGTGATAGATGGTAAATACTTAGTTGAATTTCGCTGCTACTTAAAAAAATGCTAATAAACTGCCTTCAGGTAACGTGACAACCAGCCAAGGGCCTGGCACAGCATTTGAATTTGCTCTGTCGTTGGTAGAGCAACTTGCTGGTAAAGAAGCAGCTGACCCACTGGTCAATCAAATGCTTTTAAAATTGTGAATATGAACGGCTTAAACCCAAACTGATAAATTATAATGTTTGCACAGTTAAAGCTGTGCAGTAGATATTACTAACTTATATGAAATGTTTGTTGCAGGAAAATGTAGACAGTCAATAAAGTTTCTGATCTAGATGTGCAAAACTTGTAAGCAGTTACTCATAATATATTTACAACTGTTATAGTAATCAGTGTAATAAGGCCTTGTTGAAGACAAAAGAGCTTATCCAATAAATTAGATTCATATAAACATTACATGAAGTTTTCAAGAAGAAATTGTTTGAATGCATCAATTACTAGATGATTAATTAATTACTGGGTTTTATCCCATACACCCTCAATATTGCTACATAGGCTTTTCTATGGCTGAGGAATCGCGTGGGTTTGTGCATCTAAACAACACGCGTAGAATAAATTTAAAAAAAATATATATAAATAAATAACAATTCTTGTAGTTCAAACTATTGCCAATAAGTCATTACTCCTGCACTACTAAACATGGCTGCTACATTATTATTTGAAACTATCTGCACCCAAAAATGTGTAATAATTACAGTACATATCGAATGGACATTGGGTCAATGGAAAATAAAGTCTAGCAACAGGATAGAACAAGAAGTGAACTAAACCTGAAACCGTAAGAGAAAATCTCTTCATATTTATTACTGTAGTTGCACACGCAATAGTACAAGAACACGAGAATTTCAAGATGTGGAGAGAGAAGGGAGATTGGTGCTCAAACACCAGTGGGACTCCTCTCTTATAGCATTGCCAGTTACTACTTTAAAATGTCAAACGATAGCAAAACTTGTTAGGGTTGTATGTACACAAAGGAATTGAGAAATAAAAAAATAAAAAAAAAAAAAAAAAAAATAAAAAAAGGGGAAAATATAAAAAAAAAAAAAAAAAACAGTTTAAAAAAAAAACATTATTATTAATTTTTTTTTGTTTTGCTTTAAAAGCCATCGTTTCTTAATTTTTTTTTTGAAGGGATGAAAAAGCGAGAGAATAAGAACCACAATATTTTATTTATTCATTATCGGCATTCAAGATCTCGAACTAAGGTCGACCCCCACGAGCAGCTTCTTCGATGGCTCGCACCTTCATCTCTCTCTCACGTTGCTGCTGTTGCCTGGATTGAGACAATGAGATTTCATTAAGAAACTGGCCGAACCAGAAGAAGCCGTCGTCACGTGTTCCAAAATTATTATACCTAATGTACTCTTCGTGTTGAGCAACAATATTGGGATGAGCATGGGGATGTAGGGAAGGACCAGAAGGTGGGCCGGAGGGTGGAGCACCGGGGTGAGGGAACCGCTGCTCCATCATCTGCCGCTGGAGCTGCTGCTCAGCTGCAAACTGCCGAGCAAACTGTTCGTCGTAGGGACGACCCAGCATGGCGGCAGCAGCGGCGGGATGCAGTCCGAGCGCGCTGTCTTGGTGGAGCATTCCCGGCGGAGGTCTGGGGTAGCCTGCGTTCAGAGGGAATCCCGGCGGCGGTGGCATATCTTGACCTGAGGGATGGAGATGTAGGTGATTGTGAGTGTGGGCGTGAGCGTGAGTGTGGAGTTCGGGGTTAAGACCAGCCATTTGAAGACGAAGTTGGTCCGCCATTGCTGCATGGATCCGCTCGGCCTGTAGTCGATCCACGGCTGCTTGATGGTCGCGCGCCTGAGCCTCGGAACGCGGATCTCCTGGTCCACCTCCACCACCACCGCCGCCGCCGCCACCGCCGCCGCCTCCTCCGCCGCCGCCACCACCTCCGCTGCCAGGTCCTGGAGGTCCGCCCATCGAGCCTCCCATACCGCTAGGCAGCTGCAGGCCGAGCCGCTCGAGTCGTTCGCGTTCCATCGGGTTCAGTCCGCCGCCTCCAGCTGGATTACCTCCCAATTGGTACAAACCGAAACCGGGAGGAGGACCTAATCCTGCACCAGGAGGCGGGCCGCCAGGTATTCCAGCATACCTATTTGATTTCAATTATTTATTTATTTATTTTTTTTTGGAAATTTGAAACATTTTCAAATCAAACGTTTCGAACTAGCCCCTGCCTAAATGCCCAATAGTTGATCTCTCGACGCAAATATATACCTGCGATGGAGTTCAAGCCAGTGTGGATCGAGGGGTCCAGAGAGTCTCGGGCCGAGACCACCTGGGCCACCGGGCATTCCCATGCCTGGTGGCATGCCGGCTCCATTCTTCAGCATCTCTTCCTTGAAGCGATCTGAGATCTCGCGTTCTCGGAGCTCCCGCAATTCACGTTCACGTTTCTCGCGCTCCAGCTCCAGTTCGAGTCGTTCTCGGGCTCCAGCGCCGTACATACTTGCGAGCTGATAATGCAACATGGGGTCCATGGCCGGAGGACCGAGTCCCAGTCCGCCTGGAACGTTGCGTTGCATTCCGCCCGGAGAGAAACCAGTATGCGGGCGTGCGTATTCACTAATCAAATGGCAGACGGACAAAAAAAAAAAGAAGTGTGAAACAATTCCAAACGAAGGATTGAATTCAAATCAATGTATAAATACCTCAATTGACGCAAGGCCGGGGTATCGGGATACGGACGCGGTCCGAATCGATCGAATCCAGGAGACGTGATCGTTTCGATTGGTCCGGCTCCAGACGTTGAAGGCTTGGGCGTTTCGCGCTTGTCAGGCGTTGCCGCTTTTCGCTAATTGTTTGAAAAATTCAATCAGTTTATGAAAGACGCGAGGTGCGGGGACGCAATGAATTTCTCCTACCGCATGGGCAGCAGCTCTTTCCCTCTCTTTTTCTTTCTCTCGTTCGTCCCGATCGCGTTCAGCTTGCCGCCGCAATCGCTCTTCCCTTCGCCGGGCCAACTTGGAATCGGGCACAGGCTTGAAAGTGAGATCGGTTCGAGCGCAGGAGCTGCCTTCGCCGCGGTTCCAATGGCGCAAGAAACTACACACGTTTGCATTAAAATGAATGCGTTTAAAACAAAAAATAATCAAATCATATCAAACCAAATAATAAATTGGAATTACATGGCACTTTGGCTGCGATGGCACTCGGAATCTTCAATTCTAGGTTCAGGACTCGGTCCGCGCGGAATGGTGTTGGCCACCGGACTCGGAGCTTCTTCATCCATGTCCTCGTGTATGGTGCTGTTGGCTTCGTCGTGAGAGGCGCCCAATGCTGCTGCTGCTGCTGCTGCTGCTGCTGCTGCTGCCGCTGCCGCCGCCGCCGCCGACGAAGAGGAAGCCGACGATGGAGCAACAAGTCCCGGCATCAAATGATTGCCGACCGTCGGCGAAACGGGCGCCAGCGTCAGCCCGGCCGCCGGATGCGACAGTGTCGAGGTCGAGGCCACCGGCTGGATGGGCGTGGACGAACGAGGCTGCAAATGATGATGCGGATGAGACAAAGGTAGAGGCAGTGAGTGAGGATGATGCGGGTGGTGGTTCCAGGGCGACTCCGACTTGGCTTGCAAGTCGGCAAGCGACGGAGCGCCGAAGCCGAACGAGCTCGGCCCCACGGCCGAGTACGTCGGCATCGAGCCCGAAGTGGGCGGGTAACCGCCGCCGCCGCCGCCGCCGCTGCTGCCGCCGCCACTCGACGAGGCCGGCGACGAGAAGATGGGCAAGTAGGGCGAGGACGAAGACATCGAGTGCGACATGGCCGGCATAGCTGCCGAAGACGGATGGTGCGGCCGTTTGGGCGGCGGGCTGGGTCCTCGCTTCAGAGGCCCCTGGCCAACGTTGGGTCCGCCTGACGAGGAAGAGGAAGAGAGCGGAGGCGATCGTGATCGCGAAGGCTGCGCCGGTGCCATTTGAGACGGATCCGATGGTCCCTTGTTGCTGTAGGGCCGTCCGCTGGATCCGCCGTGACCCGAAGACGACGACGACGATGACGACGACGACGACGTCACCGGCGGCGAAGGGTGCATCGACGCCGACATGGATCCATTGCCGTTCCCGTTGCCGGCTCCTCCCGGCCCGCCCGGCGCAAACGGGTTGACGACGGCCGACGGCGACGCGTGGAAGTTGCCCAAACTGAGAGGACTCTGGTGGTAATTGGCGACAGAGGACGGAGGGAAATTACCCGATCCCGACGAGACGACGACAAACGACGGCGGTGATTGAGGCCGCGGTCCAGCGGATGCCGGCGGAGGAGGGGCATGCATCCGCATGGGAGGGTAATGGTAAGCAAAGGGGTACGGGTAGTAGGGAGAGTAGGCATGCGCTCCCGGTTGGTGGTAGGGCGACAGAGGCAGCCCTTGAGGCGGTCCCAATCCTAGGCCGTGCGGCAGGAAATGAGGCGGATAAGGCAGAGAATGGGCCGGCGGAGGAGGTGCAGGAGGTTGAGATTGCTGCGGCTGCGGCTGCGGCTGCTGTTGCTGCTGTTGCTGTTGCTGAATTTGCTGCTGTTGCTGCTGTTGCTGTTGCTGGTGCTGCTGCGGGGTAGGAGTTGAAGCTTTCTTAATGGCAGGGCTCGATTTGGAACCGCTGTTGGACGAACTGCCACCGGGACCCATCCCACCGGCCGACTTGTCCAGCCGTGGAGAGGCCGTCGGGTGCGGGTGTGCCAGTCCCGGTTCGCGCTTGGGTTCCATCAGAGAGCCCATCGGCATGGAGGGCGGATAGGACACGAAGCCTGCGCCTAAAGGCGGCATCGATCCATCTCGCTGGATGGAAGACATGTCCCGTAAAGAGGCCGACGAAGCGGCCGCTGCTGCCGCTGCTGCTGCTGCCGCCACGGCAGCCGGATCCACCATTTCCTGTTTGATTTTCAAATTGTGCGGTTCGCTCTGCTCGGGCAGGTCGCGCGTGCCCTGCATCGGCATCGCTCCGAGACCCAACGGCCCGCCAGTGGAAATCGAAGTGGCCATCGTAGTGGGCGCGGGAGACGCCATAGAGTAGGCCACGGCATCGGCCACGGCGGCGGCCGATTCCAGCGGCGCGTAGGGCCGGACAAAGCCGGAATGAGCCGGCGGCACCATGAAAGGCGACGAGTGCAGGCCAGCCCCAGATGAGGCACCACCGCTGACGGCGTTCCTGAGGCCGCCAACGTCGGCCGCCGCGATCGACATGTCCAGAGGAGGCGGACACGACGACGACGACGTGGTGGGCGACGGCAACTTGGGCGAAGACGCAGGTCCGCCGAAATTCGACAGCGACATCTCCTCTTTGGCCAGCCACGGAGCGGGCGCCATCTTGCCATCCATGGCCCCCAAAGACGCCATCTTGTCTTGAGAGGCGGGCGACAAAAGCGCTGCCGGACGGCTCTTGACCTCTTCGTTTGTGGCAGACGAATTATTGTTGGTGGCCACCGGGTTGTAGTCGGGTTCCAGTTTCACCATCGGGGGCAAATCGTCCGCTTGGTTCGACTTGACCGGTTCGAAACCGGCCGCACGCGGCGGCGGAGGGCCGCTCAACGTCGTTAGCGCCGGACTGGGAGAATCGCTCCTCTTCTTCTCGTCCGGCATTCCATCAGTGGAAGCGACTCCGTTGGCCAGGACGGTGGTGGACGTCGAGCCACCGCCGCCGCCGCCGCCGCCGACGGACGTCGGGCAAGAGGCATTGTTAACGCTCGAGATTTGAACGGCCGACGGCTCGTTGGGTCCCGCCGATGGCTCGGCAACGGCAGACGGGTTGGCATCCGAGCTCTTACCGGCAGGCATTTCTGGAGAAGAGGTACGCGAACCACCACCGGCAGATACGGAGCCAGCGCTTCGGGTTTCACTTGGTTCGAGATCCTGATCGACTTCTCCGTCCAATCCGTCCATGCCATTATCCTCCAGCGAGCTGCTTTCGCTCGACACACTCTCGGACGGACTCTACAACAAGCAAATGTTTCTCTTAGAATTTGTTTTCTTGTTTTGTTTTACACACAAAAAAAAATTTTATGTGTAGAAATTGAGAAAAAAAAAAAAAAAAAAAAAAAAAAAAAAGGGGCAGACGGACAGAAAGGCGAGTGGAGACGGACAAATGGAAAATGATTGATCGTATGGATTAAGTGGTGCTGCAAAAACATTCGTCCATCCATCTGGCCATTATTCACGCAAGAGTGGGAAAAAGAACAAAACATGGGGTACATCAACTTAAGATGTCCAGCCAACAGGAAGAAATTGAATAGCGAAAGCAAGTGGAGTGAAAACAAATGGCCGGCAGAGCTTAAAAAAAAAAAGAACAAGATGAAAGACGAGCTCACCTCGGAATTGGTGTCGTTTTTCTTCTTCTTCTGGCGAGGCGGGCCGCGTTCATCTTCGTTGCCGTTGCCGGCTTGTTCGCGATCCGGACCGGGCACTTCTCCGCCGGCCCCTCCACCACCGCCAGTCCCTCCAGCTCCTCCGCCTCCGTGGCGTCTCTTGTGCCCTTTGCTCGGACTCTCCACCATCGACTTGGCTTTGTTCCCGTTATTGCCTTTATCCTGTAACAAACCAAAAAAAAAAAAAAGGGGTTCCAAAAATGAGTACAATAGAAAAAAACAAAAAAAAAAAAAAAAATGACAAAAAAGAAAGAAAAAAAAAAAAACAAAAAACAAACGGACTTTCTCATGCACGACCGACGAAGACGACGACGAACAGTTGCTGGCCGAGCTGGGCGATTTCCGGTGGCTTCGCCGCTCGTTGCCTTCCGGTTCCGGGCTGTTGTTGCCGCTGTCTTGTTTGGGTCGATTCCGCGCGTTCTGCACCCCCATCTTCAGTGCGTAACAAGGACGAAACACAAGACGCGAGAACGCGGGACGGGCAAGAATGGGGGACAAAAAAGGGAAGAAAAAAAAAAAAGAAAAGAAAAATGTTGAAGCATGTTCGTTCTGCGTTCTCTTCTCGATTCACTCTCTCTACGCTGACGACAACATTTCATCGATGTTATTAGACGCGAGCGTAAGTTAGGCATTACCAGTTCCTTCGTGCGTGTTCTGGTGCGAACACGGCCCTCCACTTCTTCATCGTCAGGATTTTGGACGGGACGAAACATGTACGGCGGCTCCGAGCGAGCCTCACTCTCGCTGCCCTGAAATTTCATCCAAATCCCCACCAAAAAAACAAAACAAAAAAAACCATTAGTCATTCACAAAAGAGTTCAAGCAAGGGGTCAAACAACTCGAAAAGCTTTCTACCTGCGCTTGTTGAGTAGTTTTTAACAGGGGCAACTCGCCGTATTTCTTAAAGTGTACTCGACAATCCGTACATAAGAGGGCCTTGTCCTTGCCCGCATGATGCCAATCTTTCGAGGCTAAAATCATACGGGATAAGCGCAGACATAAAAACAAAAAAATTGCATTAGAACAAACATCTTCTCGAATTGCAAAATGAAATTCTTTTTTTTTTTTTTTAAAGTAATACTTACATGTAGAGAAACAGTGACGACAGTGATAAGCAGCTAAATCTCTCGAATCTGAATCGTCATCGGAATTATCATCCTCACTGGCCGAACTCAAATCTCCTGTTTCGTTCACACGCACACACACAAACAAAACATAGAAAAATCATTAGAGCCTCATTTCGTGCTAGAGCTTGTCCACATTCATCAAGAACTCGACGGGCGTATAGAAGAAAGAAAAAAAACAAACGAGAGGAATAAGATAGAGAGAGAAGTAGACAAAAAGATCCGGAGAATGTGATGAAGAGGGGAAAAGAAGAAGAAGAAATATATAAACGACTCCTCAACCATCTGGACTTGGTAAAAAGAAAAGGAGGAAGGAGAGGGAGCCCCTGCTGTGAACTGGAACCCACCTGGTGTATTTATATACACTGAGAAAAAGACAGAGAAAGAGGGAGGAAAAAAAAAAAAAAAAAAAATTGGGAATATATAGAGCCGACGATGGAATGACGGAACGAGAGGGTCGGTGCGGTTACACGTTCACAACAGAGGGCCCCTTCTTCACAAACAAGAGGAGCCCCGCAGAGAGGGAGATGGATATAAAAGACAGAGGGACGGAGGCACGCAGACAAGGGGAAGAAGAAATGGAGAAAGAGCCGGAGGCGACGGAATTCCAGCCCTGTGAAGATCTCATTCTCATTCCAACATTCTGTGCAACGAAAAAAAAAAAAAAAAAAAAAGTTTCGAACGTGTCCACCTAGCGGCCATTCATAGGCACTTCTCCCCCCCCCCTCCCCGTTTCTCAACTGAAGAACGGAGCAATGTCGATGTATCCACATACACAGAGACCCGAGCGGTTGGGCTTGAAAACGAAGCCATTAACACTAGCCCCCAATTCCTAACGCTAACCAACTCCCCTCGCCCCCCCCCCCCTTCTCCTCTTCTCCAACCACTAATTTTCGGTTTATTCCTCAGTGGCGGGGATCTTTACACGACACTTAAACTCAACTAACCGTCGCATGTAGATCTGTTTCACCTTCAAAAAAAAAAAAAAATACGAAAAGGATAGCGGTAGAAAAAAAAAGGGAAACGGAGAACAAGGATTTTGCATACTAGTCGTCACGCTCCATTCGAATTAAAAAGAAAACAAAAGAAAAATCTAGGAGCTAATAGAACAGCAGCGAAGGCGGGGGGCGTGAAGTCGATACAGAAACAGGATTTAATGAAAAAAAAAAAAAAAAAAAAAAGGTGAAATACAAAACGCCTTCGCAAAGACTCAAAAACACCGACGCGATTGTTCCGATGCGGTCAGGATTTCACGTTCCGCATGAGCGGACCCTCCAACCCGCCCACCATTTTTTTCTTTTTCCTTTCTTATTATTCGGTTGTTTAAAAATCCAACTCAACCAGCGTAAAAAAAAAAAAAGAAGCTCCCCCCTTCCCCCCATTTGCTTTAACGAAGCTCCATGGCCCCCGTGCAGCTATTTCCTTCGCGTTAGCAAACGACGTGTTTTCGGCCCCTTCGCATTTGACATAGCGAATCGATTGAGAGAGAGAGAGAGAGAGAGGGTCCGGGTTGGGCGCAGATGGCGCCGACACACGCAGATGGCGCAAACATCGATCCGACACCCAACGACCGTACCTATAAAACAAAAAAAAAAAAAGGAAGTCGGGCTATACGCCGAGTGTGGCCACGGAACGATAGCTCATGAACCATTCATACCGCAGGCGGGGCGATGGAGAGAGAGAGAGAGAGGCCGATACCACAGCTCAAACTAGTTTGCTGAACAGTCGGACAAGCAACTAACTGACGATAAATATACACGGTCGGTAAGACACACGTTCAAGGTGGAGACGCGAACAGAAACGACAAATGCTCGTTGCCAAAAAAAAAAATCAAATAAAAATGTTTGGATAATTCAAATCACGACGGGGCCCCGCGCGCGCGCGCGCGCGCCATAGATTTGTCCAGCCTCGAGTTGAATACAAATGAGGCATGACATCCCAACTAAATATTTCATATATTACACATGATTTTTCTTTCACCTCCCCCCCCCCCACTACTCTTTTTCTCGGTTGCTGCGTGCCACTAAAAAAAAAAAAAAAAAGGGAACTGGGACGACATATCGCTCTCCGCCATCGGGGCGGGGTCGCACCATGTCGCCGACAATCCAAACGTATCAAGGACTTTCGCGAAGCCAGTGACGTAATTAGATCTTGTCGGCTTTTCTTAACCGAGGTGAACAAATAAAAAGAACATAGAAAAAATCCCCCATACAAAAAAAAAAAACAAAAAACACACGACATTTTGGAACGATGTTTCAATCGAACTTTGCTAATCGATCGATCGGCCATAATCGAAGAACTGCATCCATAGTTGGTAAAGCAAAAAAAAATGGGAATTCGAAACAGTTGAAGAAATAAAAAAAAAAAAAGAAAAGAAAAGACGTACCCGAATTGTTTGAAAAAAGAAAAAAAAAAAAGCGTACCGGGTTCCTCCTTGGCGGCGCGGGTGGTGCGTGTGGTGCGAATCCGACGCAGGACGCTCTGTCGATGACGCCTCCGGTGTGGACGCTGATTGGCTGCGGCTGGCGTCTTTTTCCACAAGTAGTAAAACTCCACCAAGTCCGACTATGTCGCGCCAAACGAGTTCCATGAAAAATAAAAAATAAAAGAAACAATAAACAAACAAGATAAAAAAAAGAGACAAAAATCAATTAGTGAATAAAAAAGAGTACAAACACAAAAGGAAGAATTATCAAATAAAAATGATATTAAAAAAATAAAAAAAAAATTTCTTAGACGCCCCATAGACACACGCGAGATAAACGACATGTAGAGCCATTGATCAACTCGTTCCCATTTGAAAGACAACCTCCATCCCCTCTCTCCCGCCATCCTTTTTTTTTTTTTTTTGCCACGCTCTATCGGCATAACAATCACGCTTGTAATATATATATATATATATGAAGGCCGGGTTATGTACCCAATCCAACCTAAAGAAAAAAAAAAAGAGACATGGTCTTGATAAATGAGAGCGCCAGCCTTTTTTTCTCCCTCCCATTCTGCGTGTGTGCACACACACACACAAAAAAAAATGGAATCGGACAAACCTCTTCCCCTCATTAAAAAAAAAAAAAAAAGCCGCCATATCTTTTTGTAAATAAATAAAAAAAAAAAATTTCTCATGATCCAGGGCGACGAGTTACCAGCGGGAGCAACCCGCCATCCTCACAGTTTGACTGACGGATGACACACCACGTCACAACAGCCGCGCGCGGCCAGTTCACGGTTTATAAATATATCGTATCCGAAACAGACGAAAGTAAAACACGCGTCTATAATTAAAACTTGGCCACAAAAAAGAAAACACAACAAAAACAAACTAACTAGCACGAGTAAGATTTTCTCCTTGTTTTTTTTTTTGTTTTTTTCGTGTGTCAGTTACAAACCAATTGAGCGAGCAAGGGAGGAAGAAGAGGGCAGGGAGGTTGACGCATTTCAGATGACAAGATGAATAGCTGTCACTGTGTCGCAGACACACATGCCAACAAGCTCCTCCACCCCCCCTCAACAGCTGCTGCGTCTGCTACTTGGAGAGGTAATTGAAGAAGAAGAAGAAGAAGAAGAAGAAGAAAAAAAACGGAGGAACGCAAAGAGAGCCACCTGGCGGTCAATTTGACATTTCGAGCTGTTTTCTTTTTCACAATCAAGCGCATTGGAGGACGGGACTTGTCGGCTTGAAGCTCTTGTTTCACAAGAGTCGGACATTGATTTTTAGTCGGCAGTTATCAAGACGAATAGCGTGATACGGACCTATCTCTCACCGCTACCTTCCCTTCCTCCTTCCAAACTCGAGTTTGTGATTCGTGTGCGCAAGCCACACGGGCCAAAAAAAAAGTCAAAAGGGGAATACAGTCAAACAAGAACCATCTTGTAATGATGACCGCCGAGTCCACGACAACGCCCCGAGTGCGTCGAATATTAAACGCAAGCAGCCAATCGAATAAAACCGAGAAAAACAACAAAACAAAACAAAAGCCGACATTCCAACGATGGGGAAAGAGAGGCAATGAATAATCAAATAGCTCTTTCGGACTGGTTTTTTTTTTCTTTTCTTTCAAAAAGGCAACAACTCGTTTCTCCGGCCCCTAACACACACACACACACACACACACACACACACAAATTAAATAAATAAAACAAAATTGGAAAAAACAAAAAACGAGAGAACCACACAGGACCCATTATTTCCAGCTGTTTCTTTCTGAATACAACGGCGCAATACCGAGTAGAAGAAGAAAAGAAAAACGAATGCAAACAAGTTCCATCCTTCAAAAATAGGCATCACGAATTCTCTCTCTCTCTCTCTCTCTCGCCGTACAAAATGAACGAGAAAATCAAAAAGAAGACCCACGAAATACCATTACAATTCAAAAATCCCTCCACCTCTCTCTCTCTCTCTATCGCATTAAAATAAAAAAAAAAAAAGGCCAAATAGAAACGAAAAATGGGCGCGTGATAAACTCGTTAACCAGTCACGGCGCCGCAGAGCTTTTCTTTTGAAATAAGAAAAGAAAAATGTGTCTTTCAATGCACGTCGCAAACGAGGCGCCACCGTAGAGGCCAAAAGGCAGAGAACACGCGACGTTAACAAGTGAACAAGAAAATGGACGAGGCCGTCCCGTTCTCTAATGCCACGAAAATGACGTCGACGCAATAAGGCGTGTCGTAACGGGGAGGCCCAAAAAAAAAACAAGAGCGACCGGCTCGCCGGGATCCATCATACGTGAACGGGAGAATGAAACTGGAGCAATTGCCATCCATCTGGACCTGTCTCTTTTTATCGTGTCCGGCAGAGAGAACACGAAATATTAGCGCCCGCCTTTCTCTCTCTCTCTCTCTCTCTCGTCATTAAACCGGGCAACAAAAAAAACAAAAAAAACAAAACAAAAGAGAAACGAGTTGAGCGATTATATGTGCCCAGTAGCAACGGTTCCCTATTAGATCAATAAATCAAGCCAAGTCAATAGACGTGTCTGGTGAGACGACACAAATTACGTCTTCATTTGCCATTGTCACCATGACAACGATCCCCATTCTCCACCTTGGCGTAAAACTCGCGTTTGTAAAAGACTCGACTTTCACGTACCGCTTAACATCTCCCAAGAGAAATCCGTTACGTCTTTTTGAATCGAAATGTTCCCTCCCCGTTCTTTGTGTTCACTTGAGTAATCACGACCGAGTCGTTCGCATTGTTTGTTTCAAACATAACAGCCAATCCGATCATTGACCGCATCTCTGCCAACGACTGCCGGCAATTGACACTTCCGAGAAAAATCATTGGATTTCCTCAACAACAACACACACACACACACACACAAAAAAAAAATCCCGTTTTAAAACAAAAGCTCTTCGCCTTCCGGCAAATGGCAAGAAAGAAAAAAGAGTTGAAAGACGTGCCAGCAATGTTGTAGCGCCACCAATTGTCAAGAGCGCCATACAACGAGAAGGCGGTTTTTATTTTATTTTTTTTTAGAACGGGGGGTAGTAGGGAGGATCGTCAAGCAGCCAACAGTATTGATCTTACAGCCTTCCCTCTTTTCACCCTGTTTCGTGCAAAGTCTCTTCTAGCCCCCCCCTCTCACTCCCCTTCCGCCTCCCTTTTTCTCAAGAGCCTTTCCAGATCCCGAGGAACTCACCGTCGCGCTCTCTCTTTGGGTTGACTGTGCATGGGGTGGAAGAGGAGGAGGGTTATGTCTTGTGACCCAAAGTCCAGCTATCGATCCCGCAACAAAGTACTGTGATTAACATTAATAGGCTTACGACAAGGAAGCGCGGCACCTACTCTCTCCCTTTCTTTCTTTTTTGATATTATTATTCCGTCTTCTCACTTACCCTAACCACTCCACCCACTCATTTTTTTTTTGTTGGCCCTTCTTTGCTCGACATGAACGCCAACCAACATGACGCCCAACCCTTGGAAATAAAAAAAAAAAAAAAACTTACACGGAACAATGGGGGAGGGTAGAAAACGCACAAACGAAAGATGAAACTAGTCAACTTTGAAAAAAAATAAAATAAAATAAAGAGATCAAACATAATTCTAAACGCATGAGAACGGAATCGGAAGCGGAAAAGATATTGCTTGTTTCGCTTCCGTTCAAATTCGGCTACCCGAAACCCCCCCCCCAACAAAAAAAAAGGAGAGGGCGGGGTAAAAGAGAGAGAAACGACTCAATGTAGGAGGTCCGGTCCTTTTTAGCCGCAGAAGTTCCGATCAGACCCTTAAACACTCGCGGGAGGTCATATATATAAATATATACAAATACACACAGACCCACCTCCCGCTGGTGTTGCACACACACACACACACACATACGTACATAAATATACACAGCTCGGTACACACGTTCATCGCATGCAATCATCGTCATAGTAATCTATCGATCTGTGCGAGACCTCCCCCCTCTTCTTCTACTTTTCTTTTGTTAAAAAGAAAACAAGAGGATAATGAAAACAAAATGGACACTCAAACAAATCAAGTCTACACCTCCTCCAAGGGTTTCGCAACCCAAAAAATTTCAATAACCACCCACAATGCGGTTACTAACTGGATAACAATTTCAAATCCAAAAATTCAAAAAATAAGACATGATTTTGAAACAACTTACCGTATCCTTGTGTGGCAAGAGGTCCTTACGGATCCGGAAAAAGTTTTTGCCGTACTGTCGCAGTCCCTTGACGAAGCGTTTCTAATAAAAAAAAGAAGAAAAAAAAAAGGAAGGGACAATTAGCATCTTACAAAAGAGAATCAAGAAGGATAAGAAGCAGCACGAATTTATGATAGAAAGAAAAGGGTGGGAGTCGTAAAAATTCTTGAACGGCTGTGTGGTCATGACGATCTAAAAGGGAAACCGCACCGTCCACCGTTTGTGTTGTCGGATCGTGAGAAACAAAAACCTTGACGGGTTAAGTGACCGCAAGTGCGTTCTTCCCCCTCCCCCCCTTTTTTTTTCTTGACTCGATTTTTTTTTTAGATTTAATTTAATTCTCTCTCTCTCTCTCTGTTCCAACAGTGTGAACGCGTGTATAGATGTCGACGGACAAGGATAGAAAAGAGAGGCGGGAAAACTTGAAGAATTTTGGAAAACGAAAAGAAACACGGATCGCCTCTTTCTTTTTTTTTTTTTTTTTTTTTAAATATAAATATTTTGTTGATGGTGGTGGCATCCATCGGCTGCTCGTAAAAAAAATAAAATAAAAAGAAGAAGAAGAAGAAAAAAAAAAAAAAACTACATTTGATTGATCGATACGTCTCCACACAAGCAAACAGGCCGTAAAGATAGCGACTACGATTATAGACATATAAATATAAATAATGTCGGGAACTTGGGCGCGGATCCAATGGCCTGAGGGGGAAATTCACACCAGCGTGAGTTCGGTGCAGGATGAGGATCATATAAACGCCAGCGTGAAACGCAGTGGATGAATAGAGAGAGAATGAAAGAAAAAAGGAGGATAGAGAAAAAGAAAGAGGAATGCTGCTGCTGCTGGACGAAAAAGCTGTTGGCCGTGGCCATTCCGACGACATGACACGCACGGATTCACCCACGGCGTTTCTGCCCTTGTCTCTCGTATAACCAGCCGCCATGCGTGAAAACACAGCAGCAGCAGCAAGGAACAAAAGCGCGCACCAATCTGACATCGGCCTCTTGACCGAACTCTCTCAAATCCGGCCATCTTCCTTCTCCTTCTTCTTCGTCTTCTTCTTCTTCTTCTAACATTTCCAATGGTGTCCCTCCTCCCCATGGGCAGTTGTTTTCTCGTCCATCAGCGTAAAAATAGTTGGCTGCCAGAAAGGAGAGAAGAGGAGGAAAAGGAGAAGGAATGGTTGGAGAAAGAGAGAAGCCGCACGGGGGAGAGCAGAGAGAGAGAGAGAAAGAGAGAAAAGAGAGGCTTTTTATTCAACCAAACTCTCTCCCCTCTCCAAGAGAGAGAGAGTGGAAAGAATCAAATATGGCCGCCTGGCATTTCTTGCACTATCCTCACCTGATCGTCTTTTTCTCTTTTCTTATTCTATTTTTAGTTGGATTGTTTTAAAAGATGAGCCACGTAATGAAAACCCTCAAATTGAAAAATCCACGTGGCACACACACACACACACAGACACACCGAAAAAACGTAATCCACTGTGGATTCTTGTCACCAAATGTCGGGCTCTCGTGATCCGGTTACACAGGTTGCAGTCACTTGTACAACAATCCAGGTCAATCAACATCAATCTATTTCTTTTCTTTTTTTTTTTTTCTTCAGAATTCCGGTTACATGTGATCAAATCCCATAGAGTTTTTTCTTAAATTATTTTGCTGCTTTTATGTTGACCTGATTGAGACTTTTTAAGAGTCAAGGCCCACTGCGTATTTCAATGAAAGTAAAACGAACAAAAAAAAATTGAAAAAGCCGTCGGTCGTCGTATACGCGCCTCGATACACTCACACACATCCATACACACCACATACACACACACACACAGACACACACACACACAGAGCAGAACAACCCAAAATGGCCGCACACCGAATGATCCGAATGACGCTGCTTTGCTAGTAGCTCCCCCCTCCAACTCAACGAAGAACCGAATCCAATGAGATGACACTTGAATCACGTTTGATCAAAACTTAAACAAAAGACTGTGCCTCCATTAAATACGATCCAGTCTGTCTTGTTTTATTTCTTCTTTGCTTAACGTTTCAGTGCCAATCGAGGGGAAAATGGCGGAATATCCACACATACACACACACACGCACGGCGTCGCCTCTCATTCGGGAGCGGCCCGCTCAACGACTGCTGACTGGTCGAGAGAGCTTGGGAAAACGCCATCAGTGGCCGCGAGAGGCGCTTCACCACAATCCGCTGTGGCGCTACGTGGGCATATGCCGCGCGGTTCGCCAACCCGCGGTCTCTGCTTTACCCAAACTATTTCTCTTCCCCCCTTGAGGCTAAATGTCGGGCCCCGTTGTCTGAGGTGTGTATCGCTGTGTGTGTGTGTCTGTGTGTTCCCTCTCTTTTTACCGGCTGGATGGCTGTTATTAGCTGTATACGATAGATCTGCGCCCTCTAGTTTTTTCTCCCCCTTCCTCGTAGCCAAAGCCTAACGTAACTGACATGTTGATCTGCTTGTCGTTGCATTTCTTCGCTTACAAGCCTGCCGATATCAAGCTAACCGAAAAAACAAAAGAAGAAATTCAAGTCTGTTGCCGTGCGACAGACTGCGGAAAAAAAAAAAAAAGAAACAAAAATAAACATCGCATCAGATCAACAAGACAAACGCTAGAGGGCCCAAAGTTCCTCAGGTTTTACGAATAACAATCTAGCGCAACGCAACACACAAAAAAACACCTGGTGATTATGTGTACTTGAAGACTTGCGCCAGAGCAGCTTTTTGTTTCCGGCATCTGTTCGACAGAGCGGATCGACACACACATACAAAACCACAGCGACGCTTCATCACCAGAGGGCCTCTCCTATACCTCTGTGTGTGTGTGTGTGTGTGTGTTACCTGTCCACGCATATGTAACCACGTCATATTTACACATGTATATCCAGTTACAGCGTCTAGCGTGTAGTCAATCTTGGGTGGGACATGATACGCTTACTGAAAACCAACACCTGAAAAATGGACCCCACTTCTCCCACCACCACCCCTCCTTTATTTTTTTAATTACTTCCGTCAACGCTACGCGGACCATTTTGGTTCGAAAGTCATCATCTTTTGATTCGTTTGACAACGCTAATGATGCTAATGATCTGGCAAAGAGATTTCTATTTGAATTTATTTTTTTTTTCACAGTCTCACGTGGTTGACTATGTACAACACGAACGAAAACGCCAGCGGCACGACCATGTCTCGTAATTAGATCGTTAAAAAAAAGGGCTCATTTTCTTTCTTTTTTTTTTTTTTGTATATATTTTGTGTGTGTGTGTGTGTTAGAGGCCTCAACCTCCGTCGACTTGTCTCATTATGACAGATCTCAAACTACTATGACATTAAAGTTCAAACCGCTTCCCGTCTTTTCATCGTCACGCTACCGGACGTGAGTTTGTCACTAGATTTTCTAATACTCGGAATAATCCCTCCTCCTAATTTTCAGTCGCTCTCTTTCCCCAAATGGGACTCACCGCATTTCCCCTCCTTTTCTAAATAAGTAAATTTCTTCTCATTCTTTTCTTTTTATAACAACTCGACTCGATTATTTTCACTGCTTAAATGTACTCATCGAAACCACCTCATCTGTTTGTTCCTGTGACCTCAGTTGAACTTGCATAAACAAGTCCCTAAAAACAAAATAGTCCGTCCGTTGGTTTGCGACAAACCCTCGAACTTAAAAAAAGAAAGGAAACCATCAAGATTGGCATCTTCGTAGAAAAGCAGACGACAAAATGCGACTAGAGCCGCCATAACGACGGATCAATCGGTCGGCATGGGTATCAAAGACACACACATCACACAGGGGGGGGAAAAAGATTGGCTGCCAAACACATGGCAGGGCCTCGGCAAATCCTAAAGATCAACTGACGTGTCATAAAATAAGAACCAGCCATCAGCCTCCTAAGATAGACGGGCACATAAATAATAAGAGCCTTTATCTAATATATGAGGAGGTTATACGCTACTGCGTTTCCACTCCTTCCTCACTTTCTGCTTGCTGGTAATAGACGACTATTTCTTTTTCCCTTTTTGCAATCTATTTTTGCATGTGTTTTTTTTTTTTTTTAATTTGCCAAAACAAAAGAAAAAATAAAATTTCTGAAAATTGTTTCATCTTTTTTGAATGGTTAGATGGACCCGCGTCTCTTTCGATTCTTACGAATACGATGGGGCATTGGCAACAAGGTGAGCCATAAAAAGCAAAAGAAAAAAAAAAAAGCCGTGCCGCGTTCAGCAGGGCCTCGTCAAAAATCAAAAGAAATTCTCAAGCGTTAAAAAAAAAAAGAGAGAAAAGAGACTGGCGAAATGTTTTACAACAAGTCGTCAATCCGCGTAGTAATGACCTATTAAACGTGCGCGTGTTCGTGCGTGGCCGTACACGAAAACGGCAGACTGAAAGATACGCTAAAGGGAATATTCGAAACGTTTTAAACCCATAAAAAACCACACACACAAAGCAGAAGAAAAATATGCATATTGAAATAAACTAATAAGCCAAGGTTGAATACGAAACCAAACAACCGTGTGGGTGGTCGGTTATTTTTCTTTTTCTCGTTGGCTAAACGTGGCCACGAAAGGACTGTAACACCGAAACACTGTTACCACACTAAATTAAGAGAAAAAAAAAAAAAAGGAAACAACAATATTTATATAAAAATAAAAAAAAAACGCGATGAATCGATTGACATGAAAGCTCAGGAAATCGCTTCTACACGAGACGAGACAACTGCGTTCGCAAGTCATAAACAAAATGGCTGTAAAGGAACTCGGGTGGAAAAAGAAAAGCTTTCGTCTCTTTTTGGTGAGACTCTTTAGAACATGTGGGTTGTGAAACGACCAATAAGGAAGGAGCTTAAATAGACGACATAAATAAAAGACGGTTACGTTAATTAGTCAGGACTCTCCATAACTAAGAAACGCCGACAAATGGAGACCCTGCCCGTAAACATTCATCGGTACAGCAGACGCACACGGCGCATGAACGGCGGCTGCTAACGCCATCTCGTGACAACGACCGACAATCGGTAATGAAAAAAAAAAAAAAAATGTCGCCAAAACAGCTGCTAAACGATAATTTATACACGAAAAAAAAAAAAAAAAGCAGGTCGGTTGTCTTATGCGGTTAACCACCATTTCTTGAAACGTTTTCTATTCTTTCTTTCTTTTTTTTTTTCTTTTCTTTTTAAATGGCAGCCACGTACGTTTCAATGCCCCAACGCATGATTGACTTTTACGAGCATACAAATGTGTTTTCCCTCCTCTTTTCTCGCTCCTTTTCTTGTCAGTGTGTGTATGTTGCACTTTTAAAGACGTAAACCATGAAATGCACAGGGACTTCATCACTCGAATGATTGCACGGCTCGGCTGCTTCATTTAAAAGACGAGTGCGTCTAACTGGAAAATGACGTCGGCTTCCGAGTTCAACTGTATCGGGTGATGTGTGCGGGGGCATCGATTGGAAGCGTCACCATTCAACACCGATCTCTACGATGTCGAATCCATAAATAAAATGAGACCAACCGAGTATCCGGTGTTTTCTTTCTCTCCTTTAATGAAATTCAATACTTTTTTTTTCTTTCTTTTTTTTTCTTTTCCTTCACAGAAAAAAAGAACGAAAGAAAACTGCAGCCATTAATCTAACGCACAAATTCTGTCACTTGACTCTCTAGAAAAGGGAGGCAGCTGGCAAAGCCCAAAGGCATGTAGCATTTATTTTATTTTTATTTTATTCTTTCTGGAAGAGATAAAGAGTCGATCCTAATCCGCCGTTCACACAATGAGCATCCGACCGTTTCTATTATTGTCATTCTCATTCCACATTTTTCGACGTCGGTCGAAAACGAAAAAAAAAATGTTGAGAAGCCAACCGTTTGGCCATCAACCGAAACGACCGCCATCTATTACCGCAAACAGACACTCGAGCAGTGACTGACGAAAACGGCCGGGCAGAATCAAAAAAGGCAAAACGAAAAACCCGAATAACTCTGTGTGTGTGTGTGTGTTTCATAAAAACAAAAAAAGAAAAGAAAAGATAGACGAAGAGGGGTCGGCAAAGCGCTTACACACACACACACACACACACACACACACCAGACACAGAGAAAATATATATATAAAGTTACAATGTTCTGCTCTTTCACGGATTGTTTGCAAGAGGCGAGATAGTGGCGACCGTGGCGGTGCGCGCACATAACACGGGGAGCCACTTGGCAACGTTTTACAACACAGCACGCTATCACTTCGTTAGCATGCGTGTCGTGAGCATCGTGTGTCCCAATCTCATTCCTTCACCCCGCCTTTCGGTCGTACGTCCATTCTCCAAAGCCCCTCCACCCGAAGGCATTTTCAACGCTCATCGTACCCGACCGATATGTCTACCTCCTGGACGACGATGATGATTATTTATTGGTATGACGTCGCCTTCAAAAAGCCATTTCTTTTTTCTTTCAAAGAAAAATTAAAAAAAAAAGGACTTGGCTCATTTCCCTCCATCAGCGCCTGTGTGTGTGTGTGTGTGAAGGAGCCATCATCACACACGGACAAGCAAAACGGGGCCAACCGCAGCCAAATAAACAATAAAGTAATTTTCCAAACCGCTGGAACTTTGACTACTAATGGGAACGTGGATTTCATAAATTTCACTTCCTTAAAAAAAAAGAGAAAAACACCTAATCGGATGATGCGGAAAATGTCGATGAATCGAGACATTTGCGCCAAGCCCGAAACGATCGTCAATAAGCTTAGCGATGAGTTTGGGCCAGTTTGGCAGGCACAAAAGAAGTGGAACGATCCAATACAAAATACAAAAACGATGAACGACAGAGTCATCCATTATTCAATGGAGTCGTAGCAGAACATTTGAAAAGCTAATGTCTCAACAAAACAACAACGACGAGAGACACGACGTACGCATTCGATCGATTTCTATCCAACATCGACTCTCTCCGCCATGTGCGGGAAAAAAAAAAAGAAAAAAAAAGAAATAAAACAAGAGACGATCGTTGGCCGTGATTTAGTCCGACAGATCACATCGACGACGTGCCCTGTAATGGATCACTCGTCGTCACCCATCTTTTCCAATTTTGTCAGAAACCCAAGCGGACACTCTCACGTCATCCACGCCCCCCCCCCTTTCCAAATAAAACAAGGAAAAAAAAAAAAAAAAAACAAACAAAAAAAGATTGGCCTTTTGTTTCTTGTGAAAAAAAAAAAAAAAAAAAAAATCAAAAATGTGTTGGTGTAAACGCCTGGAGGACATTGTCAGAAAGTCGGAAGCCTATCCAGTGAACGAGGTGAGGGGGATTGTAAAGAAGAAAATCGTGCGAGTTAAAAAAAAAAAAAATAAAATAAAATAAAATCTGAGAAATAGCGCACGCAAGCCAGTCGTTTGCATCAGTGATTCGAGGGAATTGAACTCGTCCTTCAACACAAAAGACGAGAAAGAAGAAAACGGGATTTACGGCGGTTTGCAACGGCAAACAAAACACAACGAAATAACATTGAAGAACATCCGTTTTTTTTGTTTTTTCGATCCCGAAAAAGAAAATGAAAAAGAGGACCCTGGTTATTTTTTTTTGTTCAAGTTCTATAAGTGAAAGAATAAAAACTTACCGTTTCGTCTTCGGACCATTTCTTGTCGATGCCTTTAGGTACGGGGCACTTGGCCAGAGTTTGCAGCGCTTTACCCAGATCGTAGCCGGAATTGTGTAGCTATAAAAGAAAATCGAACAATAGATAATTATGAATGCATCCATTCTGCAGAAAAATAAATTTTCAAATATCAAGGAGAGAGATTTCTATAATTGCGCGATACAAAAGACGTGCACGCTTCATCGCAACGAAATAATCAAGAAAGAAAAAAAAATAAAATAAAAAGAGGATAAAAATAAAAATGTGACAGATAGTCAAAGCTATTGAAACGATTCGATTCCACATTTCTTTTTCTCTTTGTTGTTAGCCTTTTTCATGTGAGTCACACGCATTTCTAAAATTCCCTCTTCTTTATTTTATGGAAGAAAGTGCCAAGTTTTTTTGTTTTTTTGTTTTTTTGATTTCCAAGTTATTTACCACGTCCATGGCGTTGATGGTGGTGTCGTCACGGGATGCGGCGAGGCATCCATCGTCGGGGGATCCGCCGTCACACATACCCACAAAGGCGGCCACCGAACGGGCAGCCTGGATATAGACGATCAAATCGCCATCGCGCACACCCGGAGCGTTGGGCGGTGGTACCCAGCGCGGCTCCTCCCAATCTTCGCATTTTTCTGGACGTTTGTCCAACCCCAACTGGGCTCGCAATTCCGGTAGCCGGGCCTGGAGGATCAACCACAAGAAACAAAAAAAAAAAAAAATTAAACAATTAATTTATTTATAATTTTTTTTTTTTTTTTTTTTTGGGTTGCAAATTTTTAATGAATTACGTCGCTTAATAACACGAACTCAAACAAGACCGTAATTTTTTTTAATTAATTCAAACTTTAAAAAAAAAAAAAAAATAAATAAAAAAATTATAACAATAATCAATCATAAGACCTGATGGGATGGCCCGACCCGGATTTCACCCTGGGTGGACGCCAGTCTGCGAGTTTCTGGATTGTAGCCTAAAATGTAGAAAAACGAGTCCTTGGACGGCGAAAACTTTTCAGCGCCCTGGATGTCGGTGAAGTGCTGGACGCGGCACACGCCCCTATGTCCAACAAGAAAAAAAACAAACATTTGTTAAAATAAAAACAACCGCCAAAAAGATTACTAGACAAACAAATCGACTCCATTTAAGGATCGCATCCCTCCGAGTTCCACCTCTGAACCACCAAAATCTCTCACACAAGCCCCCTGTTCAACAACTTCTCTCACGCCCATTTTTATTCTGCTCTTGAACCAAAAAAAAAAAAAAAAAAATGAGAAACTTTTATAACGTCTACCTTTTATAACATGATTAACTCAAATTAGACCCCCCTCTCTCTCTCTCTCTCTCTCTCCTTACACCAGAAATTGTCACTCTGTTACCCTCGTAAACATTTCTCCCATAATTGCCTTCTTACATTTTCTCTCTTGTTCTAAATATAAAAAAAAAAATAATAAAAAAAGTTTGTACGACGTCAAAGCACTTTGCTAACCGTCGTCGTTCCTTTGCGTCATTGACGAGCTATTTCAGGTTAGCAAAGTCGTTTCACGTTATTTACGTTCTTGCCGAACGAAGCGCAACTCTTCTTTTTTTTTTTTAAATACTTGATGGAAACAAAAATCGATAAGCCGATTACTCAGAGGGGAGCGGAAGAACTCCCGGACACACGAAATATCACACAGGCTTGGCATCAAACATCAATTGTTGTTGTTGTTGTAAAATATGAAGGAAAAAAAAAACGATGCCCCTAAGGGCGTGTTGTTTTAATCCAGCAAAAAAAAAAAAAAAAAAAAAAAAAAAAAAAGTCCATCTTCTCTTCTCGCCCGGCCCCTTTTTCCAAAAAAAAAAAAAAAAAAAATGATGCGCTATCCATAAGGTCGAGTTACCTGAGTAAGGAGACGGGATAGGTATCGGTGGCGTCGGATATAAACAGCTCGCGACCTTTAATCACCGGATCATGAAGGAACGAGATCTTGTTGCCTGTCAAGGATCCATCAATTCTATCAGTCTTGTCATTGCAATCGATTATCATTGGATCACCACCTTGTTCTGTGTTGCGGTCTTGCACCAACAGCTGATACACCGTTTCGGGGACTTCACAGGGTCGATAGTACCTGCGCCAAACAAAAAAAAAAAAATGGCAGGTGGCCGACGGCAGCAACAAGAAAAAAGAAAAACATTCAAAAAAAAATTTACATCGGCCCATGATTGAAAAGCCGCAAAATAGAAAACGAAAAAAAAAAAAAAAAATTGATACATACCATTTAATGTTGACCATCAAGGTGTCCCGCTTGCTCTGTTGAGGGGTAGGAGGAACAAAGACACACACACACACACACACAAAAGAACATAAAGCAAAGGATTAGTATGACGGTAATCAAGCCAACGCCGTAGGGCATTTCTCTTCCGACCATTTCCCACGAACATGCGATGAGGGTTCCAGTCAAAAGAAAAATATATATTTATAACTTAAAGAAAATTGTTGAATTCAATCACACGGTCACGTCACGCAGCGCCATTTTCCCTTTAAAGGGCTTCATACCACACGACGTTCCACTCCTCCCTCCCTTATATATATTTTCTTAAAAGAAAAAGAAAACAAACCCCTACCGATGTAGTTGATCACCATAAGCCGCGAAGCTCTACAAAAAGCTTTATTATTAACTTGACAATTACGCGTTGTTTTTTCAAAACGATTGGTTCGACACACACACACACACAACACCATCTCGCATCGGCGTGAGTGGGCGTCCGGGAATGTGAAGCGTCCCCTTCGCAATCATCCATCATCGGCCTATTTATTATGTATGCACAAGTTCGGGGAATGCTTTAAGAGGAGGAGAAAAACACACCTGGCTTTCGGTACTTGATACAACATCCCCTTATAAAGTCAAAAAATTTAAAAAAAAAAAAAAAAAAAAAAAAAAAAAAAAAGGCACTGGAATTGATTTGAAGTAAGAAACGAAAATGGCGGCTATCCAGCATCAGCTGAAAGACTCACGGACTAACGTGACGGCAAGCGAATCCCCCCACAAATACAATAAAAAAAAAAAAAAAAAAAAAAGAAGAAAAAGGGAAAACAACTGAATGAATTAAGTAAAAATAATAATAATGCTACAAGTCGAAGCACTTCAATCCGTATAATC
The DNA here is from genome assembly GCF_022539665.2 of Daphnia carinata. Classification (NCBI taxonomy): domain Eukaryota; kingdom Metazoa; phylum Arthropoda; class Branchiopoda; order Diplostraca; family Daphniidae; genus Daphnia; species Daphnia carinata. Next base: position 770,500 of record NC_081333.1, on the reverse strand, counting down.
AAGTCGTAACGGGCCGCGGCTGCTTTTTCATAATTGGCTTCTTTCAAAAAGGGAGAGAAAAAAAAAATGTATATTAGCTGAACTCGGAGTTCTTTTGTAATACACACCGTGACGAAAAGAAGAAGAAGAAGAAAAAAAAAAAAAAGATCTCACTCCGCAACACGGTCGCGTTTTGAACAAAAACAAAAATAACAAGAGGAAGATAAAAAAAAAAAAAAGAAAAAGAAGAGAAACGTGAAACAGCCCTCGGGGCGTGAACGCAACCACGAGAAAGACACGTAACACTTGGCACCGAGTCTTCGTCGAATTTTACTAGGCTATATTTCCTACAGTAAATCGATTTTTATGAGCTTTCAAAACTCGACGAATCATGTTTTGCTTTGACTTTAACTACCCGTCTAACTGAAAAGTGATCATATTTACCTATTAAAGCGACGCAAAAACACATTCCACCTTGCCTCTATTACAATACAAACTGTTTATCGACGCTCATGTTAAAGGCACTTGAAATTTTGCACGCGTTAGTCGCATCACATGACCCATTCCTGTTTTGTTTTTTTCCTCCCCTCCCATTAATTAATTTATAAAAAGAAAAGAAAAAAAAAACGCGTCGACCTTTGATTAAGTTAAAAAGAAAATGTTTTTACTTGTTTGTTTTTTGTTTTGTTTTTTTCCTTGCCTTTTAAAGGTGATTCGCTAGGAACGAGAGGAGAAAACGATTTTCGAACGTAACATAAATATTGACATGTTTCTAAACCTAATTCCGGCTACGGCTCGAAGAACCCCGCGGACACGTACAGCTGTTCGCAACAAAACATTGAGACAACTGACGGCCGCTGGCTGCGAGCAAACCGGGCTGAAAAAAACAAAAAACAAAAAAAAAACGAGCTGAACGCAAAAGAAACGGCCATACCTTTTTTCTTTTCGACCCTCCAAAACGAATTAAATATTATAATTTAAAAATATGGATGAATATTTGGGTTTTTTTTTTCAGACTCGGCCGCCTCATGTTTACATAGGAAATTCAATCGCCAACGAAGAAAGAATGGGAATACATTCCTCACAAGAGAAAGATGACGTACCGAATAATTTCGCAACGTGTCGCACAGAGTTGATGTTGAACTTAAATTATTAATAAACAACAACAACACCACCATCCAAAACAGTTTTTGGGTGGATTTGTTTTCGTCTCGCACTAGTGTCGAAGGGTGTGGATGTGATCACAACTCGGCGGCCGCCATGTTTGACGCAAGACTGGCCGTGCAAGAGGAGAAAAAAAAGGCGGGTGCTGCGAATAGGGGGCAGCACCAGTAGCCACAACCGGCAGTCCCCGCCTTCTTTTCCTACCTTGGTGTGTGTGTGTGTGTTAACACGAACCCCCCTCGTATGCATAACACACACACACACACACACAAAAAACTACGAATGCTGTCCTTTACAAGGGCGTCGTTCATTGATCCAAGACGACAGTGCCATCTGTCGGTCGCAAAACGAACTCGGCCGTCATTACATTTCCCGTCCATTTGGCCAACAAAAAAAAAAAAAAAAAAAAAAGAAATGGATTTACCGCGTTTAACACGCGCGCACATCCGTTTGAGCAAAAGACATTCGAAAATCATTGACTCCCATCCCGCGTGAGTTGAACGCTTTTCAGCACAAACGCTACGTACCGTCATGACGACCAACCAAGTAAAATTTTGATAGGACTTATAAGATAAGTATTCTTAACGGCAAAAAAAAACAAAAAATGAAATAAAATAAAATAATAGTAATAAATTGGTTTAAAAGTTATTCTTACCCGCCGGAATTCTTGGATGGTGCAGATGAAGAATGGCTGATCAGCTCCCTGGCTTTCTATGTAAGCGGCATCTGCGGGGAAAACAGCAAATATGCGACAGTTAGACATTTTTCAAATACACGAATTCTTGTAAAAATCAAATAGAAAAAAAAAAAACAGGATGAAGATTTTGAAAAAAAAAAAAAAAGAACCTGAATCGAAACATGAAAAATCAATAGATAAAACAAGAGTATGCTCTTGTCAAAGACAGATATTGAACATTTTTATTTCGCACTTTTTGATCGTTGGGCAATGACGCAAGATGACACAAAAGTTCAATCAATCTCGATAATAATAATTTTTTTTTTTTCAAACCAGCAAAAGGGAAAAAAAAGAAAAGAAAAAGAAAACCTTCAACAAACGTTAAAAAAAAAAAAAAAAAAAAAAAGAGGCGGGGGAGACTAGATTGGATCGATCCCTATACACAGTGTCCCGTGTAAAGCCCACTTGGCTACATCTTGCGGGACGGGCCGGATTTCTGACTCAACGATGCGTTTGAATTCAAGTCGACTGTGCAACCTATTCACGGAGACTAGTCACCGCAATGGGCCAACCCCCGAATCGTCAACAGATTTTCATCCATCAAAGTTGTGCGGTTTTTGTTTGCAAAGAAAAATATTCGCTGACAGAGAGAAGGAAGAAAAAAAAAATCCACCTCGTTAAAGACGTCAACTCCTCCCTTCTTTTTACCACACAAAATATAAATAAATAGAAAAGAACCCCCCCCCCTCTAAAAAAAAGAGAGATCGAATAAAAGTGAACATAAAAAGATGGCCTCGTAAGGCAACGTGTGACCTACGAAAAGCCCCAAGAATCACGACAACTAGCGTCGGTAGTCTAAAAAAAAAAAAAAAATCAAGAAGAAGCAAAGCTCTTTGATGTTTCTTTTCACTCAATTGATGCATCAAAAGGGTCTTATCCCTCGCAATGAATGCCGTACGTTTTTTTTTTTTTTTTTGGCGACGGGTCACGGCTACACGCTCCGCAATCCCGAAGAAATAAAACAATTCTAAAAAAAAAAAAAAAGACTTATTACCATGTCTGTTTGTTTCTTTTCATCTGCCTCGAATAATAAAAAGAATAAAAAGATAGCCGATGTGAATGGTGTTAGAAAACTGGCAAAATGATACTATTAGGGTAAAGCTCGTGTGTGTGTGCCATTTCTTCACGGTCTACATGGCCAACGACTCCCGCAAAGATGAAAGAGATCGAGCAGCTCGCCCCCCCCCCTCAGTCAATCGATAATTTCGAACGACAATAAGGGCGGGTCTGCGCTAAAGGGGAACAGAGTAGAGAGAGGGGGCTGTTTCTAACAGAAGGGGTTCCTACACACTCGATATGTTTGTGTGTGTGCACAGAAGCGACATCTGGAGGTCTCTTTCTCGCTCCCCCCATCGACTCTACCCAACTCCTAAAGTACAAATGAAAGAAACTTATTATTTTTTTCTTCCCAACTTGGCCTCACCCCAAACTGACAAAAAAATAAAAAATAAAAAGGAATCCAGACAAACAAAAGCGAAACAAAATGGCCCCAAACAAAGCGCTTTCACACGTCTCACTCCGTGTCGCTTCTTAACTGATGATCTCGAGCAACTAAACGATGCAGCAAAAATAGGAAAAAAAAAAAGAAAGAATTAAAAGCAACAAATAAAAATGCGTTTCTTTTATGTTGTTGTTTAAAGAGTCAACGGCCATGCCGTCTGCAATTTTCACGCACTGCATTACACGAGAATGACGGGAGGTATTGAACCGCGTCACATGAAAATGAAAGAAGGGAGCCAGGGAAATCCGAGAACAGCGTCACGTTCGATGAAGATCAAACGTCAACTTGACCATGTTCGGTCATTTTAAATGCGAAATGTATTCCCTCTTTTTTTTTTTTTTTTTTTCGCATTTTATTATACGATCAATGTGGGCCGAAAAAAAAACGACAGAACAAATTTCATTTTTTTTTTTTTCGTCCTTCCCCCCCCCCATTTTTATCTATTTCTCTCCTGCCCACCCCTCTCTCGTTAACGACTAATGTATCTTTGCGTGAGTAAACTCGAGTCACGCACTGTCGTTGCCCAAACTGCTGCTCCTGCTCTGCTCCTGCTGTTGGGGCTAATCTTTGACTTCCTGATTTACGACTCGTCGACTCTTGGTCTTACGATAAAATAAAAGAAAAAGAAAACTCTTTTTTTTTCTTTCTCTCTCTCTCCCTCTGTTGTCATTGACCTTCCTTCTTCTTCTTGATTCTTGCCCGTGTATATACACACACACACGCATAGACAGTTGTTATTAGTATACAACAAAGATAATCCTTTTCCTCACTAGATGGCTATTATCCTTTTCAACACGTTTACCGTCTAGAGCTTCCGGAAGGAAAAAAAAAAAAAAGGGAGGGAGAGAGGATATAAAATGTGTTTTTCTATTATTTTGCCTTTGGCTTACGATCGAGGGAAGAAAAAAAAAAAAAAAAAAAAAAAAGATTTGCATCGCAAGAGAGATGAGCCCCAGTAAATAAAACCCCAATTTGTCCACATTTATTTCTTTTTTTTTTTTCCCACATGGTCTGTTATTGCTAAATGCATCCGCTAGATGACACCATTCGGCTACGGTTCCTTTGTTGCGAGACATATTCGACTTTAATCGATGGCAATTCTGGTACGGTGCCTTTCTCTCTCCCCCCCCCCACCCACCCCCACCCCCTAACAAATAACAAAAACGTTACGGACTCATTCTAAATCTGCTCAATTACTCAAACTGAATATCTCTGCACTCCACGTACATTAGACAATCAAATGATTCGCCGACGGCATCTCCAATCTATCGACATAGACACGCAGCTAATTTGCCTACGTGAATTAGTGAAACGTTTAGCTCATGCAAGTTAGCCTAATGATAAAAACTGTCGCTCCTTCACGTTATCAGGTGACAACTGTTCAAATGTCTCTCTCTCTTTTCTTGTCATTCTTGCGTGACTACAAATGCAATTGCCGGCAGGCGGAATAAAAATAAATAAAATAAGAAAAAGGGGACAAAAGGCAAAAGAAACAAAAAAGATCAAACGTTAGCGGATCGGATGGTATGATGGGCTAGAAGCTAGTCGTGATGATGACACAATCCGTCGTAGAAAAGAGATCCTTTCATGTTCAAAGAAAGCACACACACACACACACCCTCCACCATTTTCATTTTCTTCTCCTTTTCATTCCTTTTCAATTTGGTAGAAAATAGAAACAAGGCGGTACACGTTCAACGTCTCCTAACTAATCGCGAGTTGAGCTACACCATAGCCAAACGACGTAAACACACACACACATGAGAAGGAGAACGAACGAGGGCCTATATACAATCAGTTTGCATGAGATTGTCGTTTGCTGGCAGTAGATATCCGGTCGATGAACTAGCAATATCGACCACAGCACATCTCTCGAGTTTTGTTATTTGATTTTCTTTCGTTGCGATCGGACAGAGATGAAAACGGATGCTTCAGAATATAAAAAAAAACAAAAAAACATGTTCTTTTGATCTATGCCATTTTGAATTCGAATCAATGAGCGAAATTGATGGGAAAATGTTGCGATTTCTTCTTCGTTTCCGATTGATTTACGCGTTTAAATTTAAAAAAAAACAAACTGTTAAATTCGTGTTAGAAAAAAAAAAACAAAAAAAGGGGGGGGGGGGAAAGCTAATACTCATTGTCAAAGACATTGCACGGTGGGGATAACTGACAAGTCAACAGGAAACGAGCTTGTCACCACAACCGAAACCAGTCAGCGTCACTTAATAGTCTAGTCGCAATGTGCGTGTGTTAAAAGAGCCGGAAGCCTGCGCTCTCCCGAGTCCCTCTCCCTCCCCCCCTTTTTTTCCTCCTCCTTATCCCTTTCTTTTCTCCTTCTATCCTATCCATTTATTCTTCATTCCCTTCTCTTTTTCCTTCCGCACACACAACTAACGTATGGCGTTTCTCTGAAATGTTACGACAAAATTGGCCTCAAACAAGATAGAAAAAAAAAAAAAAAAATAAATCGGAAATGGATACACACTTTGGTCGCCCAGTCAAGAGGCGGTTTACGTAACGACCTGTGTACTACGCGACACTTGAAAAACACGAGTTACCCGACCGAATCAATCACTTTGGCAAGACTAAATGAAAGCGAACGCCGTTTGACTTTTGATTTCATCGTGACATCTTCATGGCTTTCCCTTTCACATCTACCTCCCCTCTTACATCAATATAAATAAAAAGGGGCTCGTTGCTACGTTTTACTTTCCTTACATTTTGAGCTTCCAATGATTCCTGGAGCAGGCGGATCATCGATCCATCCGCACAGAGTCTGACTCGCAACATCCTTTCTTTCTTCACGAAAAAAAAAAAAAAGGATGTCGGTTATCAACATGATTTTCGTTTCTTGTCGAACATTGCGCATTCAAAGCAATTTCAGACAACAACCTCAACCTCTTTTGGCGCTGCATAATTGCAAAACAATGATTTCTTTTCTCGAGAAGCAGCAAACGGAATGATAGCGATTTTTAAACGAACAAAAAGCTTGTTAAGGATGCAAACAATTCATTTGCACACGTCTCTCTTGCGCACAATGTCTACAACGCCGTGCGACATCTAAACGAATGTCTCAACAACCCGTCCTTATAAACAAATTAATACGTCGTCATCAGCGCTCAAATTAAAAACCGACCAAATAAACGAAAGATAAAGAACTAAAAAACGGACGTAAATACGAGTAAGGGGGCGTTGACTCATTTCCCGGCTGCTGCGCGTTTCCATTGTAAAACAAAAAAAAAACGCTAGTCAACTGTGTCTGCACGATGTCCCACATTAAAAAAAAAAAAAAAAAAAAAAAAAAAAAGAGAAAAACAAAAAAAAACAGACACGTACCTCCTGGCCGATAATCTGCTCCATCGTCGACGCACAAGTATCTGACGTAATCGCCGTTGCGAGCTCGCCACACTTTGCCGCGAATGTTTTTCTTGCCCGTCACGGCGACGGACACGTCCTCGCACACAGTGTCCACCACGACGCTGGCCGTCGCGGTGACATTGTCTTCCGTCACGATCACGGGGTAATCGTTGGTCACGTCCGGCGGAGTTGTCGTGGCCGTCGCCACGTCGGCGTCCTCTTCATCCTCGTCTTCCATTTTGGCAGCGCGACGTCGCAACGTTTTGCGCGGCGATTCGCTGCACGCGGGCGAGTTCCTCTTCTCCGGCGTGTTCTTGTTATTGGCCATCGCAGCGTCGCTGTTTGATGACTGGACGGCACGACCAGCTGATAATCCGCTTCCGGTGGCCGTTCGGTCCAAACCGCTTTTGCCGGTCACGCGCGTCGGCTTCGAACACACTAGTTCTCCAGTTCCATTCGAACTCATTTCTTTCTTCGTTTCTTTTTTTTTCTTTTTCAGTCAGATAAAACACAACAGCAACTGTAATAATCAATTTTAAGAAAAAAAAAATTCGATTTAATTGGATTGTTTTTATCACTAGCATTTGACGTATGATGGCTAATCAAATTTGATTTGGCTACGTGAGAAAGTGACCAACATTGGCCCTTGGCACCTTATCTATTTTCCATCTCGTTGCCAATAAAAACAAAAGAGGATCAAGGAAACGAAAACGCGGTTTTCCTCCGAAAACTCATGACCCACTTTAAAAAAAAAAAAAATGAATTTCGTTACAATCTAACCGAGAAAAACTTTTTTTTTTTTTAATTCAAAGGAAACTATATCGGAAAACGGGAAAAAACAAACAACATCAAGTTGGATTGTATCCATTTAAGGTCCACGAGTTTAAGTGCTACCTGGCACGTCGATGTTTTGTCCATGTAAAAAAAATTTTTTGTTTCGAGAATCTCCCAAAATGGGAATTTAAACAAAAACATTAGCAGGTAACTACTTATCAGCTTCCCTTTTTTTTTTTCTTTTTAAACTCACAATTCCTGCTACTAAAAAACAACTGCTCTCAAACGATTAGATAGCGAGGCTTGTGGCTGCCAGCGTTTGTCTCAATTATGCATGAAATAAAACGGTCTATAAAAGAAAGAGAACAAGACAAAGAAGCTCATCTCCCGAAAATAAAGAGAGAGATGTTTTTCACGTCGACACGAAAGCGGAAGTCGGAGCAAACATTTCCACGCAGGATGTTCCACGTTGCCTTTCAACGTCAAATAAAACGAAACGTAGCCGCAGGTCATACACGGCTTGAGCCTCTTTCTTTTTTTTTTTACCTGCATACACACATATTTTCTGTTGAAAAAATCGAGTAATGGAATTGGTCTTTAGTCTATGCATCATCCTCCCCTTCTATTCAAAATGGAGGCTACGAGAGATCGATCGGACAATCGAGCGGCACGACCAGTTTTGCGTCGTTGCTGAAACCATCTAGCCCTCCCGACGTTGAATTAAACAAATTAAGAAAACTGCCCAAGAGAGAAAGAGAGCAATTTCTACTGTCCCGTTAGAAAAGCCTTAAACAAGGAAAACTATAAGCGAGTCGTACATTTTCTTTCAATCTTACAGCTAAATTAGATCAATAAAGAAAACAGTTTCACATTCATTTTTCATCATCGTTCATCAAATAGTTTTCATCGTCCGTTGCGATAACGTCAAGAACCACTGCAAAAACAAAATTTAATAATGGCCAAAAACAAAATCTGTTTTTCATTCGAGTGCCAACATATAACGAGTTTATGTAACTTAATTACGGGACAAGTCAGCGACTAACGTGACGTTCAATATCAAATAAAAGTTGAAAAATGCTTCTGGCGACAAAGGGGGGAACCCCACCCCCATCCTACTCTCGTCAACCCCACCCCAAAAACTTCCCTCCGGACATGAAAGAGCCAATTCAATAGCGTTCACCCCATCCACCCACCTCCTCCCTTTTTTACACGAGATCTGCCGGTAAACTAATCGTTCGATTCACCCCACGTACTTCACATGTCACACATTTTTTCGAACATCATTTCTTGCATCAATTTCGATTTTTCGAACGATTCAATGGCGGATGATAAAAAATATAAACGGTAGAACAAAAGGTAACAAACAAAAAAGAGAATGTCGCGTACCACGTAGCGGTGAGAAAACGATTGCAACAAACGTACGTCGTAAATGTTTATCATTTGTGTTTGCCACTGTTTTTGTTCCACCGTTGCTAACGTTAACGAAAAACAACACATGGATTAGCCTTTTTTTTTTTAGGAAAAACGACTGGCCGATTCGTGCACAATTTCGAAATGACGAAACAAAAACAATAAAGCCCACACAACATTTGCACGCATTTGAATATTGGAATTTGAGCACATATCCCACCCCCCCCCCCCCCCCTTACGTCGGATGGATGGATGGATATCTTTTTGTGTTTTGTTTGATAGATCTGTGTGCTATTATAGGAATTTCTTCAAGTGCGCCTCTGGTGAGAACACAAGAAAACGCCCTAAGGGCATCATTTGGACAGGAGGAGACCTATGTTTCCCAAGTAGATGGGGAGGGTACAGGGGCATTGGGAGGGACTTAAAAAAAAAAGAAACGTACTGGAACCATAAAAAAAGCCTTTTTTTTTTGTATGGAGAAAACAGACCAACTTTGAAAGAAAAAAAAAAAAAGGGAAAATAATATGAGAGAACGGTGACCTTTGGCACAGAAAAAAAAAAAAGAACGACCAAACCAGATTAATGAGAGACCTTTTTCTCTTGTTTTTCGGTTAAGTGAGTTTTAACTCTTCAATAACAAGAAAAGGCTTCAATTTCAATATATAAAGAGAGAAAGGAGGCAGACGACGCTGTTTGTTTTCACGTTGTTTAATGGCGTAGTACGTTAAAAGAGCAGCCATGAATAACAGCTATTGCAGATTGATACCAACCTCGTAACAGAAATCGCATGACTAGTCATAATCCCATAAACTTTCGGTTACCTCTTCTTTTGCAATCAATCACGCCATTTCTTTTTTTTTTTTTCAAAAAATAAAAGACGGACAAATGGAGTGGTAGAACGTTAATGGCTCTGTCTAGCGGCAATGTTTCTTATATAGCATATCAGTCGAATTTAGTCATTCAAATTCTTTAGCCGTACACACGTTAAAATGTTCTTTTTCTTAAACAGGGAGGGGGTTGAATTGGCAAATGCTTTGAAAAAATGAAACAGAAAAGCACAGTTGAGAAATGCCATATGGAATTATAAAAACGTCCTTAGGGAATGCATCAAAGAGATGGGGGGGAGGGGGAGAAAAGCCTAGAAAAGTGACAAAACGTCTTTTGTTTCAAAAAAAAAAAAAAAATCCGCCAATCGCACAAAAGCTTTTTTTTTTTTTTTTATCATTTCCAACAATTTTTTAACCCGCCAAAAAAAAATGATTGTCCAGAAAACAAAATGGAGATCCAACCCCCACCCAAAGCACATGATTCCTTACATTCTACGTTGAAACGTGTATCGTATACTCGTATAAATAATTACTGAACCACGTAATGTCTCTCTAAACGACAGCAAACTCGTGCACAAAACGTTGGGTGAAAGGCAAATGAGAAAACCTACCAAAATTGAAGCGTTTTCTTCTCTTTTCTTAGCAGCTTTGAAAAATCCCACATGTCCGACAGCTAATCCAGTAAGACGGGAGCCAAAAAAAAATCAATTAAAATAGAAACTCGTTTGACCGTCACTTTCCCAATTAGGTACACTTTGCTATGCACTCGAGTATCAATAAGACACACAAACGATAAAAAAAAAAAAGTATTCGCTCTCCCCGAGTTTTGAAACCAGAACGAACAGCAACTCCACGCACGTGCGGCAGAAGCCCAGGCAGAGGCTACACTGACAAAAGCTCTGGAGAAACGGGTAGCGAATAGAGAGTGGAGGGGAGAGCCTCTGGTGGCAAATCGTGGATATGGAATTTGGAATCTCCTTTCCTTCTTTTTTTTTTTGCCTTGCCCAATGGCCTCCTATCGTAGTCGACTTGCAAGTCGGGTTTCCCCCCTCTGCTCTTTCGCCCCACCCCGCCGTCCACGAGAAACAACAAAGAAAAATGAGGGTACGAATCTGTTTTTTTTTTTTTGTTTTTTTTTGTCCGATGTTCTTAAAAAACTTCCGAGAGCGTCTGCTGATCCGGTACTGTACACACTTCATTTGCCATCATTTCTGTTTCATTTCTACAACGATCGAGTGCAAACCATACGAACAAATCGGACCGTGTATCGCAAACTATCCGTTGTCTGAATAGAACCCAACACACAGGCTCAGTTTGAACCGTGAAAATGAGAACGTCAAATGGCATCTTTGCTCATTTTCCAGCATGAAAAATGATTGTGACTCGTCCGTCAGGGTTACGCTATCTTGCAACACAGTTGACATAGATTTTTTTTTTTTTCTTTTTTTTTTCTTGCCAAAACTTTCATCACCTAATGGTATGTTGAATACGTACGAACCTCTTTTTCTTTCAAAAGATTTATTTCACATTTTTAACACGACGTTCTACAAACGAAAAAAAGAAGTTTTGCATCGACAAGGAAGGGGGGGGGGGGAGACGATTTGATTTTCTAGTGCGCAAATGAAATTCAGTTGAATGTCAATGGCTGCTTGTTCACTTCAAATAATGCATACACTGATGTCTATCGATTTTTCTACGTATCTTTGGTCGGTGGTTGTCGATGTCCATGACAAACTTCTTCTTTTTCTCTGTATATCCCCGTCAAACGATTGGCACCGATCGCATTTGCAAATTGATTTGTTTGCAGTGGACAGTTTTGAAAGAAAAATAGGGACGACCATTAGCCCTACATTTGCGTGGTAGATTCGAACAGACCTAGATAATGTCGGTGGCGAACGATGAAGAAAAACAGTTACTGCACACTTGAAAACCCGATTTGCGGTAGCTTTCAGCGTCTGCTGTATAACGGTCGTCCTCCCCTCGGTTCTCGCACTCAGCTGATATTCTTTTGACATACCCTACTATTTTGTCTTCCTGTATACAATTTTTTTTTCAACCATCCATGACCCATCGTTTTCGCCCCCCACTATGCCCGATCGGATGGTTGGGTTCGTCATAGATTTTTTTGTGTGATATCATTGACCTCGCATTTTGCCACATTTCTTATGGAACTGTGTACAAATTTTTAAATGCCTTGGGCTTTTATTAGGGAAAATACACGAAGCTTTTAAAATGTATTTTTTTGTCCTTCATTTTCGAATTTGTTTTGTTTTGTTTGCTTAATGTTTTATGTCGTGTTTCAAAATATTCAAGTTTCTCTTGTTTTGCATTGCAACGGCATATTGCAAATGGGTCGAGATTGTGACACAGATCGGAAACAGAAAACTGAAGAGTTCCCATGAAATGTGTTGGTTTTATTTCAATTCAACCTAGTAAATAGATTTAAAAAAAAAAAAGGCTAACGGATATCGCACAATCCGAATAGCACTTCGGATCTTTTTTTCCCGTACAAATCATGACAAATTGAAACGATAATTGTGATGAAATACGCTGCAAGTGCAAACAGCAAAACTTTTCTAAAGATTACATCTTATCTCTGCAATACACGAATCACGAATACTTGACCTTTGAAACAGATGCATTCTGGAAATTTAAAACCAAAAATTATATGAAATCTTAAAACAATAATAAATAACTTTCAAAATCCCATTCGTCTATTAGATTTGCCTCAATAAGTTTACTATAAGTAGCAGGTGACATTCAAATAACGACCGAAGGATTTATCAAAGAATAAAGCTTACATTTCATGTAAGCCATAGATAAGTGGCAGTGCCGTAGCTAATGTACTGTATTCGTTGCGTAATCAGATAGCTGCGCTCGCGCAGAATCCCCCCGAAGGCAAATTTACAGAGATGCTTGTTAAGCTATAAATGATTGCGTCTGATAAAACGGCGTATGCCAATCAATTCCACCATTGTACCATTATTGGCATAGTGCCAGTCTTGTTTATGTTCTCGGCTTCCTAGATGCGTATTTTTCGCCTTATGAATGTGTGGAGTTTCTATTTGTTTTAACCCACTTAATTTTATTGCAGGGTTTGGTAACGATTATTACATTTTCATCGCCTGTGGCTACTGATGTAAAATCCTGGGCTTCAATGTTTTACGTGTCATTTTTAGCTCTTAATCCAGAGCGATGAGACTCGATCGAACTCTATTGACTCAGATCAAATTCAGTTGTGCTAGTTTGTTTGCCGAATTTTTGGAAAGTTTTTTATGAGTTATTTTCTTTTACTGAGCTGTCTAAGTTTACTGCAATAAGTGTCTTTGGTAGAACAAGAACGACGATCCATTTTCTTTAGATACTCCTATTAATAATATACGAAAAATGAACAGAGCCATCTGTTATTCACAAGTAAACTCATATCCTGTCAGGCCATACGCAATATAGATGGCGAGTACATGCAGGAATTCGTTCTATCAGGCGGCCAATCTATATTGTTCGGTGGGACCGCTACATGATATGATTTGGAATCGAGGGGTACCCACGCACATATCAGAAAGTGATTATCATTCGAATTAACTACTTTAATTTAGAAAGATACGAATTTACAAGGGTTCTTTTGCCAAACTTTGTCAGACGGTGCAGAGAATAAATGTTCCATAATTTATGAATTCCAGGAACTCCTTTTGAAGTTATGGTGAAGAAGAAACTGATCGTTAAAGACTGTCAGGATAAGAAAGACTTACACAAGAGTTTCATGAGAAAGAAAGTTGATTTGGTGGCAAAAAAAAAAAAAAAAAAACTAAAAAACAAAAAATAAGAAAAAAAAAAAGAAAGAAAAAACGCCAGTTGTTATATTCAGGCACTCAGGAGTTGGAATTTCGAGGAAACCTGATGGGAAAAAAGCAGTTTAAAAATCTAGCAAAATGAAACTTGTGATAAATTACTAAGTATTCGGGAGTCATCCAACCATTGAATTCAACAGGGAATCCACAATTCAACATGCATACTTTAAGGGGGTTTGCAGAAATGGCATTGGCGAACGCAGAATGATAGTCGTGGATTGCTGAACCAACATGAGAAGCTGATCCATCGCAATTCGTGATATATCAGTCTCAGAAGTTTTCGCTTTTCCCTTCAACTTTGGCGGCATTTCGTGTGGAAGCCCAAACGCTATCAGGATAGACTACCTGAGAGCTGGAGATTTTTGCATGTTTCTTTACTTCCTGTACTGCGAGAGGTAGATTGATAAACAAGATAAATGCTGTCTGTAGGAAACTTTTACAGCCTTTTGTCAAGTTAAAAGCCTCCTTCAGGACCCGGTCTTTGAAGTAGTAGGGTGAAATGAGTTTGACGACCTCGTGCACTGTGTAAAGCACGGAATCACAGTGGCCGATCCCAGATGGCGTTAGTTCCAGGCATGGTATTTTTCTATTTTTGTTTCACGTCATAGTCTCCGTTCTTCTCATCTCAGGATAGAAGTGAGGTTGTCGCATGGTCTTGACTGTGAATTACCGAATTTCATCAGCAAATTTACCAGTATGGCTGTCACCTTAAGTGTTTCGAAAAATAATGTATCAATTGGTGCGTATTAGCATATTTCATGCAAAAGTTATTTGAAATCTAACCATTTGACGGTATTTTAGGAGTCTTCCTCCTATCTGAATATGTGAAACCTACGTTACCGGTTAATTTGACATGGGGAAAAGATTTCTCCTTGAAAATTAACAATGACTTGATATTAACTTCACCATCAAGCTGTTGCCGATATTTTGCTAGGTCTTCTGGATCACTAAATTTATATGGAATTACACTTCTTGAGAGAACTGAGGTATATTTCTTACGAACTTGGAAAATTCAATCATTTAACAAGCTCTGTGTTTAAACTACTTATCACAGGTGGATCACTGGATTAGTTTTGCCAGTTGCCTACAAGGAAATGACAAAGATTTTGAAACCATTGAAAAGGCATTGCATATGGCAACATACCTTGTTGGGGAAAAGATATCAGCAGCCGATTTAGTCCTGTGGGGATGTCTTTTTGGTATGAAACCATATTTAAATTTGTTTTTGTTTGGCTAATAGTTTAATGCTATAAGATAATTTGTTTTTAAGGGTCTGATCAATGGCAGTCAAAAAAGCAACATTCAGATAACTATGTGAATATCAAGAGATGGTACAAGCTTGTTGAAAGTCAGCCACTTGTAATGAAAGCCATAAAGAGTCTTCCTGATGATGTTAGAGCCGGCAACCGTGCATCCCCAAGCCAGGCGGCTACCACATCAGGCCGAAAAGAAGAAGGAAAATTTGTTGATCTTCCAGGAGCTGAAGAGGGCAAAGTAGTCGTCCGTTTCCCTCCCGAAGCTAGCGGGTACTTTAGAACATAATTGTGTTATTTAACATAAAGTTAAATTTTTTTCATCTTTATGAAACCCGGTGGTCAGATATCTGCATATTGGACACGCAAAAGCCGCTTTACTCAATCAGTACTATCAACAGCTATTTAAAGGAACATTGATTATGCGATTTGATGATACAAACCCTGCAAAAGAAAATGCCGAATTCGAAAAAGTAATTCTGGAAGACTTGGAAATGCTGCAGGTCAAATACGATAAATTGACTCACACGTCGGACCACTTCGATTTGATCGAACGTTATTGTGAGCAAATGTTGAAGGAAGGAAAAGCATACGTCGACGACACTGACCCTGAGATTATGAAACAAGAAAGAGAGCAAA
Organism: Daphnia carinata; assembly: GCF_022539665.2. NCBI lineage: Eukaryota > Metazoa > Arthropoda > Branchiopoda > Diplostraca > Daphniidae > Daphnia > Daphnia carinata. The sequence goes on along the minus strand of NC_081333.1, from coordinate 755,009 downwards.
AAACCGATTCGAAAAACCGAGGAAACAGTAAGTGTCGTTTTCAAAAATTAGACCAGAATTTTAACTAAATTTACTTTGCAGGTGTCGAAAAGAATTTTACCCTTTGGAAAGAGATGAAAAGTGGCACGGAACTAGGTCAAAAGTGTTGCGTCCGAGCCAAGATCGACATGCAGTCAGTGAACGGTTGCATGAGAGACCCCACAATGTATCGTTGCAAACCCGAACCCCATGTCCGCACAGGCTACAAATATAAGTAAGTACCGCTTGATAAAGTAAAACTTGCATAAGAAAAATAAGTTGATGTTCTGTTGAGTTTATTCTGACATGCCGTTTTGTTATTCGTTTAGAGTTTATCCGACATACGACTTCGCCTGTCCAATTGTCGACAGTATCGAGGGTGTAACCCACGCGTTACGCACAACTGAATATCATGATCGCGATGATCAATATTATTGGTTTATTGATGCTCTAAAATTGCGTAAACCTTACATATGGGAATATGCCCGCTTAAGCATGATAAACACAGTCCTTTCGAAGCGCAAGCTGACATGGTTCGTCCAGAACGGTCATGTTGACGGCTGGGATGATCCTCGGTTCCCAACTGTAAGAGGTGTCCTTCGCCACGGCATGACAGTCGAAGGCTTGAAACAGTTTATCATTGCGCAAGGATCTTCTCGTTCAGTCGTTCAAATGGAATGGGACAAAATTTGGTCAATTAACAAGAAAATCATTGATCCGGTTGCTCCTCGCTACACGGCGCTAGAACAAAACACGGCCAAAGTACATGTCCGAGGAGTAAAGGAAACGTGTACAACTGCAGCGTTGCATCCAAAGAACCCTGATGTTGGATCTAAGAACGTCTGGGTCAGTGACCAAATATTGATTGATTTGGTCGATGTCGAAAGCCTCCGTGCCGGCGAAAATGCCACGTTTATCAATTGGGGAAATATTCGTATCACAAGCGTTAACAGGTTTAAAAGCTAATTCCACTAGTGAATTTGCTGTTTTAAATAACAAATTATTTCTGTTTTTCAGAAACAAAGACGAGGTGTCCATTGAAGCTGAGCCGAACCTAGAAGACAAGGATTACAAGAAAACACCGAAATTAACTTGGATCGCTGTGACCGAAAAAGCTAAACCAATCCCATGCGTCTGTGTATTTTTCGACCACATTATTTCAAAACCAGTACTTGCCAAGGATGAAGATTTCAAGCAGTACATCAATACAAACACTCGGGTAAATATATCCGCAATAAATTTTGGCACTCGGATGGAACGTCAATCATTTCGTGTGTGTAGACTGAGGTTGTCATGTTGGGAGATCCAGAACTTGCCAAGGTACGCAAGGGTGATATCATCCAACTTCAAAGACGCGGTTTCTTCATTTGTGATTCTCCTTATGAACCCATCAGGTATGAAAACCTTCGATTTTGCGCACACAGGGTGATAATCCCATCATTTATCTTTATTCCCAATTAATAGTGCTCATAGCTGTCGCGAGGCTCCTATCGTTCTATTTGCCATACCTGATGGTTCGAAACCTGCGGAGGCAGCAAAAACTACCGTCGCAGCTCCTGCCAAAAAAGGACCTGTAAGTATATATATTTTTAAATTATTAGTTTGTATTTTCATCAAATTGCGTTCTTGGCTGAAACGTTTCACATGTCTATTCGGGGAATCCTTAACAGATAGGTTTTAGCTTTACGCAACGTTAAATAGCTTTTTGGTAGTTCAGTGCATAACTCCACGGGGTGTATTTTTGCGTTTATGTCACCCTGTTCATCAAATTTGGGATAGAACCGTAGATTTATTAGAACTCTCAACATTAGTAGTTGTTTTAGTACTCCGATAATCGCTCGGCTATTGCTATAGATCACAACAGTTTCATAAAAGGCGTTTTAATCAATTAATCTATTAAGAGAGTCTCAAAACAATTCCATTGAGGCGACCGAAATCTGTGTAGCCTGTATAGTTTTTGAAAGTTTAGCTACGGGACAAGAGGTGGCAGCAAACAGGTTGTACACCATGTAAACGTCATCGAAGGCCCAGCTCGTGTGGTTGGTGCAGCTAGTGACGTAGATGGCGCTGGCGGCAAACTCCAATGCATTTACGAAAATTGCCTCGAGTGGTGAAACAGGTGTATGTGTGTGTGGTTTTTGCATCATCCGTCAAGTCGTGCGTGATGGTTGTGGAACTTCAGTTGACTGTTAAGTTAACGCTAGGCCGCAGTTGTAATTCAGTATTTTTATAAAAAAGTTTATAACGTAATTGATCTAGAACCATTAAATAAGTATAATCGTATATTCAAATGGTGTTGATACTTTTAGGTCAAAACAGAAGATTCACCGAAAACCAAGACAGTTGAAAAAACAGCTGTTTCCAAAGAAATTGACGTTTCATTTCTTAATGAGCAGCTAGGAAAACAGGGTGAAAAAGTTCGAGAGTTAAAAGCAAGCAAAGCTGATAAGGTACTTCACAAACCATAGTTCTGTGCCAACATTTAAATTTAAAATTATTCTGTATTTTAGAGTCTAATTGACAGTGCTGTCAAAGAACTGCTTAAATTAAAAAGTGATTTCAAGTTGGCTACTGGCATGGACTGGAAGGCTGGTCTCACTGTACCAAATTCATCAGAACAGAATGATCAACCCAAAACTGAGAAGTTGGATGTAAATAAACTGGATGCAGACATTAAAGCATGTGGGGATAAAGTGAGAGACTTAAAAGCCAAGAAAGCTGACAAGGTAATTGCAGTATGCAAAAATGTAACCTGTGGCTTTGTAATGTTGAAATGTTGTGTACTTCAGGCTCAAATTGATGCAGCAGTGAAAGAATTACTCTCCCTTAAAGCTGCTTTTAAAGCAAGTTTTGGTATGGAATGGGGCCCAAATGTAGCATCCTCTCTTCCGCAAGTTAATGATGCTAAACCTGAATCCAGTGTGACAAATGAAGAGTCACTTAGCTCTCAGATCAAAGAGTGTGGAGATAAAGTGAGAGATTTGAAGGCCAAAAGAGCTGACAAGGTATGTGAACGTCATTGAATATCAATAGTGAAAACCGGCTAACATTCTTTATCATTTACGTAGAGTGAAATTGATTCTGCCGTGAAAGCCCTGCTTAACTTAAAGGCAACATACAAAGCTGCATCCGGAAAAGAGTGGACTCCGCAGGCTGTGGCAAAGCCTGTAAATGAATCCACCCCTGTCGCGCCGGCCACGGTATCTGCTTCTACAGGAAAAAATGAAGATATTCTTGCTCAGATTACAGAATGTGGGAACAAAGTGAGGGATCTAAAGGCAAAAAAAGCTGAAAAGGTTAGCCATGCTCGTATGATGACTTCTATTTAGCACTTTCCCACTTCTTTGTGTTTCATTCACATTCCAAGTATATGTGTAAGTGACAATATTTATTTATCTTTCTTGTAGAGTGAAATCGACGCCGCCGTCAAAGAGCTTCTAAGCTTGAAGGCTGCATATAAAACAGCGACCGGACTGGATTGGACCCCCACTGCCGCAGCAACGAAAGAAAACAAGCCTGCCGCAACCACTGCTGTTAAAAAAGATTCTACTGATAAGAAAACAGAAAAAGTATGTTAAGACAATATTTTTATTTTTTAAAATTTTTTTAACGAATCGTAACGAATGTAATATCTTAAATAAGAAAAAAGAAGCGAAGCCGAAGGAAAAGAAGGTCGAAGAAAAAAAAGTTGAAGAAACGACTAGTGGATTGAAAAAACAGACCCGTCTGGGCTTGGAATTTAAAAAAGACGAAAACCTTTCTGACTGGTATTCGCAGGTATTCTGAGACGAGTTAATCAGTGTGCACATCATGATTATATTATATCTGATTAATGTCGTCGCGAACAGGTTATCACTAAAGCAGAAATGATCGAATACTATGATGTTAGTGGCTGCTATATCCTACGTCCTTGGGCTTATGCGATTTGGGAATCGATCAAAGATTTTTTCGATTCCGAAATTAAGAAACTTGGAGTTCAAAATTGCTATTTCCCCATGTTCGTCTCTCACCAGGCCCTAGAGAAAGAAAAAACTCATATAGCAGACTTTGCTCCAGAAGTGGCATGGGTTACGAAATCTGGTAACAGTGATCTCGCAGAACCGATTGCTATTAGACCCACAAGTGAGACAGTCATGTATCCAGCCTATGCAAAGTGGATTCAATCTCACCGTGATCTTCCACTGAAATTGAACCAATGGAATAACGTCGTCGTAAGTTGCAAAGCAAATTTTAAGTGGCTCGTGATATTCTTCATCGATTGTCTATCTTAGCGTTGGGAGTTTAAACACCCACAACCTTTCCTACGCACGCGAGAATTTTTATGGCAAGAAGGGCATACAGCTTTTGCAACAGCTAAGGAGGCCGAAGAAGAGGTTTTTCAGATCCTAGAACTCTACAGTCAGGTTTACACACACCTGATGGCCATTCCTGTCATCAAAGGACGAAAGACAGAGAAAGAAAAGTTTGCAGGAGGAGACTTTACCACCACCGTCGAAGCTTTTATCTCGGCTAGCGGTAGAGCGATTCAGGTAATGTGGAATATCCTTATAAGCGATCCTTTAATGTTAGCTAAAATCTTACAGCATTTAAAACTTACGTTGTTTGTTTTTTTCCGAACAGGGTGCCACCTCGCATCATCTGGGCCAGAATTTTTCAAAAATGTTTGAAATTGTGGTTGAAGATCCAGAAACCAAAGAAAAAAAGCACATTTACCAGAATTCCTGGGGAATCACCACTCGAACCATTGGTATTTTTGTAACTTAACGTGTAATCGGTTAGTGTTAATTCTCTTTGATTTAGGTGTAATGGTTATGGTCCACAGCGATGACAAAGGATTAGTCCTTCCACCGAACGTTGCCTCTGTTCAGGTATATCCTGAGTTGTTGATTTGATTTCAATCATCTTACGTTTTTTTGGAATGAATGTAGGTTGTCATTGTTCCTTGTGGGATAAATGTCAATGTGACAGAAGATGAAAAAAGCAATTTAATGGCAGCCTGTCAGGAATACGAGAAGGTTCTCAATGCCGCCGGAATCCGTGTCAAAGGTATTGAAACTAATTTGCTAATAATACGCCTTGATCTAACACTTCTGTTTATTTCCATTTTAGGCGATTACCGGGATAATTACAGTCCAGGATGGAAGTTCAATCATTGGGAATTAAAAGGAGTTCCTCTCAGACTGGAAATCGGTCCTCGTGATGTAAAGCAAGGCGAATATGTTGCTGTTCGCCGCGATACTAGCCAAAAACTAATTCAGTCCAAGGCTTCAGCATGTGAAGATATTAAACAACTATTGGAGGCGATCCAGAAAGCCCTTCTCGACAAGTAGGCAACCCGTTGTCATGTTAGTTTATACAGCCCAAATTTTTCACTACGAAAATTAAAAATAGGGCCACCCAAGAATTGGAAAGCCACACAGTTATCGTCGAGAATTTTAAGGACTTCATTCCTGAACTTGACAAGAAAAACATCATTCTCTCACCGTTCTGTGGCGAAGGTTCTTGTGAAGAAAAGATCAAGAAAGAATCTACTCGGTTTGTTCTATACACGTACGCATTCGTTTACTGGACCAACAAATAAAATTCGATTTATTTAGTGATGACGGCGCTGAACCAGGCGCACCGGCTATGGGAGCAAAAAGTCTTTGCATTCCTTTCCAGCAGCCAGCAGAATTGAATCCTAACGCGGCCTGCATTTACCCTGGTTGTCCCAACAAACCCAAATATTACTGCCTGTTCGGTCGCAGTTATTAACTTACCGTGGAATTTCGGTCGATATCGTTCGATCTGTTGGTTTAAGTTCGATAAATAAATGGGTCCTTGAGGAGACTTTATACCGTCATTGTTATATTAACATTAACGTATAGCGTAGCAATGGACATCGAACCCCCTGATGCTTAAATTTCAACGATACATTGTGTCCTGGCAATTGACGTTGTTAACTTACCAGCTGTGAATCACTACCAGCAATTTATATTTTATAACCTACGTTACTGATAGTTATTACTTTTTTCTTTCTTTTTGAATAAGAAGTCATCACATTAGAGTTCGCCCTCGCTTCCTTTGGTTTAGGCTTTGGAAGTATAAGAACTGAAATGAAGTTAAATTCCCTGCTAAATTATCTGGGAATTTCCGAAATATGTTTTAATGTGTATAAGAAAAAGGTATTAAAATAAAGCTCAGGAATATACGTTAATCTTGAGTACAAAAAATAACTAAAAAATATACTAAATATACCAAGAAAGTAAGCTAATGATTTTAAAATGATTGGTATTTTCCGTGTACAGGCCCTTTTAAACCGTAAGGCATGTTTGCTAGGCCCGTAGAGTAGTCTTCGGCTACTCTAACGCTTTCGAGCAATTGTTTTATTTTACTGCAAAAAAATTATTTCACTGAATGAGTAGCCAATCGAATTCTATGCAGTCCTCATTCATGCTTTACTTTAGGGCTACCACGTAACTCCAAATAATATGACGTGTGTTTAGGGAGCATAAATATTGGTAACAGAACGGAGCTCTAAACTCCGCCCGCTTTACAACAGGATTGTTGGAATTGGAATGGTGTACGTGACTTATTCAAATGAACAAGTCGTCCAGTTTGGTTTGCCATTACTGTGGTCTTGGAGAGCACCTTTTTAGGTGCGTCAGGTGTCGAGGCGTAGTTTACTGCTCAAAAGAGCACCAAAGGAAAGATTGGAACATTCATAAACTAGTGTGTTTGACTCCACAGAATAAGAATAGCGAAGACAGCGTAAACAGTGTTACCGTCGAAACGCCAGCGATTAAAAATGACGGTGAAAATGTTTACAAAATTTTTTAAATTTAAATTGAGAATTCTGTCTAAACTTTCGTTATATAATCAAGCAGTTTCCAATATTCCATTGGCATCTGATTCACTGCTTGACACCACATCAAAAAAGCAACGACCTCATGAAAAGGACTCAGCTTTGAACATCAGCAGCAAAAGTGCTGACCAACAATACTCTGCAGAGAATTCCCATGACATACCTGAACAGCCTGAAAAGCATTATCCAGAGAGCAAACATAAAGATTTAGAAGGGACAGTTTTTAAAATGGGATCTGTCACTTTAGAACCTGACTGTGGCCGTAGCCCCCATACAGGGTGGCAATCATCCCAGGAAAACAGTTCTTTCAATCAACCCACAAATCCACCATTTCTGCATCAATCATTATTACATCAATCATTTAACAGAGAATTGTCCTGCAAAGAACAGTTACAGAGCATTTCAATGGAATGGATGTCACAGATATGCCAGTATGTTGTTCGTGATTTGGAAAAATATGGTATCTGTGTTGTTGATAACTTTATGGGGAAAGAACGTGCCGAAGCAATCCATCGTTCAGTAGTGTCCATGTACCATTCGGGTGTATTTGTAGAAGGGGAAACGGTTAGCTCTAGTCTAGAGGCGACGAAGAAGGTACGCAGTGATAAAATTACCTGGGTTGATGGATCAGAAAGTAATTGTGCAAATATCGCCGTATTGATCTCCACAATTGATACCATCATTATGAATGCTATTCGAATGAAAGGCAATGGTCAATTGGGGCAGCGTACAATAGGCGGGAGAACGAAGGTATTCACATTTAAACCTTTTTTTAGTGTTATTATTTAGTCAAATTGTAGAACTCTGTAGTGTTGAGGTCCCTTCGTTCCTTGGGATTGGATATTTTCTTGTAAATTAAAAGTTCAAGTGTCCAGTTTCTCGTTAAGAGTGAATGAGTTTCCGTGGAACCTATTTTTTAAACTGATCTTGCAGTACATAAAATGTTTTAATTGTAGATGTATTTTTGGCAGACGAAGAAAACTAAGAAGTTGAAGTAATGTAGCAAAACCCATAGTAATAGTTCATGATTTTTTCTCATATATCTTTATACAGGCAATGATTGCGTGTTATCCAGGCAGTGGTTCACATTATGTAAAGCATGTCGACAATCCTAACCGCGATGGACGGTGCATAACAACTACTTACTACGTCAACAAGGACTGGGACGCCAAGGTAATTATTTCTTTCAATACCTTGTAAAATCGTCAATATTTAGCATGATTATTGAAATGTGTTCAGACGGTTGGCGGTCTGCTGCGAATTTTCCCCCAAGGTTGGGCAAACCAAGTAGTGGATATAGAACCTATTCTTGACAGAATGGTATTCTTCTGGTCTGACCGCCGAAATCCTCATGAAGTTCAACCGGCCTTTCGAACTCGCTATGCTATAACCGTCTGGTATTTTGATGCAAAGGAACGGGAAGAGGCAAGGATTCGACACAGAGAATGTAACCCATTAATCATTGCTAATAATATGAGTCTTGTAAATAATCTTACATTACCTCTTTTCAAGGTGCTGTGAAAAAAACTAAATCCAACGAGTAACTTTGTATGCGCTGATTTGCCAACTTGATCGAGATGATTAAATGTCAACAATGACAACTGAATAAGATTTATTAGGCTGCTTATTCAATTCCCCTCAGATATTGCCGCCCCTAAAGCGTAGAAATTGTACAGGCATACATCTCATCATCTCACTTTAGTTCTTCAGGCATCAAATATCTGAATTTACACGCCAGCTGAGAATTACTTTGAGAAAAAAACAAAATTACCTTGGAATTTCCGTTTGAAATATCCTACTTCCATAATGCTAAAATAAATCCTTATTTGAGGTCATCCTGTTGCTATATATTCCCTGTTCTTGTATCATTTTGCGTTACTTAAATATATATGTAAATACTGTTACAAAAATAGAAAGTCTGTTACAGTCGGAAAAAGTACACACAGTGTTTGCCCCTTCATTCTGTAGGTCGTGCGAACAACATTTATTCAACAAAATGTATTTCAATTACTAACTATCGCCAATTTCACTATCTTCGACTTGAGAGCTCAAAGGTATGAATACTTTGAAATTGAAGTTGTTCCGAGAAAATGGTCCCTATTGAACAACATATTTAGTGCACCTGATGTCAAAGAGTTTTCTAAGAGATAGCTTACTGGGTTAAAAATGATGCAGTCCATATTTTGTGCTGCAAACCCGCCAAAGCGGTCGCCAATGACTACGGCATCAGGCAAAGGATACAAATACAATGCATGATCGTATGGCCAATAGATTGGGCAGATTTCGCTGGGAAGAGGGCACAAATGGCCTTGCGATGTCAGCGATTTAGCAAACTACAGAGAATACGTAAGACTAGCTGAAAAATATTACTTTACTACCAGTATTAGCTTGACGTACCTGTTGAGGGATATCATCAGTAGAAGGGAAATGAATTGCATTTCGGCACATTTTTGTTATAATATCTTCACGTAAAACGACTATTTCCTTCGTTCCATACTGAATACGGCATGGATTCGTAGTAAACACACCATTAGGAACTCGTTGCATAAATTCTTCCCGAATAATTTTTGCAAGCGGAGGCCTAAATAAAACAAGATTCTTAAATCACGCTGTTTAACACAACCGCAATTCGTTCATTATTTCGTACACAACAAAGTGTTTGAAAGAAAATTGTTTATCTTAAATTATTTTCAGGATGTACAGACCTCGGAAGGATGTTGCAAAAGCCGGAATCTGATGGACCCGGAACAAACACAAATTGGGTTTGTTCAACGAGGTTGGGAAATTCTTTTATCATTTCGGCAAGCGATTTGAATAATTGGCGTAGTTGTCCTGATGAAGTGCTACATGAAGTGCTTGAGAGGAAATTTCCCATTAACACGAAGCATATTGGAGGATCTTCGCAATAGCCTGCAAAGAGAATGCGCAACTTTTCCATCACCTATTAAAGCATGGAAACAATTAAATAAAATATTGTCACGACAAACATATGAGCAACCTAAAATGCTTGTTAAAATAGAAAGTAATGGCATACTTTTGTTTGGTCCAACCAAACATCGGAAAGAAAAACCATCATCGCCTCTGGATTTTGATCTTCTTGCGCTTTCAGCTTAGAAGAAAGTTTCAAGCATGACGTACTAGGACCACCGAAAAAATTTGCGTTCCCAAAGTAGGTTCTATAATTTAATAAGTGTTACATTTTCTTCTAGAATAAAAACTTAATAGTTACACCTTGTAACTTTGGCTGGTTCAGGTGGTGGCATGCCTAAATGTTCAATGTGAAACACTCCATCTTGAAAATAGCCTTGTCCAAGAACAAAGCAATTTTCAGTAAACAGCCCACCATGGAAGTTCTTGAATGATAAAAAAATAAGATCAAATTTGCGTAATGTGCATATACATACATCCAAAAACGTTTTGATTGTTCAACCAAAATGAATAACAAGAATTACAGTTTCTTTCAGTGACACAGGAACAGATCCAGTCATATCTTCTAGATGCAATTTTCCTTCAGTTAAGTAAGTTAGCATTCCAAGAACTACAAGGTTGGTTAACTTTGTTGACATCCCTAACAAGTATTCAATAGGTTGTAGTTGATACTTGTTTTGCGATGAAGTTGAACTTGATCCTAAAACAGATGGAGTAAAAAGGCTATGGCGGGAGGTCCTTGAACAACAAAGACAGACTTATATTTCAACATTTGGTTATCAGTTGAAAACTAGATCGAACCTTTGATGAAGAAGAGCGTACCGATGACGAAACATTTCGGCTTTATCTTTCGGATCACCAAACAAATTTAGAAGACCAGTTGAAGATTCATATGGAAGATACTTTTTTCTTTCAGTGTTATAGATGAATTTTGGAACATCAAAGGCAGATATCACATTTAACAAACTGGTGGCTTCATCCAATTCATTCTGACAACATTCCTAAAAAAACAAGTTTGAAATTGAATTTTCAAATGTAAAACAAACAACAAAGTAATGGTTTGGGATGTTACCTTAGCAGCTTTTTCAATATGTGATTTTTCAACAGTTGTGCTGTCTAACAGGCCTTGCTTTTGAATTACATCAACTAGCTTTTCAAGCCATTGGCTCCGTTCATCTTTGTGAAGGGGTGTAAGCAAACCAAGGATGTATTTTGTAGCCTCACTGGAACCATAAGAAATGATTGGAACTTGGATCGGCAAGACAATTATGCTAAATGAAATTTCTTTTACTACACTTTTCAACAAAGATATAAATAAATGTTACTTTGAAAGCAGCTACAAATTACTTGGTTAAGCCAAGAGACGGAAACAATTGAAAGTTTCACGATCACTAAAACACACTACCAAACATAAATTAAGTAATGGAGTTAACTCACGATCTCACAGTAAGGCCATTAAGTTTGAAAGTTGTCACGATGTCATTCTTAAACCGACTATCCATTCTTGAGAATTACGAGAATGATTCATAAAGTTCTTAAATCATAAGATGCCATGCAGCCATGGCTTAACGAAATTTATTTTGAAGGAGTAAATTTCGAGACGAAACACCACTGTTATTGTTAAGAATTTTTTGCCGCCTCTTTTTCGATCATGACTTTGTTGTGCAGACACGTTGCCTGATTTCTACTTTGTGTTATCTAGTAGCGGTGGCCCCGATCAAACGTGATCCGGTTGAAGCACCGAAAACCCACACTGAGCAGTTAAAGCAAACAAGGTCGGGGAAAAAGCAGCCCGACCAATGTGGGCCGGGCCGAGCCCTAGATTTTTCTATGGCAACCCAAAATAAAAATAAGAAATATTGGCCTTTTTTTTTTGTCTTACTGCTGCCGCCATCTGCCGGTCACATTTCTAGTTAATTCTCTACGTACAGTACACTGTACGAAAATTTTTTTAAGCCCGACTGAATAAGCCCGACTAAATAAGCCCGACTTTCTGTTTTTTTTACGGTTATTCAAAAAGTAGAAGCCTGATATAAAAACATACCCCATTTTCGTGACCAGCGATCAATTTCGAATCGGAATAATGAATTTTTAATGAAATCTAGGATTTGACGAAAATTGGAAAAGTGAGAAGGCCTTCTTACTTTTTCAATTTTGGCAAAATTTTAGATTTCGCTTCAAATACATGGTTTCGATGCAGAATTGAACGGGCATCACGAATGTGAGGGTTGTTTTCTCGTGGGACTCATAGTTTTTGAATAAAACGTAAAAAACGGTAAAATTTGGGTTAAAAAAATAAGCCCGGGCTTATACTGTCGGGCTTAAAATTTTTTCCTATTAAAAAATAATAGCACTAAATCTAGATAACTATAGATGATTCTGATTCAAAATTTAACCAAGGAACACGAAAATGAAATTTGTTTTAACATAGAGCTTATTGTTTTTGAATAATCAAAGAAGTTTTATGTTTCACGCTAGCGCTGTAGCGTACTGGCACGCTAGTAATGGTTTCGGTTCGCATACACACTAATTTTATATTTTAGTTTGCTCAAAAACTATAAACTCTACGTAGAAAAATTCTATTTTCGTTTTCCTTGGTTAATTTTGAATCAGAATGTCTATAGTTATCTAGATTTCATGCTATTATTTTTTAATAGGAAAAAATTTTAAGCCCGACAATATAAGCCCGGGCTTATTTTTTAACCCAACTTTTACCGTTTTTTACGTTTTATTCAAAAACTATGAGTGCCACTAGAAAACAACTCTCATATTCGTGACGCCCGTTCAATTCTGCATCGAAACCATGTATTTAAAGCGAAATCTAAAATTTTCTTCATATTCTAGATTTCATTAAAAATACATTATTCCGATTCGAAATTGATAACTGATCACGAAAATGGGGTATATTTTTATATTAGCCTTCTATTTTTTGAATCAACCGCAAAAAAACAGAGAGTCGGGCTTATTTAGTCGGGCTTAAAATTTATTTCGGTCAGTGTATGTAGGGAATTAACTAGAAACGTTACCGGTAGATGGCGATAGCAGTAAAACAGAAGAAAGGCCAATATTTTTTATTTTTATTTTGGGTAAAATGGATTGCCATCAAAATATATGGCAATATATGGCAATCCGTTTTACATTAAAAAAAAAAAAATGTCGGAAAAAAAAAAAAAAAATCGCACTTTTTTCTTTTTTTCCGACACGTAGCCATCTACCGCTCAGACTCGTTATTACTGGCATAGGCAATTTCAGTCCATTGGATGCCATTCGCAGTTCAGTAGCGTGGACGGAGAATAACGCGTGGCTGGAGGAACAATTGAAAAATGGATAAGATAATACAACAAAAGGATGGTAAGTTTAAACATTATTATATTGGTTTTCAATTATTAATTATTGTTTATTAGATCAAATTATGAAGCTGCAGGCCCAATTATTGGAACAACACAAAATATTAGATAACAGCAAAGCTAAGGATGGTAAGGCGTAATACGTAATGATTCTATTTATTTGCTTTTATTCATTTGTGTTTTGTAGCTCAAATTTTGAGTGTACTAGCTCAGCTAGGGGAAAAGAACAAATTGGAATGGAACAGTTTCCAAACAGTGAAGGAGGTTTTTCAAAACTCTTCTCTAACTGAACGTGAGGATGAGTTGGCGTTAGGCGAACACAGTCAGGTACCTAAACTTTTCAAATAAGAATTCAAAATAAGTATAGAATTTTAAAAAACAATTATTTATTGTTTAGTTATTCAGTCCACCACCTGACAGTGTGTTAAATTTAAATTCTGTTAGTGCTGTACTAAAAGAATCGCTAGTAATAAGTCCTTGCAGCGTAGGAACTGAAGAATTGTGGGACCGTAGTTGGGCCGAAAATGGGTGTGGTACGGAAACCCAGAAATGGCATGAGTTCAACATAAAACATGGATTAGGTACTTTTCGGTTTTTTGTTTATTGAAAAAGTATTTTTAATGCTATTATTTTGCATTCACAAAATTTTAGTGGGGGATCAAGTCAAGTCTGGAAGTGTTACAGGGTGGAAGAGTGAGCCTTCAGTTGAAAAACACTGAAAGTGCATTACCATTAAGATATGAGGTAAAGTAATAGAGTATGCAAATTGTCTAATGAGAAGTACCATCTTGTGTGAATGAATCCTGTGTAACAGCAATCCTTTATAGTTCTGTCACAGCTAGAAGCCTCAAATAATTCTGCTTCTCTTGCTAAAGAACAACTTGTCCTTTACGTTCAGAGTGTTGGTGAAGCTGGGTATTTAAATGGCCCTAAAGATGTTTCACTTCACTGGCATTGCAGCGATGAACATCATACATGGACTCTTTAGGTATGAAAGGAATTTTCTTGAAAAATTTTTGAATTTATGATGAAGCTTTTCTCCTCCTTTTTGCCAACCATGTCTAATCTACAAAAAAAATTTATCCAATAGGAAAGGATTTTTAGCATACTGGAAACACAACTATCAACAATGCAACATTCATTCTAGGGGTGCTATTTTATCATTCAAGAGCCTTATACAATGATTTTCATCTGCAATTTGTATGGCCTTTCCCAAGCTTCTGTCAGAAGTTGAATCTATGAGTCATGTAAGTCACATGAGCAACAATTGAAATGTTTAATGGTGTTTTTCTTTTCTCAATATAGGTTAATAGTAACATTGGATCTGAAAAGATTCTTGGTTGGGGCAAGACACTGAATAAATTGTATTGATTGGATGGATGACATGACATTTCTATACTTAATTTGGATCCCCGAGACGGTATTTGATATTTAAAAAATTGAAGTGCATATCTGGGCTCCCTTCTTTTCTGAAGCCCCGTTTCCCCTTGACTCGTAATAAGCCCGTAGGGGGTCATGCCCCTACTGTACGGTATATATAAAAACAAGATATACCGAGGTTTGGAGGGCTCTGGCCGGAAAGGGGACGTGGGGTGCCGCTTAGTCCGATGATGTGTTCACGGAGGGCGACGTGGCTACCCACAAATCCGAACTAAAGGTTAATCGCTCCTGTAAAAATGTTCCAAATCTTCAGCTCTTCTTCCGGCTTCTCTTAGCCAATCACCGGGTAATCTCCCCGGTGGGTCAACAAGGCAGTGTCTCCCCCTCCCTGGGTTGACGGCAACTTTTGAAAGGGCTATTGTGCCTTTTTAAAGTTGCAAAAATAATTGTAATGTGCAGAGAATTGTCAATAAATTTTTTTTTATAAAATTTTTTTGCAAAATTTGTTTCTTTCATTGTCTTTGTTCACACATTACAGTTATCAACTTTTTTTTATTTAGCTTGCTCAATTCACCATTGTTTCCATTCGTTTATCATTTATCTGTAAGCATTCAATTATAATCCAGGGATCGATCCCTGGATGTTCGGCATATCGCGCCGATGCTCTACCAATGAGCCATGAATCATATGATGTCAAGTTGGCTTTTTTCTAGTCACTTGCGGAGTTGCATTTACACTTTGAATAAAACAAGTATAATATTCTATTCTACATTGTGATTTAGATCTTTATACATCTAATAAGGTTTGAACCCACGGTAACAGTTATCGCAGCTGAAGGCTCTACCACAGAGCTACGGACCTTATGAAAGCAATAGAAAGATAAGCATATAGTTGTGAAAGACTGCATAAACATCCTAGACGATAACATATGATATGCGATAATAAAAAAAATGAGATATATCTCGTGGCTCAATGTTAGAGCATCGGCGTTGCACGCTGAATGTCTGGGGATCGATTCCCATACCAGTAAAACAATATACAAATACAAAATTACTTCAGAAAATATCCGGGTATTACACGTTGTTCCTTGTCTAAGTTCAAGAATTCAAAAAGTGTAATAAATAATAATTGAATACTTACTGATAAACGATACAACGGTGGCAAAAACAATAAGGACGAAATGAGCAAGCTAAATAAAAATAAAGTTTATAAATGTAATGTGTGAACAAAGCGAACACAGACAATGAAAGAAACAAATTTTGCAAAAAAATTTTATAAAAAAAAATTTATTGACAATTCTCTGCACATTACAATTATTTTTGCAACTTTAAAAAGGCACAATAGCCCTTTCAAAAGTTGCCGTCAACCCAGGCAGGGGGAGACACTGCCTTGTTGACCCACCGGGGAGATTACCCGGTGATTGGCTAAGAGAAGCCGGAAGAAGAGCTGAAGATTTGGAACATTTTTACAGGAGCGATTAACCTTTAGTTCGGATTTGTGGGTAGCCACGTCGCCCTCCGTGAACACATCATCGGACTAAGCGGCACCCCACGTCCCCTTTCCGGCCAGAGCCCTCCAAACCTCGGTATATGTTGTTTTTATATATACCGTACAGTAGGGGCATGACCCCCTACGGGCTTATTACGAGTCAAGGGGAAACGGGGCTTCAGAAAAGAAGGGAGCCCAGATATGCACTTCAATTTTTTAAATATCAAATACCGTCTCGGGGATCCAAATTAAGTATAGAAATGTCATGTCATCCATCCAATCAATACAATTTATTCAGTGTCTTGCCCCAACCAAGAATCTTTTCAGATCCAATGTTACTATTAACCTATATTGAGAAAAGAAAAACACCATTAAACATTTCAATTGTTGCTCATGTGACTTACATGACTCATAGATTCAACTTCTGACAGAAGCTTGGGAAAGGCCATACAAATTGCAGATGAAAATCATTGTATAAGGCTCTTGAATGATAAAATAGCACCCCTAGAATGAATGTTGCATTGTTGATAGTTGTGTTTCCAGTATGCTAAAAATCCTTTCCTATTGGATAAATTTTTTTTTTAGATTAGACATGGTTGGCAAAAAGGAGGAGAAAAGCTTTCATCATAAATTCAAAAATTTTTCAAGAAAATTCCTTTCATACCTAAAAAGTCCATGTATGATGTTCATCGCTGCAATGCCAACAAAATGAAACATCTTTAGGGCCATTTAAGTACCCAGCTTCACCAACACTCTGAAAATAAAGGACAAGTTGTTCTTTAGCCAGAGAAGCAGAATTATTTGAGGCTCTAGCTGTGACAGAACTATAAAGGATTGCTGTTACACAGGATTCATTCACACAAGATGGTACTTCTCATTAGACAATTTGCATACTCTATTACTTTACCTCATACCTTAATGGTAATGCACTTTCAGTGTTTTTCAACTGTAGGCTCACTCTTCCATCCTGTAACACTTCCAGACTTGACTTGATCCCCCACTAAAATTCTGTGAATGCAAAATAATTGCATTAAAAATACTTTTTTCGATAGACAAAAAACCGAAAAGTACCTAATTCATGTTTTATGTTGAACTCATGCCATATCTCGGTTTCCGTACCACACCCATTTTCGGCCCAACTACGGTCCCACAATTGTTCACTTCCTTCGCTGCATGGACTTATTACTAACAATTCTTTTAGTGCAGCACTAACAGAAATTAACTTTAACACAGTCAGGTGGTAGACTGAATAACTAAACAATAAATAATTGTTTTTTAAAATTCTATACTTATTTTGAATTCTTATTTGAAAAGTTTAGGTACCTGACTGTGTTCGCCTAATGCCAATTCATCCTCATGTTCAGTTAGGGATGAGTTTGGAAAAACCTCCTTCACTGTTTGGAAACTGTTCCGTTCCAATTTGTTCTTTTCCCCTAGCTGAGCTAGTACACTCAAAATTTGAGCTACAAAACACAAATGAATAAAAGCAAATAAATAGAATCATTACGTATTACGCCTTACCATCCTTAGCTTTGCTGTTATCTAATATTTTGTGTTGTTCCAATAATTGGGCCTGCAGCTTCATAATTTGATCTAATAAACAATAATTGATAATTGAAAACCAATATAATAATGTTTATACTTACCATCCTTTTGTTGTATTATCTTATCCATTTTTCAATTGTTCCTCCAGCCACGCGTTATTCTCCGTCCACGCTACTGAACTGCGAATGGCATCCAATGGATTGAAATTGCCTACGCCAGTAATAACGAGTCTGAGCGGTAGATGGCTACGTGTCGGAAAAAAAGAAAAAAGTGTGATTTTTTTTTTTTGGTGAAATTTTTTTTTGTTTTTTGTTTAAAACGGATTGCCATATAAAAATTGTTTTGACTATGGCAATCCGTTTTACCAAAAATAAAAAAAAGATATTGCTATTTGCTAATATTCTGCAAGAATTGGGTCACCCATTTACTTCTGTCTGGTAATAACCATATCTGTTCAGCTATCCCCTTAATTCTGATGGCTACAAAATTAAGGGAATGGTTTTAAAATATTTGCTTCGATCATTATGTGTCTGATAGTGTGTGGTAGTGATTTGAAGTGGTATACAGGTCGTACCTGAAAACTGAACTTTAACAACTTTGAAAGGCCATGTTATGTTCGTTTACTGTAGTTTACGTTTGAAACTACGCAGATCTTTTGTAACTTGTGAAGAGAACATAGTTCATTTTTTAAATTTTCGAAATTTTAACTTTCTGGCCCCACAGCCCTCCAATGATATCATCGGACCATGAGGACCCCCACGTCCCCTTTCCAGACAGCGCACTCACAACCGTTACTGCTGATCACAGTAGGGGCATGACCCCCCTACGGGCTTATTAAAAATCAAAGGGAAACGGGGCCACAGAAAAGAAGGGAGCCCAGATATGCACTTCAATTTATATAAATTTTAATACTTTTTTTCGGCCGCAGCAACGACTGAAGATAATGGGCAGGAAGCATTTTTCAAAAATTCCTTCGGGCTTCCAACCGTTATCATTATGAAATTTGGTTCGACCAGATACCTCTTTTGATTCAGTATGATTCTTAACCTAGTTAAAGAAAACGAAACATGAATCAATTTTTAAACGTTTGCCTATCAATATATATTCAATAAGGATCGGTGCAATCCTTCTTTACCTCTTGTTTTGGTGAACTACTGGTATTAACTGTATTCAGCTAATGGTTTGACAGACATAGTGCTTGCTTGGATGGTAAGTTGAGGGGCTGCGAAGAAACTAATTATTAAGTGACTACCTATTTTCTAATACCTATGCAAATAACACAATAAATGGCATTTTAATTAGTTATAATCATGGATTTCCAGCCACAAAAAAAGAGACAGACTTATTGGCTGAGACGGTTCAAAACGTTCCAACTTCTTTCAGGACCCCTGCATCAGAATGACAGACTGTGGATGAGTTCGGAAGTCGCGAACTGAGATAGCCAATTTCGGTAATATACTTGATCTCTTTCATACTAGGCATGTAATCTAAATTTGCTGTACAATATACAACAAAAAACAAAACAGTAAAATAATTCTGTATAAAAAATTTACAAAATTGCATTCTGTTACACCTATTTGGCTTTGTAAAGTGATATTAACTTACAACATAGTCCTGTGAAGTTGGTCACAGGCATGACAAGCAATACATCTTCGTTATAAACTGAAGCAGTCTGTTTCAAGAATGCTTAGGTTGTCCAAACACACTGCATAGTGACTGATGGAACAGCAGAAAATCAGGATGTAGACTAATTGATTTTCCAGAAATAAGTACTTTTGACGTTTGAAATTCTGACCAACTGTTTTTGCTGTTCACATTTTTCAAAATGTTGCGCACGTACTTAAGGCCACTATAGCACAGAATTTTTTCCAGTTTTGCAAACATACCATCACAGCATCTATGGGGAACAGGAGAGGTTAAAAGTTTTCTTTCTTTGAAAATCTATTTATTTCATAAAATACCGTGATAAGCTCTTCTTTTGTAATGGGCAGCCCTCTCTAAGTACTTGCATAAGTAATGCTTCAATACTTGGAACAGCTGAAACAAGCAGTTGTGATTAAAAAAAGTATAAGCACCACTGGCAAGAATGTAAACATGAAGACTTGTTATGGACAACATCTACAATTGGTACAAATGACAGAGGTGGAATCTATTGCAACGAAATATTTCGGTGCAATAACGGCGTTTTCCCCTATTGCACCGAAATCTTTCGTTGCAATAAGGGCTTTTTTCACTATTGCACCGAAATATGTCGTTGCAATAAGTGGCTTTATTCCCTATTGCACCGAAAGATTTCGTTGCAATAATTTCATTTTTCCCTATTGCACCGAAAGATTTTCTACACACAATTTATATGTAATGTACGTCAGTTATACATTTTATTGTATATTTAATTAAGTTATATTATTTTAAGTTTTTATTGTATTTTTTAGTTTAGTTACTTTTTTTAACTAAATACCAAATACATTTAGAATATCAACCGACAACATTCTTATGATTTCTTTTTTTCTCCGACAACAGTATAATGCTTGCTGGGCATCTGCATTAATAGTGGTATGATGCAAGGACATTTAATGATGACTAATGATTAATGGTGGCAATAAAGTGTTGTTTTTTTGGGAATACTTTTCTAAGATTATATATGGATTACAGATAATGGCTTTCGGAATCGGCATTATAAAGAAAAGTTGTGCAAGCATTCTATATTTTAAGGCTTAAAAGATTATCCGTGGGCAAGAGATTATGGAATACGGAAGCGCCATGATGAAGAGAAGTTGTATATTATATGAGCATTAAGGATTAAAAGATTAACTCTGGATGATGGATTACGGAGTACGGAAGCGGCCTCTTGAAGAGAAGTTTTTCAAAGATTATCTGAGTATTTGTAACCTGCATGCCGTTTTGACTGAAGTAGCAGACGTAGTACAAGAACTACCGATTTCTGCCATGGACAGCGCCATTACACTTCTACAACACCTAGTTCGCCGATGGAAAAATAATGCAAAAATTCAATTATTCGAAGGTATATTTGTTTAGATTTTAAAACCAATCGCTATGGATTTCTAATAATATAACATCTTTAGATGCCGAGAACCAACCAGAGAACGCTAACGTATCGGAAACCAACAAAAGAAAAAAGGAGGACAAGCCTAAGGAACAGCCACCAGCAAAGAAGAAAAAACATCAGCAGCAGAGGAAAAGGAAGATGACGACGAACTGCAAGAATTAGGAGACGTGCAAGAAGGAAACGGTGTCCCTGAATCTCCAACTAGTTCCATGCCTGCTTGTCAAGAAATATCTCCAAAAGCAGGTCCCTCTACGGATCCACCCGAACAACCAGCAACTAGGCTACCACAAAGAAAGCGAGGGCCTGGACGTCAAGCTAAATCTAAGGCCCTTGATTTCTTTAAATGGTCAGCAAAGCCATTTACCAAAAAGAAAGCAGTCGACCAAGCTAGATGTAAGTTAGATATTACGACTGCTGTTATAATTTGTACTGAAAAAACTTTTTTCTTTTAGTTGTGTTGACTAAGTTGCTGGCAGCTGGGAGCGATGCGGCCAACAAAGTGTTAAAGGAATCATCTCTTGTCACCGAAGAGATGATTTTGACATTTCCACAGGACTTGTCAACCGCATTCCTAGAGGAGGAAATAGGGGATTTGGGGCGATTCAAGATGTATTTCGACGAGGATGCATGGCTAGGAGTAACAAGTTTAGGTAAATATTTTTCCTATTACTAATCTTAAATTTAAAATTCATAATTTATTAATATGGAACATTATTTATTTCGTAGTTGCGGAGAAGAAGAGGCTGATCGAGAAGAAGAAATCAAAATTTTACTGTCATAGTTGTACAAAAATTATTGGGGAGGTGGGCACTGTTATATGTTCTTGTTGTCTAGAATGGGTTCACTGGAAATGCGACGGTTTAAAGGATGTACCCAAATCTAAGGATTATATTTGCAAATTATGTATAAATACTAAATGATAAACAATAAACAAATCTATTTAAATTTATGTTGTTAAATTGAGCGCGAATCAGAAAAAAAGAGACAGCCGAAAAACGAAAAACAAAAACACACTAACGTAAACAAAGTCTGGCTGGCAAAAATGGACAGCCGAAAAGAAAAAACAAACAAAAAAGATACCCAACAAACGCATATGCATGCCGGCAGAAATGGGCCGCCGAAAAAAACAATGAAAAAAAAAAAAAAAAAAACATATTCCGGCCGGCAGAAATGGGCCGCCGAAAAAAAAATTTAAAAAAAAACAACGAAAACATATTCCGGCGGGCAAAAATGGTCCGCCAAAAAAAACCGAAAAAAATTGCAACGAAAACATATTCCGGCGGGCAAAAATGGTCCGCCAAAAAAAACCGAAAAAAATTGCAACGAAAACATATTCCGGCGGGCAAAAATGGTCCGCCAAAAAAAACCGAAAAAAATGCAACGAAAACATAGTCCGGCGGGCAAAAATGGGCCGCCGAAACAAAAAACAGAAAGAAAAATGCAACGAAAATATAGCCCGGCGGGCGAAAATGGGCCGCCGAAACAAAAAACAGAAAGAAAAATGCAACGAAAATATAGCCCGGCGGGCGAAAATGGGCCGCCGAAACCAAAAACAAAATAAATGCAACGAAGGCATATTCCGGCGGGCAAAAATGGGCCGCAGAAAAAAAAACAGAAAAAAACGCAACGAATGCATAGTCTGGCGTGCAAAAATGACCACAGAAAGAAAAAATAAAAGAAAATAGCCCAACGAAGGCATAGTACGGCGGGAAAACATGGCCAGCCGAAACAAAAAACGTAAAATAATTTTATGCATAAAAAAATACGGAAATGTGACTTACCTTCACAGCTTTATCCACATTAAAAACGAAAGATAACACTGTCACAAGTAAATATTAAAATTTGGGTAGTTGCACACGCGAACAATTTACACACCTGTCTGTCTGGACCACGAGACTGTACTGATTTTTCCTAGATAGCAGAAGATTTTCCAGTCAGGTAGTAGCTGTGTGTAATTGCCAGATTCAAGGTATATTTTAGTATGTTTAATATGAGCTATAATATATATCTAAATTAACAATAATTAGTTTTACTATAGTATATTAGTAGGATAACAATTTTTATATTTCGGTGCAATAAGGAAAAATCAAATTATTGCAACGAAATCTTTCGGTGCAATATGGAATAAAGCCACTTATTGCAACGACATATTTCGGTGCAATAGTGAAAAAAGCCCTTATTGCAACGAAAGATTTCGGTGCAATAGGGGAAAACGCCGTTATTGCACCGAAATATTTCGTTGCAATAGATTCCACCAATGACAGATGGGGTGAAACTACCATATGACGAACTAAACTGAACCTTCCTCACTGATGTGTCAATCTATAAAAGGATTTAAATCTTTATTAATGAAACATGCAGGATACTGTATAAAGTTATAGTAAAGATGGTACCAAATGCTGAGTTACTAGAAATTTTGCCCCGAAAATCTCCAACTGACATTTGAAACATAAGCCAGCTGTTCTGCATTTGCAAATCAGTGTTCAAGTAACCATATTATCCAATCCATGTCTGCCATGTCTTGGTGTCACATAGAAAATCGTAAAAATTGTTTTAAAAAAAAGAGTATATTTTTTTCGATAGTGAGTTTTATTAATATCTAAATAACGAACGTCATATGTATACTCACAGATGTATCATTTTTCAATCCAAAGAAGTCTTGTTTTTTTCTTAAGCCAAACATTTTTGTGAAGAAATGAAGAGTTTCTACTGACATTACTCATTTTCACTGAAGGAGATCCTGGCAAACACACCATATTACGCAGCAGCAGTGTTTCCACTTTCCGCAAAGTGGTATCCCTAGAACGTTGCCAGACTGGGGACATAAATCCCTATTTAAAAAAAATAAAATCCCCAGAAAAATCCCTGTTACTTTCATGGCATACTCGCATGGCCTACTATAATAACGGTCTGTCAACGCGCAATACCTCCAGCGCCTAAAACTGCATTGCCAAGGGGCGTAATACCCCAAACCGAGCTCCACTTTCCACTGTTTGGTAACGAATGCAGAATTGAAATGTGTGGGAAAAACAGTGGAAAGTGGAACCTAGCGCGTGGCCACCTTACGGGAAAGGGAAAAAAGAAATGACTGAGGCTAGATTCGAACTCGGGTCCAGCTTATATATAGCTTGTTATATTGTTATATTGTTATATAGCTTATATGTAGCTTGTTCTCTGCCTCGCCAATAAATAATATTACCAAACATTCTGCTACTTACAAAACCACTTCATCAACAACAACAGCAACACTAGAGCAACACTAACACCCCTAATAATATAATATATAATATGTTAGATACAAAAAGGAACAACAAAAACTTACGGGTAGCGAATTGGGTCACACATCCCGATGATAAGCTGCCTGCATCCACGAGCCGTCTTTCAGGCCGTGGGGAGGCTAACGAACAGCCTACGTTCAACGATCACGTCTTCTCTACCTTTCAGTTTGTGGTTCGATCTTCAAGGTAGTGAACAACTACAGATCGATTTTTAGCCTGGCAAGGCTTTTTTTGCCATTTTTAGCCTGGCAAGGCTTTTTTTTGGTGTGCCATTTAGCCCCTTTATAGTAGGCATGGCTTTTCTTTTTTCTCTTTTCTTTTCTCTTCTTTTTTTCTCTCTTCTTTTTTTCTTTCTTGAAGGCGTAGAATCTTGCGTAATCCGATGAATCTTGCGTATCTTGAATGAAGATTTGGAGGGAAAGGGAGGGTGGGAAATTGGCGGTGTCGGGACTTGAACCCGGGGCCTTCAGAATGCGAAGCGAAGGTGGTAACCACTGTGCCAGGACCGCACATCTCAAACAAATTTATTTTTCATCGACCTTCGTTCTAATACCGGAGCTATATAATATGTGACTAATAGTGGTGTCGCGCTATGGTAGGGCGCTGTGGTATAGCACTGAGATCATACGTCGACTGTCCGTGTTCGGTTCTTATAGACGCCATTGCTTCAAATAAATTTTTATTATTTTTATAAATGTAAATAAAAAAAATAAAATAACCCATTTTATTTATTTTAGAACAGTATTAAATCGAACACATTTTTAAAGCAATTAATCAGTGCCCGTCAAAGCCAAACAAGTTACCAGAAAAATTTAAATTGGCTATGGAAATAAAACCATCGGATTGCCCCATCACATTTGTTTAGTTAAGCAATAAAGATATGGTTTTTTCCAAAAATAATTGTCATCGAACTTTCAACGTTATAAAGCCTCAAGAGAATCACAGCGTTTCCCAATGAACAGTGTGTTGCTCACCTAGATAACAAAATTGTGTGAGGCCTCGGGTTCATCATGTCTCAACAACAAATTGTTCATCATGGTTGAACAAAATAGATTCGTAATTCCTACGTATATATTCAAGGAACTCTCCCCAGCTTTTGCAATTGGGTCAAGTGCTTGTCAGAAATTCAGTCGGAGACTTGAGTCTTAAAAAATTCGGCGTGCGATATGTTTGGCACAGACGTTTGGAGGATCAAATGGAGTTCGTGGTGTATCCTAGTCAGTGTTACTTTCTGAAAAGCGTACCGTTCACCATTGTCCGCTTGGTGGCTCTTATTGAGGAACATTTTACTTTCGAAGTTGCATAGAAGCGCCAAAAGCAACAGCGGTTTGGCCAAAAATCTCAAAATCCCGAGAAATCCCCAGAAAATTAAATAGGCCCTGGATAATCCCGGAAACCCTAGATCTCCATAACTGCACCCTAGATTCCAAAAATTTTCCTTAAATCCCCCTAAATAGGGTAATATCCCTAGAAGTGGAATGGCTGCGCAGCAGAAATGTTAGGTCAATGTATGTAGAGAATTAACTAGAAATCTGAACGTTAGATGGCGATAGCAGTAAAACGGATGTTTTTTTTTTGGGCAAAACGGATTGCCATAAGAGATATTGTTTCTGTCAGCTACAAATATGCAAAGAAAAAGAACAGCATTCGTTGTGTGATCCATCCTGTTCGACGATGCCTCAGAATATCGAAGAACAATTAAGGGAATACCGCCGCAAAAAGGAAGCGGAAATTCAAATGTCAAGCAAGGAATCGATGTGGGAAAGGTTTTTTCCGAGTAAGACGGCAAATGTCTTCAGATCTGAAATTACAAATAAAAAAGTCATTCCATGTTTTGAAAATGCTGTGGAGAACATCTCAGTAGCCAAAATTTCAGATGTAGTAGTTGTTGATAATGAAGGTTTAAGTAACAGTTCTACTCCAGGAAAAACAATACTTCACAGGCCTGGTTTTAGCGAAAAATCACAGTCACAAGAAGCACTACAACAAGAACAGGTATTCAAGCATTACTCATATCATAAATCCCTGAAGATTTAACATGAATCTCTCTACAAAGTCTGGTCGAAAAACAAAAGCTGGACGGCGGAATCTAAGTGTTCAACAAGTGGCAGCAGACAACCAAAATGGGCAGTTTAAATATGTTCTCCTTTGTTTGAAAATCATACTTTGGATGGTGCTTTATTTACTTTGCCTTGAACTGGAATTTGGTGCTTTGTATGTAATTTTATCAGCCTTCTACCTAATTTTTACTAATTTCAGAACTGGGCAAAGAAAACCATGGGAACCAAGTGCATATTCTGTATTTAATCCTGGTTGTGAGGCTATTGATGGCTCCCTAAAACCAGAACAATTTGAGAAAGAAATACGATATGGTTTTTAAGCACATTTTTTGCTGTTAAATAACGGTGGTTTAAATCTTTGGGTGTTCTCTGGTCGAACCATAAAAAAGGATGAATAGGAAAAAAAAAAAACAGATGGAAGGAACAGATGAAAAAGGGATGCACGAAAGTCATCTGTTTGCTACCTGTTAATTTGTAATCGTAAACCATTCTGTATCTGTTTTTTACTCTTATGATCTTGCTATTACATATTTGATAAATTTCAATTCGTTCATGCATTCAAACGTGTGAGAGAGATAGATACGAATGCTGTATCCTACATAGTAATTTTTAATAATAAACAGTACATGATGATGACGACTTTTGATAGGAAAAACGTGTATTTAAATAATTTTTTTTTTCGGAGACAATACCTTACAGTTAACAGTGGACGAAGCTTGGAAAATGGAAAGAAGACGCCCAACACATACTCAGCGATTCATTTGAACTCATGTGACATAAAGTGTACTCGACTGACGGGAGCTGGGTGTGGGTGTATATAAAATAAAATGCTTACATCAGGGGGCCAGGAGTCAGCTATCTTTGAGAATTTTATAAGATTTTTTTTTCTTTTTTTTTTGTGTGTGTTCTGGTTGTGTTTTTCTTTTCTTGACATAAAATTTAGACGCATTTCTTTAACAAAATATTGAACAAAAAAATATGAAAAAAGGGAGAGGTAAGAGAAAAAGAAAGGCAGTGAAGTGAAAATTAAAAACTAAATTTGGCTACAACATGACGGAATGTGAAGTGAACCAGACATACAGGTGGTAGGAACAATCTTTGTTTGTTTGTTATCGTTCGCTTGCCACTTCAGTCTCTCTAAACTGCACGGGAACAGGAAATTTTACACGCACGACTCAGGAACGAACAGTATCCAGAGAAGATGCACACAATACAAGCAACACAATCGACGGGAGCCAGCAATCCCTTGGAACATAAAAAAAAAAACGCTTGACAACAACGCTCCCTCATCTTGTTCCTCTTCTCCAATTTTTGGTGGAATTTCGTTTGTCATTTTTGTTGAGCAAAAACATTCAGCCGTTGAAAGAAAGTAAAAGGATGAGAGTTTCTGTTTAAAGATATCAACACTGAGCTTCATAAAAAAAGAAAATAAATCATGTATAAAAATATCCATCAAACAGAGTGAGAAGCTGCCGATGGAAACTTGATCCATGTACGCCGTGTGTTATCTGCTGTTCAATTGCGTCAAATTCGCACTGGAGCTTCCTGTTCAGTCCAAATAAATATAAGGCCATACGGAACATCGCCAACCCATCGTTAATTGTTACCTGATAAAACGGAATGGTCGGTTGGGCATGACCCTCTTCGCTGAGTCCTCCCATGGCCCACCAAATGGCAGTACTCTTCTAGGGCTGAGCATGGGATACCGTCTGATGACGAAGAAGAATCCATTGACAACCGCTGACGGTGGGGTCCTGTATAAGAACAAAACACTAACATTTTGAGAACGACAGCTTAAATAATTCAGAAATTCGATTCGCTTACTTAAAAGAGAATCATCTGATTCAAAACTGGAGCGTTCAGATCGATCGCGATTCTGGCGCCAAAGTCCAGCCAAGAGTTCAAGTGCACCAGAACCACGCCTTCCCAGTAGAAGCCAATCGCGATGACAATCTCCAGATCCTACTATAGGATTGATACTTTCCGGTGGCGATAACGAAGACGTCCTCTGCTTAGAAATGACGAAACGAAAATAAAAACATAAGATTATTTTTTGGGTGCTGGTAAATAGAATGCGGACAGACGAGGCGATATGAAACCTTTAATTTGGCATGAGTGCAGGTAGCACTTTGAGGTAGCGGAGGCAGCTGAGCCGAAGGAAAATTGTTACTACGGCGGACGACCGAGGCGAAGAGTTCCGGCCCTCCCGAGCGACGCCGACGGAGTGAGCGTCTTCGGCATTCGCGGACGGCAAGTCCACATCCACTGTCATTCATCAACCCAGTCCCGGTACTCAACGCAATCTCTTTACCCTAGAAACGTCCAAATCACGAAAAATTAAAAATGACACGACGCTGATGCGCAAAGAGCCGACCTTCATTTTCACTCGATCGCGAAGCTGGATCCAGCAACTTGCGATGGAAGCGCCCGTGTTACGAAGCAAGTCTGAGGGGGCCGAGCCGCGTCTCACTCCAACGTCAATTTTCGCGCAATCGGAAGTCTCTGGAATGAGCCGACCAACGATGCAATCGTGACCAGAGAGTTTTCTACCGAGCTCGTATGGCAACGATCCGCGACGCCGAAGACCTGGCTCGCTTTGGTCCAAGTTTGTCAATCTGAGTGAACCCTGACGTCCAAAATGCGTCATCGAAGAATTGCGTTTGCTGCGCGGACTATCCAGCCAGTTTAGCGGATGCAGGGCAGTTGGGGCGGATCCTCTTCTTAGTGTTAATCGGGACGTTTCCTAATGAATTCAAACGCAACGTTAAACTAAATGACACCGACAAAACAAATTAGACTAGGCCTTCAACTGTGTCACCGTTTTGAGATAGGCAGTCGAAACGATATTCTCTTTCTCATCTGCGCATCCGAAAGTTGGATCTGAAGAAGTGGACGGAACAGAGGTAGCTGGTTGAACGCAATTGGGCTGACTAGCCCTCTTCTCCTTCTTCCAAGGTAGAGGCGCCATTGAGGTGATGTTCAATTCAGGAAGAACGTCGGAGGCATTCAAAGTTCTCGAACAATCGGTTGGTAAGCTCTCCCGCCGTCCTTGCCTCAGAAAGCATTCGGGTCGAGACCGATCAGGAAAGTTGAAGGGAAGACTCTCCCGCCGATGAGGTAGGCGTGCTGGAAGACCAACAGGAAGTCGAGAAATATCTGCTGTCTGCGCGTTGTCGCTAGCGACGCAATCAGGCAGGCTGGAATCATCATGGTTTTCAACCGGTAACAGAGATCGAAGCGGGTGAGATTCTACATCAGAAGACTCCGTGACGACGTTGCAGCCGTCCTCCTCCATTGAGCGTTCGACATCCGACACTCGAGAAGAATTGGCAGTGTTCGACGTCCACAGACCAGAACGTCCGACAGGTAGCGACGCCCTCCTCAAGTGGATTTTTTCGATACCCATTTCCAAAACGCCAAGTTCCGACCAGGCCGGATCGCGCAGCTGATGCTCGGCCAAACTTGCGTCACCCGTTTCTTCGCCATTCAAGATGGAATCCCATTTAAGCTGAAACAATACCAACACACGTTAGCACCGCAAATATGTCTAAATTTTATCGATTGAAAACAAAAAAAAAAACAAAAAAACAAAAAAAACAAGCGAATTCATTACCTTGTTGGAGCGGAGGTAGTTCAACATGCTCCAAGAGAGTGGAGTGGCTTGGAAGCGGTGCCACTCTTCGAAAAGAGGAGCGGCGATGAATCGGAAAAACCCAGTCTGGATCTTTGAAACGGACGAAGTGTAGCGATCGCACAATGGTGTGACAGACAAGCCCAAACGTCGTTCCAGGTCTCCTTGGCGATAGAATTCTTCACTGACTTGCAGACTCCAAGCACGACTTACTTCCCAGGGACGACAGGGGTTACAGATGTCGGCGCACTTGAGTGCAATTTGCAGCATAAAGTGACGGTGATCTCCCGTTCGCATATCCAGCGAGTCATTGTTCAAAAATCCCTGTAAAAAAAAAAAAACATGGAGAAAAAAAAACATCTGTTAAACTCGTACAGCCCACACACACACACACACACACACAAAAGGAAAGCGAAAAACGATTAAATAAAAGCTAATTTACAAGGGCGGAATCAAATGGCCAAGTACTTGAAATGCGCTGAGAAATTCTTGTTGCCGAGCGATATCAGTGGCCAAAATTAGCGACTGGATTTGACGCTGTAACTCGTGAGCCGAAGTGCGTTCCAGACCGTCCATCATCCCACTTTCCATTAAGCAAGCCATAGCCGACCGCCAGTGATGATTTTCTAGCACGGAAGCGTTCTACAAAAAAAAAAAAAAAAAAAAATGTAATCTCTTTGTAATGACCTTTTTCTTTCCCCCCCTCATCAATCATCTGTATTTTAAAGAAAAAAAAAGCTCACTTTATAGAGAGACGCTAAATGATTGGAAGTGGCCACTAAAAATGGTTGATTAACACCAGGATGGTCCAGATCATGAGCCATGGCAGCAATTAGTGAGGCGGCAATTTCCAGTGGAGTTAAATGGCGACGCATCTGAAATTGGAATCGATATTTAAACAAAAAAAAAAATAAATAAACAAACAAATATAAAATGTTGAAGATATGAAAAATGAATGCAAATCTTTAAAATCACCTTTTCTTCTTGAAGGAAACAGTGCATGGCTTGTGTGACATCAGCAGCGTGGATGGCGTTGTGATAAGGGTTGTTGCTGTGATAGCCTTCTTCTACTAGACCTAGTGATGAGATTAGACATTGTACGCCATTCAATAATGACTCATGCGAAAAGGAGGCTGACTTACTAAAAAATTTCCAGACTTTGACAGGATCGAGATGAAAGTGCGCCATTAGTCCGTAATGGTGAAACAGATGGAAGCAGAGGGTTGGTAGAGGTCGTCCTGATAGCAAAACATAATCAAATGAATAATGAAAAGGAAAAAAAAAAAAAAAGGGGGGGCCGGTTCATCACAGGGTGTATTACCCCCAGTAGCTCTGTCCAGGGCGAAAGCGTTGAAAGGCCATTCGCTGATTCTCGCCAAAAGTACCTGCAACAACACCGCACAAAAGCCAAATCGATGAGTTGAATCGATTCAATACGCATTAAGCCGTGTAGATGCTGTGATTGCATCGAGAGAGAAAAAAAAATATATATAATAAAATAAAGATAAGCAACTAACATGCGTGGGGCCGTGATAGAGGTCATCAAGGAGGGCCTGGTCCGACGTCATAGCCCGAGTGGGTGGCCTTTTTTTCCGTCGTTTGTGCAGCGTGAGAAACCGACCGCTGTGAGACCAGCATGGGCGCACCTGTCTCTCTAGCTGCACTCAGGATCCAGATGTCGGAGAACAGGTGACCGAATCCAATCGATAAGCAATCAAGAAAATGAAGTGGTGAAAATTCCGACAATCAACGATTAAATAACATACCGACTGAGATTTAGATTCCTCGGCTAGATCTGGCATGTGGAGGGGCTTGTTCGTAGATGGGCTAGTGACTTGACGACCTATTAAAAAAAACAGAAAGAAAGAAAATAACTATTTATTAAATACAATTTCGTCATTGTTCAACGCGTTTATTTCTATTGCCTTCGTAAGGTAACGAAGCCGAGCAGACGAAAAAAAAAAAGATCGTGTTACCTTTCAGCTGTGCCTTATTCCATGCAGGTCTCTCGGTAAAGGTGAACGAAGCTTTGCTCTGTTGTGGCCAGTCATGGAGGGGAAACAAAAGAAAAACAATCGAAAATTAAATTTAAAAAAAAACAAAAATCACATGAACGATAAGAGTCTAAAGAGTGACGCTAAAGGCAAATAGGAAAAGAAGCGAAGGTCGCCAGCACACAATTCAATCGGCATTCTTTTTTTCGGACGAGACAAAGGAGCTGAAACGTAATCGTAATCAAGGACATTATCTATTCCAGAGTTCAGTCCAAAAATTGCATAATCTTCTGCAACACTCAGCAGTTAACGCGTAACCGGAAAACTGGTATAAGGCGGAAAAAAAAAAAAAATGCTTAATTCGGGTTCAAGAAGGAAAGGCTTGAGATACGCGACCGGGAAATTTGCATAATCAATGCATCCTGTTTTATTTAATTGCTTTTCAAACATTTCCGACGCGTTTTTTTTTCCTCCTCCCGGCGGGGATAACAGTCGACTTCAAGATATTTTTTTTCTATGGAAACAAAAATTCTTTGCAACGTCTAGCCGTCGAAGTCCCGCACCTGACGCTTATCGTTAACGAAAGACAATTAAAACGGTTTTAAAGTTCAGACGCGATTTCGATTCCGACAGTTTCCACACTTGAGTTATTTGGGAAAGTGTTAAATGGGCCATTGCGTTTGGCTGGGAAACAGACAAATCAATCCTCAAAGAGGACCAGTCGATGGCAATTAAGGATAGGAGGGTCACGTCAGACGCCATGACGCAGTTCGTTAGTACTCGCACAAAAAAAAAAAAAAAAAAAAAAGAAATACTCTTCGACAAAAGGAAACAAAAAACAAACTACAACAGCATGGGTTAGAAGAAGAAAAAGACCCTGACACTAATTCCAAATCGTAGCCACGTATGAACAATGGAACACGGCACTTGTTACAAAATATTTCGGGGCTTCTAGACGGGTTGACCATCCGTAGCATGTCATGATTTAAGCAACATCTAGGTAAGAATGTGGAAAAAGCCAGGCACGGACATAAAACAACGGCGCAAATAAAACAACCACAGGAAGAAGATAACAATCAACAATCGATGGAATACCCCATGAAAAGTTGATAACACATCTGTTTTGTTTTCGTTGTTGTTGTTTTTTTTTTGTCTTTTTTGAAGGCCGAAACGGGCACAAGTACGTGCCGTAGCATTACATTGCACATACACTCTAAGATGAGGGACCTCTCACGCTGACGAAGGCGTGACCCCGACTACTCGAAACCGCCAACGAGTAGTTGCATTATTTGTAACCTGTTTCCCTCAATTGCAAAGATTCGAGAACAATGTTGCATTTCGAAAGGAAAACGATTATTTAAGAAAAAGATATGGCGGCTTTTTTCGAGCCCACATGTTATTTAGCAGACATTAGGACCGAGCGTACGATTAAAAACAAAACAAAACAAAACAAATCTCCGTTTAAATATTCTGAATGTTTAAGATTGCCGAAAAGAAAATGCATTTTCAGCGCCATTTACGAATTTGCTAGGAAGATTGGGGAAGATATAGGTCATGGTAAATGTTTCAATCAAATAAACCCACATTAAATCGGCGCCTGTGTTTGCATTGGCTAAGAACCTTTCACATTAACAACCGTCTGGCAAAAAAAAGGAAAAACACGGAATGCCATCATTGGAAAAAATAAAATATATATATATATATAAATAAATAAATTTTGATTGCTTCTATTCTTGCTCACAACTGTCCAAAAGAAAGATTTACTAGGTAACTGTGTGTTCACGTGATTCGGTCGTCATAAAAAAAAAAAAAAAAAAAAAAAAAAAAAAGGCTCCGCGAGGAGACACAACCTACAATTCTTTTTTCTCAGGAACAATCGCCGACACGCATCTTAGGATCTTTTGCGGAAACTGCTATTCATCAAAACTTTCCTTCTTTTCTGGCTTTAAGAAACGCTGGCACACTTTGAACAGGTTGATAATTTATCCGCCACTTTAGTTCGCCCATCGAAATCCAGCACTTGTTCGTCGTGGCGATAATCAAAGTTGGCAGTAGCTATTTAGTGCAGCCGAGAAAGGAACTGAACCGAAGCTGGTCTTAATTTAATGCAGAAACATGGGGAAGCGTGTTCAGTAAGCCGCCGATCGGTTTAACGTGTGTCGTTGGCTAGCTTGCAGCCGACTGTTAAGCAGCCGATCCAGCAAAGACGCTGACGAGCAATACGGGCGCAGATGGAAGCAACGGCGAGGGCAACATGATAAACAAAAAGGTCTGGAGGAAGAAAAGAAGGAATGGACAAGCGAAGGAGGAAAGCAAGAATTGAAAAAGAAAATGAAATACTTTTTAAGTCTAGAAAAAAATCAATGAGCCTTGTGAACGCATATTCGGGAAATTAACGAGTCGATCCGAGTTCAGTCGACAGTTAGCAAAAGAAGTTTTTTTTTTTTTAAAGTTAAGTTTCAAATGTTTTCCTCTTCAGTAAGTATTTTTTTTTTTTTTTTTTTTTTGGCTGTGCATCTCGGGCTGATTGCGGGGAGGCAACGATAAACGTGTCGTTCGTTTTTTGGGGCGGTACGACTCGGGAGTCCAATCAGCTGATCAGTCGCGCCGTCATCCGTCAGGTTGCCGAACCCCATGTTAGAAAGGAATGCAAGCAACTTACTCGGGGCGATGTTTTTTTTTTCTTCTTCTTTCTCGCGTGTGCGTACTCACGTCTTAAAAATGTTGGGGAGAAAAAAAAAAAGAATGTTTTCGTTTTGTTTTTGTTTTCTTTCCCTCCATGTTTCATCTTTTCCATGTGTTTCTGTCGTCCGCCTATGCATATTCGTGATAAAGAATTCCCGTCTAGAGTTGCACCCTAGCTAACAAGCTATAGATCACGGTAAAAATGGGAGGGCGAACATTCATTGATTTGTTTACAGACAGACAGAGTTTTTTTTTTTTTTCTCGAGTCGTTCGAAAATAGCAATCGAGAGTCCACTTGCAAGATAAACAGGAAAGCCACGACAAATGTCGCTGTCCGTTTATTCCCCTCCGTCATTTCCCAGGCCGAACATAATACATCTATTTCTTTCTTTCTTTTTTTTTTTTTGAAAGCAAGAGCCTGCTCCAACAGGTGAGCCATCATGTTCCTTTGTGACTCCTATTACCCTTTGTTAGGGAAATCGAATAGTCTATAGACGGAAACCGAAAAATAAAACGAAAAAAAAAAAAAAAAGAAAAAAAACGGCATAAATGATAATGAAAGAAAACGAAAAAAAAAAAAAAAAAAAAAAACATTTCCTCAAAAATTCAAAGAAAAAAAAAAAAAAAAAAAGAAAAACTATCGTGTTCGCTGCATACGGCTGCGAGTTTGGCTTGTCGACGGCTATAATGTCGGTCGGCTAGTGAGTGTGTGTGTGTGTGTGTGCCAGCCAGTAGACTTCGTGTGGCGCCGTTGAGTCGGCAAATCGGTACGACCCTCCTTCTCAATGTAACCATTTTTTTTTTTCTTCTTCTTCTTCTTTCCCGTTCCCAAACCCACGTCTCCTCTCTATAGAAGAAGCAAGAAATTTTCTCTTGTGCCTTTTTTCGTCTATATCTCCCGATCATTATTATGCTATACAACATTGGCTTGGCCCGGTGGCGACGTCGTGAATTGGCCTCCACCGAGCCAGTTTCATCTGATTGGATTGATTAGCCAACGACTTGCAAAAGCGATAAATACCATTCCCGAAAGTCATTCAACAATGTTCTGTCCCGAGGCGGTCAATTCGTTCCCCCTTCCTCTTTTTTTTTTTTTTTTTTTTTTTATGCATAACATTATTCTTTCTTTTTTCACATAGCGCCAACAAGTTCGCCAGTCGAAAAGGGCCATATGTCTTAAACCGACGCACAAATTTTCCCAATTCAAAGACGTGAGATATTTTTAGCCTAGCGCTTTTTTTTTTTTTTTTTTTTTTTGGTCCGTCTGCACGCCGTTAACATACAATTCCTTTACGGTGACCGAATGAACGGAGCCGATCAATGATCCAGTTCCATTTTCACCCCTTTCTTTTTTGTTTTTGTTTTTGTTTTTAAAGAAGAAGAGTGACGTTCAACGACAGCTGCCTCACGATCGGAAATCGATAAACAGTCGCCAGCGGTGTGTATGTGCGTCTAGCAGCATCTTTGAAACGCCACCGCCATATCACCACCGCTGAGAGTATATATCGTAATAAAAGAATGGGTTGGCGATGAGAGGGAAAAAGAGAGAGAGAGAGAATCCCCGCCATTAGTAGACTGGTGTGCAAATGAAAAAGAAAAAAAAAAAAAGAAATATGTATAGGAATTAAAAGGAGAGGGGAGAAAAGGAAGAAAACAAGTCTCCAACAGGAAATGGCCTGCACACTCCATCTATCCAACCATTTCCTTTTGTTTTGGCTGAGGCAGGTCCAAATGCCGAGGACCCCCCAAAAATAAAAGCAATAACAGCAACACACACACAAAAAGAGAGAGAAAAAAAATAAAATAAAATAAAATAAAAATAAAATAAGGCAAGAGGAACTTGCTTCTGAATGTCACCGTTTCTTGGAAGGCAAAGCTTTCGGGCTGACCGCCAAGAAACCATCAATGGCATCCAACATTCATTATGCGACTGCAATCGATATGCATTCACGTTCAATAAAAATAGCTGCCCTTTTGGGCACGTTGTCGTGAAGCAACAACAAGAGGACGGACCCAAAGTGAGTGGTAACATCGACACCGAGAGAAACACAAACGCTCGGCGCTGACTGTTTCGTCATTCCCGACAGTTCACCGTGTCCGAGAATAAATTGAAAACAACAAGAAAACGATTTTTTTTTTTTTTTTTAAACAAAAACAAAAAGGGAAGTCTGAGTAGTTGGAGGATGTCGGACTTGCGACTGATTGATTTCCCCCTCCCCTTTTGCTAATCCATCTTTTATGGCTTGATCAAGTGGAATGTCTGATCAAAAGGAATCCGACAGCCGGCGCGGGTTTGGGGAGGAGGGGGGTTGTGAGGCTGCCGTGATTGAATGCATTTGAATATGCACTTGGTGATCTTTAAGAGACACAAATGGCGGCAAACGACGATGAGCCAAGCGAAATACAATGTAAGTTTAAAATATATAAAGAGGAGAAAAATAAGTTGTTTTTTTTTTTCTTTTTTTTTCTTCTTGTTGTTGTTTCGTTTTCTCCTCTTCTTTTTTTTTTTTTGTAATTGTTTAGAAAACCCAATGGTACCCCATTATCGGTAGGCGCCAAACACCCACTGGCATGACTGTATGGCTTTCTTTTTTTTTTTTTTTTTTCTTTCTTCTTCACAACTTCTCTCTGTGTTATTGAAAAGTTTCTTTTTCCTCAGGACGTCATTAGGCCAATCAACGGCAGCCTCGAGCGTATATAGTTTTCATATCCTAGAGCCAGGCGCCGTTTGGCTGCGGAGCATGCGGCGCCGCTTACAAGCCCGTTTGCATTCATCATCGCGGGGGCCTACCGCTGCCCATTTCCATAGCCAATTCACGATATGGAAAGAAGACACTTAGCACTTTTGCAGAGAAAATAAAAAAAAAAATAAAGGATGGAGGAACAAAAAAAAACAAAACAAAAAAGGGAAGCGCGCACTAAACTGGAAAACGAAAAGACATCAAGTCAACTTCGACACTTTTTGACGGTGCGCAACATAACCCTCAACAGTCGCTCATTATTGACGACCGATGCCGTTTGCATATACTAAAGTTCCATGTCCGCCCTCCCTTCTCCTTTTTTTAAGCGTTCGTTTTTGAGCGAATGTTAAAAATGTATGAATTACACTATTAAGAGTGAGTTCTTGTTTATCTCAAGCGGAATTCGATTGAAGCATTCTACACACGCCTACTTGTTTCCACCTGTGATTTATCGTTTAGAAGAAAAAAAAAAAAAATACAGTGAAATATAAAGCGGGCTTAAATCATTGAGGTGGAATCCTTGAAAAGCCTTGGCTTTGTATGTCGTGGACGGATGTAAAAATGAAATTCAGATCCGGCGGAAGGGAAGAACCAATCGATAATCAAGACAGCGTCGCCGTCTATCGATTCGACCGCTCAACCACGTTTCCGGTTGAAATAGAGAGGCAGTCACGTGATCAAATGGAAGATTGAGTTATTGGCAGAGAGAGGGCAGGAAACGCAATGGGTTATTATTCAGAGATCAAAGAAAAAACACGAATTACTTCAACCAAGGTGGAATCGGCCGTTTTGGATTCGGACGAACGCGGGCAGCCACAGAAACATCTACCAACCATTCGCCACAAGTTGGGCATTGCGAGTTACGATTCGTATCAAAGAAATTCACTGTTGAAATTCCCCGTCATCCCATCACTGACGCAACACCCACACTGACAAGCATCGCTTATCGTCTCGTCCTTTCCTTACATGATTCACCGATTCACCATGTTGACAATTTATTTTTTCCTCCTTGCTTGTCTCTCTCCTTCTTTTGCTTTTCAATGTAAACTGGATGGGATTTTCTTTTTTTTTATTTTACAACTGTTCGACCGTAAAATTGATATATACTGCAAAAGCGAAAAACTGTGAGTCAATCCTGCCAGTGTTTCCGCTCCGGACTGGAAAAAACGCAAAAATCTTTCTAATTCTTTTTTTTTTTTTTATTTCTCCACGATTACTATGACTACGGAAAGATGGAGCGGGCGATCCACTGATTCGAGTGCGCATCCTCTGCAACACTGGCGACACTCCCTCATCCTGTCACACAATATCTTCCTGGCAAACGATTGGAAGGGAGGCTGCGTGCAGCGATGTTACCGTCACAGCTCAGATCAATGGTGTTCAACGACAGACTCCTTTTTTAGTCGACACTACGAATCCCCCCTACACGATATATTATTGTACACAACAAGGAGAGAGAGAGAGAGAGACAGAGAGAGAGAGAGAGAGAGAAGAAAAGAAACGTTGTCTGCCCAATGTCTAAACTATGAAGGGAAGCATCTACTCTGGCTCGGAATGGGTCTTTCCATACTTGTACTCCCATACGTTGGCCTTTTAAGTGATCGTGAGACTTGACGGGAGCTCGACGGAATGGAGCTATAACAGTAAGTAGCAGCATCGGTCGTCTTTCTTTTCTTTTTTTTTTTTTTATTCTTTAGGTGTTTCCACCTATGAAATCCACAGACTTTTCCTCTCTTTTTTTAAGCATTCGCCAATCTGTCACTCTCGTTCCGTTTGACTGTCGCCGAAGCGAATCGATCCAAAAAAAAAATACAACGGCTCAATGAGTACCTCGTTCTCTTCGAGTATCGCGTCTACGCTGCTGTTTCCATCCAGTTGAAAAGGAGCGGACGATGTCGGTAAAAAGAAAAAAAAAAAATAATAATCTAGTCAGCAACTATGGGGGAATTATATCAACGAGTTCCTAGGGTTCTTCGCCTTCTAATTACCAGAAAGTCAGGGAGTACATTTGAGGGAGGGGGACGAGGGACAAAAAAGAAGTCGCCGCAACATCTAGACGTGCTCATCTCTATCATTAGATCGTTCTTTTTCCACTAACGAACGCAATTGATATTTGGTCTTTTCCAGTGCGCCGCCGCAGAAAGTTTGTGAGCCGATGGAACAAAAAAAAAAAAAAGAAAGATATGTATATGCATATGGAAATTGACGTGATTTTCGATGCCAAAGACGCTGTTAGAACTAAATCGTAAAAATTCCGCCATAAATATCCTCTTTTTTTTTTTTTTTTTATTCTGGGCACACAAAACTGCTGTGGGGCATCTGCCTGCCTACTACTGCGAGCTAACTGCATAGCAAAACTATGCGATTTATTTAATGTTCAAAGTTAAAGTCGATTTTAATTGAACATTAAATGACAAAAAAGGCCATGAAAAAAGTGGCGATCACATGGCAATCACATTACTAAGAAAGTCATTTGGCGACAGCCAAAACACTTTTTCGGGTTTTTTTTTTTTTAGAACTACCTGGTTATCCGTGGAGACCGAAACGGGCATATTGGTGAGCAATACGAAATTCCTTTCTCTGCTTCCACCGAGGAAGCACGTCGTGAAGGGCAGCATTTTTTCTAGTTTATCACCTCGCCAAACAGATGATCCGATCTGTCCGAAAAGTATAGGTTTCCACAAGACTAGGCACCAACATCTATCCGTCATCAAAGGGTTTATCATTACCACACTATTTACCACATTAGTCAATTTGCTTCCAAACATCAACTATTTAGTTTAAACTTTGTCGTTAACACCCAGCCACAAGCCGAAGCACCAAGTTTAACAAAAACAAAACAAAAACTTAATGGAATGTGTAAATAAAGAGAGAAAAAAAAAGGGGGGGGGGGGGGGAATAGGTGCCTAGCAGAATATTGACTAATGCCTGTAAAACGATGCCTCAGAAAACAAGCAATAGCCGAATATTTCTTTTTTTTTTTTTTTTTTTTTAACATAAAGAAACTGTACGGATCGATTCCTACACTTGTGATAGCTTAATCGCAGAGCACATCGATAAACAAGCAGAATGACTGAAATCTCATCCGAATCAAGACCCTTGATTTTCATACAATTTAATGCAGAAACTCTTGTCCTTTCGCCGCTAGAAAAGAAATATGGCAGCCTTTTTCTTACTTTACAAGGCAAAAAACGAAAGAAAAGGGGAGAAAAAAAACGAGGCTCAAAGAGATTTTCTGGGTTTTGCTACCATATAGGACTAAGGCTGTAAGCTGAAAACGACAGGAACAGCAAGTCATCAAAGGGAATAGCAAAAGGCACGGTCAAACTTACCTCGCTGAGTAAGGCTGCAGATGAAATCAAAACGGGTCCAAACCATTCAAGCTGTCAGAAAAACGAAGTGGAAACTGAAAGTGTACACATGCACACATGTAAAAGAAAGAGGGAAAACGTGATTTGCCCTCCACTCCAACTGCTACAGTACAATCCACATACACATAAAATATTTGAATCAACGCAAGTTAAAGGAATTTTGCCATACAGACAAGAGTTATGAACAGCCAGAACACACTCACTCTCCCACTTACACAAGCAGCCTAAACACAAGCGCCCTCACTCTGGCACGTCTCCCTCACCTCGACCGAGCCAAGATTAAGCATTTGGCCTACATTTCATACTTTACATTTTAACGGACAATTTTTTTGCCACCTAACGGTCATTATTTCAACTACAAAGTGACTTTCGTTACAGGAACAATACAAGATGAGCTCCGGAATTCTGGAAAAATACAAACCCAAAAGAAAAGTTTAAGATAGCAGCATAGTAGATCAACAATAAGAGTATGAAATGACATAAACAGCAGTAATCTTGATTCTTAAAAAAAGCTTTCTAATAATATATTCATTATAACGTTCGTCATGCGCTTACTCATTTCTTCGAATTTCTTGGCTTCTTATTTATTTGAATTATGCTTTAAAATTTCTAAGCATTTTACAGGGACACCACAATGAGGTTAATACAGTAAAGAATTTCTTTACCTCTGAATCAAATAATGATGGTCACTAAGTCACAACAATGAGTATCTGTGGAGCGGAAAAAAGATAACGGTATGTTTTGATCGCAAAGCTTTTGCTTTCCATAATGAGAACTACGAGAAACGGAATAGATAAAGTCAATATGATATTATAGCATATACTAGGTCTAATTCGATGTAACCTACAATCTAGTGCATTACCCAAATGTCATTTCCTTGGTTTTGACAGGTAAATGCTGGATTTCATCATAATGTTGTGATTGATACCGTTATCGAAATCAACATATGGCCGTGACAACAGATGGCATGCACTAACTTTTTCATGGCTTAGCATTATCTTTAAATCAATTGTATGAGTGATCGACCAAAAATTGTTCAACGCTTACCTAGCTAGCTATTAAGGAGCTATACTCATTCTACTCAAAGACAACCACGATCCTCGTGAAATGTGAGCCAATAGATATAGCAGTCCGTGAGCAGACGATAGCAGCTCTGATAGCCGGCAGATCCCGGAAGCCTAGATCAGTGTTCCGCGCTCCTCCAAGCCTGCTGCACGATATTGGATAGTCCTAATAATAGAATCAGGAATAAAGTTAACGAATTAAATCAATCAACTTTTCGTTGTACCTTTTGTTCAATATCGTGAGTTGTGTACCACAGCAAAAATGATTGACCCAGAAGCTTTTTTGGACCTTGCAAATCAGGTAAGAAATTTTAATTTTTTTATATTGACCTCAAGTTATAGAAAGTTTACTTAAAGCAGATAAATAAACTCCATTTTCTAAATTTTCAGGTCACTAAATTAAAAATGTGGCCTTATTTTGATATTGCCCATTGTGTCATGTGCTGTTTGGCTGTTCGAGAAGATTTGGGAAGTGGTAAATAACAGCTTATCTTTCCATAATTATCTTAATACTTTGAAAGGTTACATATGTATACCTTTGGTATGGAGTATTATTTGACAAAATGTACTTACCATTAGTTACTGTTTTCTGACCTTCTTTTGAGCTAGTTCATACTGGATAGAAAAGTTATTTTTAGCCTCAGCCCATATGCTAGACCCTTTTGTTGCAGAAGGATATTTTTGTATTCTATAGAATGATCAACAGGGTAAAGTTTTAACAAAATGTAGTGTATCATGATCTTGATTTTGTCAAATTTAACATTAACATTGTATATTTTGCCAAGGCTATAAATCTAAATAATTTTCATTAATATTTTCTCCATTGAAATTTGTGTATTATTCAACCTGACTAACTGCACTGATTTTATTTAATTGCTGTGCAGGCTCCATCCCTTTTTCGCGGAAACATCCGATAGCTTGCTGGCTGTCAACTATGATGGTTGTTTTTGCTGGAGGTTTTTTGGCTTCCCTATTCCTTGGTGAACCACTTTTGACTCCATTCAGAAATACTCAAGCTGTCTTGCTAGCTACTGCAGTGTGGTATGCAATGTTCTACTCACCATTTGATGTTGTCTACAAGCTGTCAAAGTTCCTCCCTGTCAAAATAGTGATTGCAGCC
Organism: Daphnia carinata; assembly: GCF_022539665.2. Taxonomy (NCBI): domain Eukaryota; kingdom Metazoa; phylum Arthropoda; class Branchiopoda; order Diplostraca; family Daphniidae; genus Daphnia; species Daphnia carinata. The sequence goes on along the minus strand of NC_081333.1, from coordinate 712,448 downwards.
ATGAAAGAAGTCTACAGGTAAGTTATATTGTACCAGTTTGTTAGAAGGATAGCTAAACACAAATTTTACAATACAGATGTAAGAAAGTATATGATGGGGTAAACCATGCAGCTAAATTGTTCCCCAACGCCTGGATGATTTTGTTCATAACCGGTTTAGTTAAAGGTAAATTAAAACCTTCGCATATTTTCGCTGAGTATAAGTCTGATAAAATGTGCATAATTAACGAAATAAATCAAATTTTAGGAAATGGTGCTGGTTTTATTAAAATTTTGGAACGTCTCATCCGTGGTGTGTGGACTCCAACTGCGTTCGAATTTTTACAGCCAAGTTTGTAAGTGATTTTTTGTAGATCTAGATGATAAAATAATTCTTTTCACGAGGTAACATTATTTTTTTCTGTAGCCCAACCAAGGCATGTATAGTAGCCTCAATAATCTTTGTTCTGGACAAGAAAACGGAATTGATCTCGGCACCCCATGCCTTAGTCTATTTCGGAATCGTGATTTTCTTCGTTTACTTCAAGGTATTAATATTCTTGTTTGTCAAGTTATAATTTTTTCATTTAAATTTAATTTGGTCAAATTCTGTGATTACTAGTTGTCGTCACTCTTGCTTGGGATACACGATCCATTCATTCCCTTCGAGAATCTGTGTTGCGCAGTGTTTTTCGGAGGCATATGGGATTCAATGCAGCGCGCTGTCGGAGGTGGAAGCAAAAGTGCCGATTCAACTGCCAAGAATGAAACCAGAGCTAGTAAGACCGAAGACGGCCAAACGCATGCCCATAAGAAGAACGATTAATGTAGCTACTCTAGTTGTATTCCACTCAAACTGTTAGTTTACAATTTGTGCTATTAGAAAACTGAATTAATTTTTAGGTTGAACACTCCAATCTAGTGCCTTAGTAGTAGTGACACCGGCATGAAAAGATTCTCAGTATCGTTCAGCATGGTAGATTTTTGTTCTTTTGCTATTTTTTACATTGGTGGAAGAGGTAGTCATCACGAGAAACTTCTTCAATTTCTATTTATCCAGATGATTTTTGCACGAATGGATTCGAATTTTTATGAGCAACTGCCCCGTTAAAGGCTTTGTTACCAAACTAAATTAATGTGTGTGATCGCATAATCCTTTGATGTTTCCAATTTGAAAGCATTCTTTTTGCAAGCACGGCATTGGGTTAACTTCTTGCATTTTCTGACGCATAACTGGTAAGAAGGGGAAATTTTTCTTAAGTTTTTCTCTGATTATTGTTTCTGTTTGATTTTCCAGCCGTCTCACACTGACAAGGATCATTTCGAGAACCGTCTTCACTGCCTTTAGTGTTGGTTTTCCCCCTCTTCACTTCAATCTGTTATGCCAGATTTATTGGACTGACCTGCTCTCTTTATCATAAATTTTTTTTACACATATTTTCGCACCAATTTCTTTGTGCACTTTGAATTTTTTTCTTTATTATTTTTCTTTATCATTTTTCTTTACTCTTTTTCTTTATTTATTCATTTTTAAACTCTTTTCTATGCATGATGAATAGCAATATGCCTCCTTTTAGTTCTGGAATTGTTACCGTCTAAATTACGGTATTTCATTCATGAACTTTACCACAAGATAATTGGTTACTGTACCATAGCGATACTTGATACCTGTAAAAGTGTGAATTAAACCTTGACCCAATATACTTCCGTATATAAAATTGCTGTTTTATGTTTTAAATTGTTGTTACCGATTTTCTGTCGACAGGCTTTAGCGCTCGTCTGGCCTTTACTTTTTGTGGTTGATTTGATATTTAAACGATTAAAGCCGACGAGTTAAAAAGTGTGAACTTCCCATAAGATGACCTTGGAACTGATTTTTTAATTACGTTGAGGATAGAATGAAATTTAGCCAAATGAAATAAGGTGACAGAAATAAAATGACACAAATGACATTTATCCTTACTATAAATCGTATGGATTTCGCTTTTTTTTTATGATTTTGTATCCAAGAATATTGTGGTGGAAGAGGTGCGAAAATTATATTGTCGCCAGTTTGGGCTACAAAATATTGGACTGAATTAATTAATAGAATGAAGGGAACGTGTGTTAGTTTTACAAAGAAATCATTCAAATGCCTTTCACTTAGCATATCACAAGCCAAGTGCTTCACAAAGCAAATACCCTTTTTCGATACCTAAAATCAATATTTAGCTACATTGCATATGTGTGGAGTAGTATAACAACTGTATATTTAATGAACCGAGGCACATATAGCACTTGCAGCAACAATACGATATGGCGCAGCAAAACAGGAGAAGTGAGCGGGCTAGGATGCATGGACCGGAGAAGCAGGAGAAGGGACAGGACTGGTGCACGGTGGCGAATTGTGCAAATCTGAAGCCGTATGTGACGTTGTCGAGAGAATCTGATTAAAAGAACCCCCATAGTCATCTAAGAGATTCATCTGACCACTGACTGACGGGATATCTTCGTTTCTTGCTAGACAATTGCGAAGGGCTTCATTCATAGATGCACCAACCAGCTCGCGGTCAACCTTAATTTAGTCTTCTGTTAAATATGGAAAGCTTAGAAGTACACACAACTTAAGAACCTCATTGATAAAGCCATAATGGACCAATTCCTCTGCAAGAGCCAGAGCGTGATCACTTTTCATGATCGTGCTGGACAGCTGACGATTCATTTTATCATCCATACGGAGCAATAAAGTCATCTGAAATTTAAAAAGTAATTAATTATTCTTAGCCATTCAACTGAACAACTGAAACTCGCAAAAAATACTACCTGATAGCCGGCTCCATCATCTTTTGGTTTGACATCGCATATCATATTGGAAACCCGGCGAGCTTCTACATCAACTGGCTCGGGTGTCTCGGCAGCAGTCGAGACGGATGTATCTGGTGAAACGGGTCTTTGACCGCAAGCCTCTGCAGGAACAGGCGCAAAAACCGTTAGAGGATAGATGCCGTACCTAATGCGAGAGGGCAAAACCAAGACAAAACAATCATTTTAATGGAAAGCACGCATAAACAAAAAAGGTAGGGAGTATCAATTACGATAAACCCACAAGTTAAAAAATTTATGTACTTGACATCCTCAACGAATTTTTCTAATTTTTCCGCGACAGGAATGTCAGCCATGGTAAACTGAACCGGGGGCGAGTTGGTATAATTTACTTCCGCAACGATGATACCTGGCCCGAAGTGGCGTTGAACGACTTTGTCGCATATCGTCTCGGAGATGTTGGCTTTACAGAAAGTATTGACTAGAATGGCCCAAAAATTGGCAAAAAAATCAAGTAGCAGTGGGGTTGGTGGGAGAAAGGTATATAGGACGGTTCGTTCCAAAGATTAAATAATGGGCTTTTTGGAGATTGATCATTGGAAGTGGATAGGGATACTTCTCTTGTGATACCTGAACAACGAACGACGGTATGAGCAGCTAAGAGTTTCAAAGGGGAGACTTCAAAAAGCGCCCGGTGGAAGAGTAGACCGCGAGCTGTAGGCCGCAGCTCCGGTTCTGTTTTAAGGCAAGCCCGGATAAAGTCACTCTGGATGGGTACCTCCAATCCCTCGATGGTACGCTGCACCTGTTCCTCGGTAACCAGACTGCCAGTCTCTCCATTAGCACCCTGAATTTCTAGCGTGGCCATTTCAAGCGCACACATCCCAAACGAATAAATGTCCACAGCTGGTGTCATTCCTGCAACTGGAGACAAAAAATAAAATAAAAACAAACCAAAAGAAAAGAAGAAAAGATACAGTTTAGTGGAAGGTGTGACGTCCAATACACTTAACATTAATAGCGCCTCACTTCCAAACTCGGGAGCGATAAAATGGGTGTTCTTCATGCCTTCACGACATGTTTTGACGTGCTGATGAATGGCATCTGGAGCCACTGTAAATCCCCGAGTACATTACACACTGGTAAATTATTTCGCATACAAAAATGATCTTTCTTAATTTAAACTTAAACCTGATCCAATTTTGATTAGCCCATTGTGCTGAATGAAAATTGTGTCGCACGTCAAGTTTCCATGAACGATTGGGGGAGAACAGGAATGCAAGAAGCTAAGAGAACCAAATCAATTATTAATGAAAATAACTATTGCATGTTGTGGTACCTTAAAGCCGACAAAATTTGTGTGCACCATCTTTTCCAGGCTTGAAGGGGAGGCTTTTTTACGTTGCGTTTCGTCCGCTTTAAGAATTGTTTCAACGATCCGGATGACATGTACTCGGTGATGAATATCACCTGATATATGCGTATATGTTTAGTCGGTTATTGCAAAAGGCAACATCAAGCATTTCCCCATGTATACTCGAGGTTTATCGTCGCGACTGTCGATCCAATATTTGTGGAATTTCACAATATTTGGGTGCTCTAGTTTGATAAGGTTGTCAAACACCTGGCTGATTTTTTCTTCTTGGGCCTTGAAATTTTTCCGCTCGGAGAAACGAACTTCATTCCACACTACTTCCACACCTTCCTCCGTATCCATGGCCAAATACGCAGCATCAATTCCAGGGACATCGCGCTGCTGAACCTACAAAAAAATGGTAAAACATGTAACAAAACCAATAACTGAAGACTTGGATGACTAGTATAGAAATTTCGTTTATCTATTCTTCAACTTTTTAAAATATTTTAGCTTGAAATTCAAAAATAAATGCTACAATTGAAATGATGTTATGTAGCCAGAAATGGTATGTAAAATAAAAATTATTAATCAAATAAAATATCGAATTTTATTATAGCATATTTTGAAGAAAACGGATTCAACAAAGATGAAACACATGCTGAATTGGAATTCTTGCTTTTAGAAAAACAATGTAGAACCATTTTTTGTCACTTACCACTTCACGACGCTTAAGCCAACGGCCACAGGGACTTTCCTCTAGAATTTCACTCTCATCCTCTGAATCTTCTGTGCCACTTTTCAATTTTTTTTGTTCTTCTTCTGAACTGCCAGCCATGTTTTCGAACTTAACACCCATCAGAAAAATAAATCACGTATACAACTCAAATTATCCATCTAAATAACTAAATGGGTCCACCATATTGGGATTTTTGTGCAATTAACTGTCAACTATACCCTATCCATGAAAATGTTAAATTACATCATTAGACGAGAAAGAGACCCTTTACCTGTTCTCGAACCACTACACTCAAATCACGTAATTTACATCAGGACACCATTAAAGAAAAAATTACCTGTCAACGTTACGTATACAAAAATGTTTACCATTAAGAATCCCTCCTCAGTAGCAGACGTCTCTTTTCTATAAAGCTACGTTAGGAAAACCAGAAAGTTGGCTTCGGGACCAAGTATCATGTACTTTCAGCCTGGAGTGGTATAAAGTGGAATCATTGTGGAAATGGGCGGAGGCAAAAGCAGTTTCCCCAGGCTCACCGACATTAATAAATATTAAACGAAAACAAAACTCGAGGCTGTAAATTTCTGGCATAGCACAGATAGCAACACATTGATCCATGGGGTTTCTTTTCTTTTTGTTTGTTCTTCCCCAGCGATCTCCACCACATCGATGGCGGACATGTTTGAAATCCAATTGCATCGGGTTGAACTAGAAAATACTGTTGTTCGCTGTTTCCAGCATTTGTACACGAATGTACCTCAAGTCCTCAACACAATATATGGTCAATGCCATAATAAATGTTCTGTATTTCTTGTACTTAGACATTACACATACCCAAAAAATTTATTGGGAAGTACTATATTGTTGATTTCTTATCAGAAAAAATCTACATCAAGCTTGACTAAGCGAAAGGTAGATAACAGAGCATACAGGGTTCTAAGGTAAGCACACCAATACATTTTAAATTTCGGTAACAGATTGAAGTGAATATTTGCTCCTTGAACTCCTTTGCTGCTACATTCACTCAGTCCCAGAGTTGCAACACTTGGTAGTTAACACGTCTGATGGAACTCATTTGACAAGCTAATCAATCATTAGTTCCTTCGCAGAAACCAATTGCCTCAAGACCACAGCATTAAACTGAAAATGTCTGAAGGCATTCCAGAGTGGTTCACTTGGTAGGCTACTGGATGCATATGAACATATCACACAGTAGAAGCTCCTGTAAAAAATTGCGAAACCCAAATGTATTAAATAAAACTATATGAGGAAAAAAATTCTACTTTTTAGGGAAAATTACCTTTGATATAGATTCTGTAATACATTTAAAGTGGCCAGTTGTATCCAACTGTCAATATTTTCATTAGACATTCAGGTCACACACAACTACTAAATAAGATGCACATCTTATTGTTAATGTTACATACAATTGTATGTAACATTCAAGATGATTTATTGTTATGTAACATTTGGTCCTTGTTTGTATAGGACTGCATGAAAATGAGTTCCTATGTATTCCAAGCATCAAAGCAATTGCTACAACTATTATCACATATGTTTTTACTTTAAGTAGGATTAAAAATTTGATAAGCTCCTTCAAAGATTACCTTTCCTGATACATCCCCAAATGCAAAATAGTTATTAAAGAGTTTTACACCATTTTAATGAGAAGTAAATATTGTTTAGCAGACCAAGATCATATATACATAGCTGTTTTTGCTCCACATCTTCGATCTCTACACTACAATGTAACCATTAAATCTTCCACTATATAGCGATTCAGTAGGGAAGCTGGTTGTCTTACCTAATTAAACGTTTTAAAAACTGCTGCATAAATATTGTTTTTTTATTTTTTCATCATTAGTTCATGAAAAACAAGTCACAAACGTCGACGCCATCTATTGGTAAGTTATCGAATAATTATTTGCCAACTGGATAGAATTTTTATGGGAAAATGTCTAAAAACAAGAAACCATTGAATTTCAAATTTTATTTATGGTGTTTTACCAATCCATGAACCATTTAGTTTCATACTATTATTTGTTTGCTTAATATTGGAAAAATGATTATTCTTTCTTATAACTGACTATTTTATTGATTATCTGACTCCCTAGACGTGTTTGAACATTCATACGTTTGGAGCAGCTAGGAGAAACTTTTTTCTTTGTATTATGTCGTTTCAAATTGTTCTAAATTAAATTTTCAATGAAACCTAATTGAACTTAGTGTGAAAATAGGCAATAAACTGAAATTCGACGTAAAATTTTAGGTATGACTTGGTGTTTTGGAAAAAAATGCAAGAAAACCTTGAGATTTCACACTTGCGGGGTTCACATCAGCGGTGCATTTGCAGATAAGCGCGTATGATCGAAAAAGATCTCATTCTGATCAAACTCAAAATTCGAAAATGGTTAAGTTTTCAACATGCTACTTCGCAGTGTCGACAGTTCTTGCAGTTAGCTGTTTAGTGGGGTTTTTCGTAATGTTGGGGACCATGGTAGCAGCATGCCCCCACATTCAGTGTACTTCAGAAAACCCAGATCCTTTGATCGTCCAGTCCTCACCAGATATTCTGCTAGAAAGAGAAATTGCTTCCCTCACCAAAACCGAATTTTACGAATCAGATGTTAAAAATATCGACAACATTAACGTTCGGAAACCACGAGGAAGGATTATTTCTCGGACTAGTTCCTTGGAAAACGCTGATGACAAAAAAAGTGAACGACCTAATAGACACTTGGAAATCCAGTCTACGATCAACTTGGAAGTCGAAGAGAAACTGACAAGTCTGTTGACATCTATTGTTTCCCCCGATATCGATTACGCAGTAGGATGGTATATGTACAACAAGATGTCGATACTCCTTTCAGAACAAGGAATGGACGAGAATATCAAAACGAAAGTTCAGCAAATCCTAGAAAACATAATGGATCGACAAGACAACGACCAGGCCATTAAACTGCAAATAGTGAAACTCTTGTCAAGAATTGCTTCGCAAAACACCGAGGAGGCCCTAAAATGGAAAATACTCAAACTTCTCTTGAAAATAGTTTCACAAGACACAGAAACGAAAATGAAGTCAAAAATGATAACCATCCTTCAAGCTATTACCGACGAGAACAGATTCGAAAGAAAGCTGAAGTCCGCAAATTCTCTGTCTGCAATCGTTGACTACCACGCCATAGATGAAACAAGATCACAAATGGAAAATATACTTTCTACGGTAGTCTTCGATATTTCTCGTGAGGATGGAAGTCCGCGCGAGAAAGGAGACATGATGATCTTGTTCTCGAAAATACTTGGTGGTCTCAACGGACTGGAAATGGACGATAATCAAAAATTAAATATGATTAACGTTCTCTTCAGTGTTACTGATGAACAAAAATCACCTGAAGCGACCCCTGCCGAGAAACTAGACCTGTTGAATGTGTTCTCAAATATCCTTCATGAAACTAAAGCACTTGAATTGGACGTTGAACACAAATCAGAAATGATTAACGTACTCTCCAGTGTTGCACGTGAAGGAAACACACCAGATGCGGTACTACGTATGAAAACAGACATGACGAAAGCGTTCGTGAAAATACTTTATGGCCTCAGAGGATTGGAATTGAACCGTGATCAGAAATCAAAAATGATTGAAGTTCTCTCCAAATCAGAAATAATCAACGTACTCTCTAATATCGCAGGTGAAGGAAACACACCAGATACGGGGCTACGTATGAAGACAGACATGGCGAACATGTTGTCGAAAATACTTCGTGACCTCAGCGGATTGGAATTGGACCGGGATCAGAAATCAAAAATGATTAAAGTTCTCTCCGGTGTTATTCATGAAGAAAAATCACCTGAAGCGGGCCTTACCGAGAAAAAAGACATGCTGAATGTTTTCTCGAATATCCTTCTTGTCACTAAAGAACTTGAATTGGACGTTGAACACAAATCAGAAATGATTAACGTACTCTCCAGCGTTACCCGTGAAGCTAACACACCAGATGCGGGATTACGTATGAAATCAGATATGACGAAGGTGTTCTCGAAAATACTTCATGACCTAAACGAACTGGAATTGGACCATGATCAGAAATTGAAAATGACAAAAGTTTTCTCCAGTGTTACTGACCAAGAACAATCACCTGAAGCGGGCCCTGCAGAGAAAAAAGACATGCTGAATGTTCTCTTGAGTATCCTCCATGGCATTAAAGCACTTGAATTGGACGTTGAACACAAATCAGAAATGATCAACGTACTCTCTAATATTGCACGTGAAGGAAACACACCAGATGCGGGGCTACGTATGAAGACAGACATGGCGAACGTGTTGTCGAAAATACTTCATGACCTCAGCGGATTGGAATTGGACCGTGATCAAAAATTAAGAATGATTAAAGTTCTCTCCGGTGTTATTCATGAAGAAACATCACCTGAAGCGGGCCCTGCCGAGAAAAAAGACATGCTGATTGTTTTCTCGAATATCCTTCTTGGTATTAAAGAACTTGAATTGGACGTTGAACACAAATCAGAAATGATTAACCTACTCTTCAGGGTAACCAGTGAAGATAAAACACCAGATGCGGTATTACGTATGAAAACAGGCATGACGAAGGTGTTCTCGAAAATGCTTAATAACCTTAACGGACTGGAATTGGACCATGACCAGAGATCAGACATGATTAAAGTTCTCTCCAGTGTTACTTATGAAGAACAATCACCTGAAGCGGGCCCTGTCGAGAAAAAAGACATGCTGAATGTTTTCTCGAACATCCTTCATGGCATTAAAGCACTTGAATTGGACGTTGAACAAAAATCAGAAATGATTAACGTACTCTCCAATGTTGCCCGTGAAGAAAATGCACAAGATGCAGGACTACGTATAAAAACAGGCATGACGAACGTGTTCTCGAGAATACTTCGTACCGTCAACGGACTGGAAATGGACCATGATCAGAAATCAAAAATGATTCAAGTTATCTCCAGTGTTATTGACGAAGAAAGATCACCTGAAGCGGGCCCTGCCGAGAAAAAAGACATGCTGAATGTTTTCTCGAATATCCTTCGAGGCATTAAAGCACTTGAATTGGACGTTAAACACGAATCAGAGATGATTAGCAAAACCTTCAGTGTTGCCTTTGAAGAAAAAACACCAGATGCGGGACTACGCATGAAAACAGACATGACGAAGGTGTTATCGGAAATACTTCATGATCTCAGCGGACTGGAATTAGACGATTATCAGAAATCAGAAATGATCAACGTTTTCTCTAGTGCTACTGCTGAAGAAAAATCACCTGAAGCGGGCCCTGCCACGAAAGCAGACATGCTGAATGTTTTCTCGGATATCCTTCATGATATGCAAGCGCTTAACTTGGATGTTGAACAAAAATCAGTTATGATTTACATATTGCTCAGTGTTATCCGTGAAGATAGCACATCCATGGAAAGCCTTGCCGGGAAATCAGAAGTAACCGATGTATTCTCGAAAATGACTGCTGAAGTCAATGACGAAACCTCTAAGGAGGATAGTCTAGAGAATATACCAAACATGGCAGACGCGCTCGGGGACTTATACGATGAAGAAGGATCACTGGAGTCATCGTCACTTGACCTGCAGTTCAGCCAAATGATGGGAAAAATCTCTTTTTTCTATTCACTGCAAGATCCAGACGGTAAACTGAGAGTTCTACAGTTAATGTCAGAAACCTTCCGGATGTAGATTCTTATCCAGCCGACTGAAGAAGAATCAGAGTAAATCTTGTCTACACCTCTTACAACTTAACCTTTTTCTACTTTCGACCGCAATTCAATAAAAATACTGTTTGTGTAATTTGGCCTGAATAAAATACAAAAAATTAAAAAAAAATTATTGTTATTCTATTTCATTATTAAGTAGCGATTAATAAGACAGAAAGACCTCATGCACGAGGATACAGGGTTTCTGAAAGTGACTAATGTACATCAGAGGCAGTCCATGTTTCAAAGCAAATATACTACGCATGCTTAGCTCCAGAGACGGCGTTGTGACGGCTGTGTTTGAAATTCGTAAGGAAAAAAACTGATAACGGAACAAGGGAAGAGTCGGACTAGTTGTTAAGGGGGTACGTTGGTAAATCTCGTTTTTCGCGACCACCAATGAAATTGAAATCCTGGAAAAATAAGTTGTTATAAACACCATAAGTCCACATCTTTTAGAAGAAAAACCAGTCCAGATGAGGCGTACGGACAGTATCAATATAATGTAGTCGCAATAGAGGTTTGTCCTAAAATCGTAGATTTTGTTTACCGTTCATAATTAATAGCTGCGTAGCAACATCAATTTGCATGGATGGAACTGGACACCAAAAATAAGAAACACTTTCTGAAATACGGAACTATAACAACGAACTTGGTTTTCCGAATGTATTTGGCACGGTGGTATGCTCAAAATTAGATTCGTACTGACGCGCTAGGCAAAATTGTGTAGCTTAACGATTCTCTTCTCGTCATCTATCGGCAGTTACTCAAAGCTTTGTGTTTTCTTGCAGCCGAACAACGATTTAGCCGTAACGTAGTTATTGTTTGGAAAATTATCGTTGCTTTTTTGTTTGTTTTTTTTTTCCTCAAAATTTTCTCCCGTTTATGATGTGCACCTCAGCTTCATCAAACCTACGAGATTTTGAAAATTCAGAGGGTGAACTCTACCTGAAGATATGCAAAACATTTCAAGACGACGCCATCGATTTTCTTAAAGAAGCGAGAAAAAATGCAATCAAAACAGACGTGTTCTTTCTGGCAAATGATGACACTCAAGATTCTTTAACTGCATCTCTTTCGGCTCATAAAGAAGTATTAGCAGCTGCTAGTCCATATTTAGCAGAAATCCTCGAAACCTCCTATGACAGTGATGTTTACATATCATTCTCTGGATTCAAGTATGGACAAACCTGTAAAATATTGCTCGTCATCTTATCAAATCAATCTTTTTTATGTTTGTAGGAAGAACCATTTAAAGCTCTTGTTAGACTACATTTATTCAGGTGAAATTTGTGCATCACATGCTTTAATGGAAGAATTCGAATTCTGCCTTAAAGAGTTGGGCATTTTAGGCACACACTCATTGGTGTGTTCAGATGAAATTATTACAACTAAACCAGCTGAAGCAATACTATTCAAAAACTCAGTTCAACAACCTTTTGATCTTCAAAATTCTCCAATACAAACAAACCTGACAAGTAAAGACATAGCTAGTGAAAACACCATGGTGCTGGAAAGCAGGAAAAAGAAAACTCCTTCAAACCAATCAGATTCAGAAAATGACATTTCTGAAGAACAAGTTGAATCTTGTGCAAATAAAACCATCAGTGGTGGTAAATTTCGGATAGCATTCGCCATGTACAGTGAATGTTTATCGTTAAAACAATTCGTTCGTTCTCTTAGATCGTCCGTACGTTTGCCCTGTCTGTCAAAAATCGTTTCGTCACCTGAACGTTCTCAGAACCCATTCCCGCGTACATACAGGTAGAAATATCTCTGCTTTCGTACAGAAAATTCTCCGCAGATCATTAAATGAAAGTTCGTCAATAGGTGAGAAACCCTTCAGCTGTAGCACGTGCAATCGTGCCTTTTCTCATAAATCTACATTGAATGAGCACATGAATCTTCACTCTGACGATCGTCCATACGCATGCGACAAATGTCAGCGTCGTTTTAAACAAAGAAAGAGTTTACGTGCACATCGTTGCGAGTAAGAATAAATTTTTTTCTTTATTAGGATGCTTAGTTGCAAGGGATTACTTTTCTACTCAAATTTCCCTGCTAATATTTCTTGTTTATTAATTTATGCTTAACAAAGAATTCTCGAAGAAGAAATATTTCACTGCGAGGTGTGCAAGCGGAATTTTGTGAATCGTAAGGCGCTAGCCCTTCATCGTATCCACCACGATAACGGAAGTAAAAAGAAATTATCGCAAGAAAAACCGTTTTTGTGTGATATTTGCGCTAGAGGCTTTAGCAATAAGTAATTAGAAGGTACTATGTTTTATTGCCATCTATTTGTACTATAGGCTTATGTATCTCCTAGATATTTATTGAAAGCTCACCAGATGACGCACGTTGAAGAAAAGAGTTTTGAGTGTAACATTTGCCACAAGAAATTTTCTCTGAAAAAAACACTGCAAGTTCACGAGGCATCTCATAAAAGAGAAAATAAGATTCCATATCAATGTTCTTTTTGCACGAAAAGCTTTCGTTACCTTGCAAACTTAAATGCACACGAGTTGATACATACAGGTAAAGAAAAACAATATTCCATCATCTGAAAGCTTTCCTAATCTTCGATGGTTATTCATCTTCGTCATGATTTCCTTTCTTTGCAGGGCAAAAGCCGTTTGACTGTAACAAATGTGGTGTAGCATTTAGACAGAAGTGGTCACTCAAAGAACACATGCTTGTTCACGATAAACCAGACGGAGACAGGCCCTTTACATGTGACATATGTAACAAATCATTCCAGGTAAAACTTTCAGTGTTTCTCCTGTATTAGCCTTCATGTTGTACGTTGTCAGGCGCGGAGAAAATTTGTTGCCCACCGTTATTCACACAGCAAGCAAACAAAACGCTGTCCTGTCTGCAAGAAACGGTTCTATAATGCTGAACGACTGGCCACGCACATCATGGAACATGAAAACGTTGATGATCTACCCGTATCGGATGCAATAGGAAACACGGTTACAGCACACATGAATGACGATGGAGAATTGATCATCACGCAGGATGTTGACGAAATTGGTGAAGGAACGCTCATTTTTACACCTTCACTTTTGCACGTCATTAAGTCAACCGATGAAAACTGTGATGGGATGGAGAGTACTGAGGGACAAGACGAAGCAAATCGATGGTCGCTAGAGGTTGTCATTGAACCGGATTTGAACAATCATCATCAAACATGCTAATCTATTCAGTGGAACATCTAAACCATCATCTACCATATGCTTCTTTTTTGTCAGATACATCGCGATATGTAGCCATGGATAAAATCAATGTACACGATGTAAAAAAAGCTGTTCCTTGGTTTAATAAAGTTAGATTTATTAACGTATTATTCTAGTACAGCGTGATTGCTGATTGTCATGTAATGTCGAGTGATTCTCTTATTCACTTATCATAAAAAGTATCATATACATACACAATATCGCTAGGTGAGAAGGAGAGTACAGGATCACGAAAGGTTTGAATATGAAATATTAGTTCATTTTCTCTTTTTGCTAGACGATGGTAGGTTGACCGATTACTGAAACCTAAACCTTTAAATCTATTTTAACCTCTGTGCATTACCATCTTTAGTCAACAAAGAAAAACAAAACGAAAGATTGAGACAATACTTTCGTTGCCATTGGACTAACTTCCTGCCACGAAAATTGGCATATAGTTATTTGAATAAATGAAATGCTAAACCATCAAGAGTGGTTTCAGAGTTTCTCCTTGATGTTTCTCGCTTCTTGCTTTTTTTATAGATTGGGAAAAGGATGGAATGGAAAACAGATAGAAAGCTGTTTTAAGTTGACAAAGCACTTCAGTGTGAATAGCTTTTGAAACTTCGGTTGCTATATGACAAAAGCCTATGCAAATGATTTGAACACACACGTGACGCCTCTATAGTTTTTTCTATCGAATCACCTCTGAAGCTGTCGACAAATCCAAATTTCAAATGAATGCTATAAAAGTGCTGAAGTTTTTCTTGACGGATTTTCGCAACAAAATATTCATATCACCTTCCCAAATGTATGCAAAAATACACCATGAGGGGAATTCAAAATCAAATGCCAGAAACTCCTTTTATGCAAAATCTATGCCGAAGTTCCCATTAACTTGTTTAAACAGCTTTTTTCACCGTATGCCATAAAAATAAAATAGCTAGTTTTAGCAATATAATACAATACGATTCTCAGTATTAAAGGTCAATTGGCACTTCAGTTGCTATAACCAAAAACATTTTCCAGGTGAAAATCTTTCATCAACGGCTAACTCGAATTTTATCTTTTATCGCCAATGAGTGCAACTGAGTTCTCGCAAGAACAAATTTTCAAAACTAACAAATTTAACACAATATGGTAGCAAAATTATCATACCGTGGTTCATATCGGGAATGCAAGTATTTCCAGCACAATCTCTATCTAAGATCAAAGCTCTGACATATTTCTATTCTTCGCACATCTACCCATACAAGAAGGTTACAAAAAAAAAATGCTAAAAAATACAACAACAAAAATTGGAATTGAACGACACATTTAAAGAACTGAGGGGTACGTGTATTATTACGATTTCCTTCTTTGAAAGAGAAGTAAATTCAGACTTCAAACTGTTTAGCGTGATCATATGAAAGCCCACTTTTATGACGTCAGATCCTTTTAGTTGGATAAGTTTGGCCGAGATGAATTACATCTTTTCCGCATATTGAGGCCAGGCACGAAAAAGAGAACGAATAACGAAGCGGGGCGAGGTTTGTAATCGGGTAACACCCTAGAGGCGGGGGTCCCTGCGCCGTCCGCGTCCTCTGAATGCAACCCCTGGGGTTTGCTCAGTTTGTTTGAGCTTAGTGTATATAACGGGCATCATCAAGGGGCTCGCGAAGCTACTTCATTATTGATAGAAAGTCCATGGAAAGTCGCACGAGTACCTAATGAAAAGCTCGAGCCCTATCACTAGCAACGAAGCGAAAAGCTAACAGAACAGACAGGGCAGACATGCATCATGCCCGTCAGCACTCAATGAATCGCCCCTCATCGCATACATAAAACACACTGACAACGAATTTTTGTTGTCGTGTTTTCTCTCATTTTTTTTTCCCCTTTTCTTTTTCTCTGACCACGCTTTTTATAGTTTTCTATGGCAGCCGTATATTACGGCTGCGTTATTTGTCCACAACACCTACAGCGATGTCGTACCCGATACCATCAAACCATCATCGATTGCGCGTACGTCGCTAAATACCAAGCAAGATAACTTTCAAAGGAAAGAGAAGAGGTATGGTGTGATTCAGCGCTTCACAAGGAAAAGAGAAAAAAAACATGCAGATCAAAGAGCAAAATAGTTAGCTCCCTTGCACAGGCGAACAGAGAGAAGAAAACAACGGAAGAAATGGCCATAGATGAAGATCATAACAGCTATTTTGTTCTTTGGTGTTCTATTGTTGAGACTACTTTGAAGCCAATATAACTGGCAGCCAATAGTACTCAAGAGGGAGGCCAAAGGAAAATGGTAATAAGAAAGAAGAAAACAAAAACGAAACACCGAAAAGCTACCATGGTTCCAAAGCATTAGTATTTTTTTTTTTTTTTTTTTTTTTTTTTGCTTTCTCCATTGTGCCTTAGTCGCCCATCGAAGCGAAATGAAAAGTCTTCTGCCAAAAGGTTGTCAAATGTGATTTTGTATTTTTCTTACAATAATCATATTAGTACATTTTTTTCCCTGCCCAAGCTCTGTGTTGTCATATTATTTTATGTCACCAGTTTTCGTTGTTGTCGCTATATCTTATGTTATTCACAGCTGTTTGTACCACGACGAGCTCCCTATTTTTTGGGGCTCTTCAAAAAGAAAAAAAAAAAAAAGTCCCTTTACACTCAAGTTGGAGAGGAAAGGGTATTGAATGTAAAGTGTGGCTTTCGTCCTTTGTGGACTGTGGGTACTGAGAGACTTCAAAGCGATTCCATGGTTTTTCTTTTTAGATGTACAGCATTTCTGTTTGAGGGCTTCTTCGCGTGCGTCAAGTAGGAAATGCTTCTCTGCCGTTCTCACTTGAATAAGAGAAATTGTCACATTCCTCGTCTTTGGTTGCTACTATGGGACGTCTTTTCAAGAAAAGAAGAAAAAAGAAAAGCGAAAACGAAAAGTTGAAATCAGAGTTAACCAGTTGTCTTTCGTATTGATTTGGCTTCCATGAAACGCAGCCGTTTTATTGTTAGAAATTTCTATCTTATTGAATACGCAATGGATTCAGCCAACATAAAATGATAAAAATCTGACGTGATTTATTAACGACGTCGATCGCCCATTTTCCCTGAATTGTGTGAAACACAATTATAACACGGTGGGCTCCTTTTTCTTGTGTATCCAGCCCATGGTTTGCCGCACCGATGTTCTTTGTAATTCGACAATAACTCCATCACAGCAAAATGAAAACGACCCAAAACCGGGCAAATCAAGTGAAACCCTTAAGCAACCAGAACATAGTTGTGCAGCTTGTAAGTGAGGCATGAAGTCCGTCAAAGAAACAAGACGAATCCGCTTGCGAAGTGCGTTCGAACTTAAAATCAAAGCAACCCGATACGCAACGTGCAAACAAACGGTTTCACTAGCCGTTTGAAATTAGAACGAGATTCTCATTTCTGCTAAGCAAAAGAGATTGCAGAACGTCGCTCTTTTCCATACAGAGCTCAACTAGAAGCAGAGGCTTCCCGGCAATTCGACACCAAGCGTACCGAGTGTCAGCTTCGAATACCTCTACACAAAAGAAGATGTTTGAAAAACAAAACAAAGCAAAAAATATATAGCCCTGCCCGACTGACAGTGTCGGCAAAGCAACTCATTTGTTGCAATCGTCATTGGTGTCTTGCTCGGCCTTCTGAAGAAGATAAACCCTTATATACTGTATAAGCAAGGAAACATGGGCAACGAATGAATATTGCACAGTGTGTCTCTTCGGGGAGACATTATGCGGAAAGAATACACAGACGCAGATCGCACACAATTGGACATGAGAAGAGAGCCAGGTTGGACGGAAGGATGGGGTGAATAGAATCTTCTTGCTATACCGCTTCGCTGAGGTGGGCGTTGTAATTAAAAACTTGAAGAGCCCGATGTATATACAGCAGAGAGAGAGAGAGAGCGGGCGTTCACATTAAAAGCGCGCGCGCCTGTGTGTACATACGTGCGGGTCTCTGTGTGTCTGTGTGTGTGTGTGTGTGCGTGTGTGTGTTCCAAACAGAATTGAAAAAGATGAAGACGAGAGGAAAGCTTTAAGCACGAAATAAGTTTTTTTTTTTTTAAAGGGAGAAAACATTGGGGAAAGTGGAGAGGAAAAAAAAAAGAGAACGCCGAGGGCAGACTTGGTCCTCTTGGTGGCAATGAAATTTCACCTTCTCATCTTGCAGCTTCATTAAGGAACGTTATCGGGGCAGACAGGCATTAGCGTCACGTTGGACTTCAGAACTTGCGCCCAGCTTTTTACTTGCCTCGTATACACAAACTCTTTTCTTTTTTTTTTTTTTCTTCCCTCTTCCAATCTTTTCATCATTTCCTCCTTCCAGGCTCGCCCACCCCTCGTCTCTGCTCCCCTCTTTTTTAATCACAAAATTAATTACTCTTTCCCGCTTCTCATCTCCCTCAACAAAAAAAAAAAAGAAGAAATAAAATGCCAAAGAAAAATTTAAAAACAAAAACGATGATGATGTTAGACATTTTCAAATGACTTCGTGCCGCTAATCTTTTAACTTCGTGCAACCCTTCTTCTAGCTGCGCATGCAAAACATTCAATGAGCTATATAAGTGAAGCGTGACAAATCATATTTGTACAACAGACACAGTTAGAACTCCAGCCAAATTCTTCGCGTTTGCCGGAAAAACAAAAGGCTCGACTCGCTAACTCATCAGCGAAACGAAGGCAAAATGCGTTTGACGCGGGGTTAAGGAGAAAACGGAAATCCCCTAGCGGAAAGAGCAAAGGTGTGGTAACATTTCCTTAAAACTTGGCTTCCGTCAAAGGCGTGGCATCGCCCGCCAACTCGTCACAAAGGCACATATAACGTCGTGCCACATATTATCGTTACCTTTTTTATTTAATGGGTTCACTCATCTCAAGTCGTACGGATCATTCCGTCCGTTTAGCATTGCAAAACAAAACGCTTAACAACCCCACGTCCGATTCTGACGTGATGAAAACTGCTCCTCTTCCTATATTCCCACATGGTTGGATGTGTAACACGCCCCTCTACATGATTTGCCCAACTAGCAGAGAACCCCTCTTCTCTTCATCCGTCTACCATCTACATTGCATTTGGCTATTTCGAGGACTCATAATGATGTGCAACTCGACCGTTCGCTACATACCACGAAAAAACCGGGAATACACAAACAAGGGAGCCTATATACTGAAAGTAAACTGCCATCGCCTTCCCCTCCCCCCCCCCCCTTTTTTTTAACACTGAAAACAAAAACAAAAAGAAACGGATAAGAGCAAGAAGCATAGACGCACACACGAGTTTTAATAGTACAAGTCACACACCTTTCGTCTGCAGACGAGAGCGAACAACTGGGTAGGAGTAGTAGCAATTAACAACAACACACACGCACACACAAAAAGTTAGACAGGGTGGAGCAACGTGAGTTGTTATATATCAAATATAAAGCTACATATATATGTATATATTTTTAAACAAGCTGCTTTTCTCCGTTTCGTTATAAGACATTTTAGTGGCTGAAGAGCCATGGCTGATTTGGAGGCAAAAAAGCCGGAGCCACCCACCTGCTCGAGTTCAGCCGTATCTCTCCGTTTGGTGGAGGGGGATTTTTTTATTTTGTTTTTTAAGGGGGGAAAAGGGGCGGCGTCGCGGGGAGAAGGAGGTCGTCCACAAGCTTCTAGCCGGTGTCCACAAACCCTTCGTCGTTTTTTAAAGCCCCCCCCTCCTCGTCTGCCATTTGCCCGTATCCTCGTCAGCCACCCACCAGCACCAGCCCTCTTGCCAACCGAACCGACCTCAGGCCTCAAGAAGTGAACGGGGCAGCAGTCAGCAGACACGTAAAGGGCTCCTTCTTACACGCCAGTCCACCGTCATACACTGGCAACGACAGTTGCCATTGTTTTTTATTCCCTGCACAACGTGACAGACTAAACATTTGAATAGTTCACGCGGTGATTTCGGGCGACGGTAGCCGATTATCCCGTTACCCGAAGAAACACATTAGACAAAAGTTCATTGATTGAGGACAAAGTGAGCGAGTGCACCAACCAAGCTGTACGTCCGGACTGTAATCTCGGTCTAAACCAGTGAAACCATCCCGATTAAAGACAATTATTTTGCTTAGTGAAGGAGCAGACGTTCCAAAGTTTTTATTCATCAATTATTAGCAGACGTTACGTGATAATTGCGACTGGTAGACGAGTGATGTTTGGCGAAGAAAACATTTCACCTATAAACGTCCGTTAGTAAATATTCGTGATTCGTTTTTCTACTTCGAGGATCTCAAACCCGGGAAGATTTGATTGGTGGACCCAGGCCAAATAAAAAATCGGAAGGCCGAACAATAACATCAGCCAGAGTCTTCCTCATTTTTTTTTCCCAAATTCCGGAACTATTTGTCTGACTATTGAGTATTCATAGTTGTATTGACTGCCGAATTTGAGGATGACGTCTTTGACCAGTGTCAGCGGTGCTAATAGGCCGGCATCTTCCAGCTCGGCCGGTTGCGGACCGTCGTCGGCCATTCCATCCTCGCAGAGTATGAGTTTGCCCGGAATCGGTGGTGAGTTGGTGCGCACCGGAAGCCCGTGCGTCTTGTGCTCATCGCTACCTACCCACTGGCGCTCCAATAAGACTCTTCCGGCGGCTTTTCGCGTCGTCTGCCTAGGCAGTATAGATGACGGAACGCTGGTCACAGTACGGGCGGGCAACGACGAAAACTGGAGTGCCGAACTACGCAACGGCACGGCCGTCATGAAAAACCATGTAGCCAAATTTAACGATCTCCGTTTCATCGGGAGATCGGGAAGAGGTACAAGAACTCATTCACCTTCTTTTTGTGATTTAAAATTTGAAATTGGTTGGTCAGCTCCGGATAGATCCTTGTCCGGTCACCAATAGCCTCACTTTTTCTAATTTCTTAATTTGAATGATTCATTTTTCTTTGATTGTTGCATTGATCAGGGAAAAGTTTTACGCTTACCATCACAGTCAACTCGTCTCCACCTCAGGTTGCTACCTACACCAAAGCCATCAAAGTGACCGTCGATGGACCGCGGGAACCGAGGAGTAAAACACGTAAGACGAACTTCATAGATTTATCTTTTAGTTGTTAGTTTCAAATGCCGTTTAATGTATTCCAAGATCTCACTGCTTGACGAGGAGGGATATATTTAAAAAATAAGAACTTTTATTTCAGATGCACGCTAGATAATAGTATACAGAATCCGCTGATCTGAAGAGACATAACAACCCATATCAGATGGTGGCGTAGTATGAAAAAAAAAAAAAAAAAAGAAACTAGAGGATTAAAACATCACGAAGTAAGCGCATAAGAAAAAACAAACAAACACACGGAGGCATAGGGTATGACACAGAGGATGGAAAGGCGATGGGCTGTTGGGTTGGGAGGGCGCGTGGGAGGGTGGAAGGTGAGGTGATAGGGAGTGGTAATGCGCTTACCAATCCGTTTCTATCAGTTGGGTAGGAAGTTTGTGTTTTACCATCGTCTCATGGTTGAGCTGCTGGAACAAGCAAAGGGAAGTCTTACACAGTTGAATAGATTTGGCCGTGTGCTCGACAACCTGCCACGATCCCATGGGCTCCAACGCGTAGTTAGTTGATCATAACTCCCTTTTTTTTTTTCTGTACATGATCCATCCGTAAAGGGTCCCACACGTTCCGCCTTGCCCTACCCCTTATAGAGCAATAGCCGCCCTGACGTTCCGATCAACTATTTCCACCATGTCTGTGTTCCATTCGTTTTTTGTTTTTTTTTTGTAAGGATTCATAAACGTGAGTATTGGTTACCAATCCCTCACCTTATTTACCACACTAATACTATTGTGTTGTGTGCCGAAGCCCGTGAAGCTTTTCTTGACGCCCGTACCTATATTAGGTTGCACGCCCGGGATTTCTTCCCTTCAGTTTTCTTTCTTCACGATCGAAAATGGACGTTGCGAACGATGGGGCGAGTGGCTTTACGGGCTGATTAAACCTTCTTAGCTTGAACAATACCGTACGAGTATTATACATATTTTTTTTATTTTTTTTTTAACGTTTGATCCATGTCTCGTTTACCGCGCCTGTGCTGCGCCGGCCTCAAACAGATCCACAAACACGCCACAGTTCACTCAGCGCACAGCAAAGTCGCCTTAAATATACGTTTCTCAGTACCAAATACTTTTGTTTTTGTTTTTTTTGTTGTGTGTGAGGAAATATTTCTAACGTTGATACTGAAGGGGATCAAACAACCAATGAAAAACAAAAACGCCACATACAATTTTGACAGATTTTAGTATAGGGAATTGTGTGGCTTGTGATTCGCGATCGGTAAGCCACATCGCAATGCCAAGTGTAAGAATCGATGACGTTATTATTTGAATTAAGATAGAACTACCGCATTTTCTTTGGCGAAACACATACTGAGGGAGAATTCCGGTTTGTTTATGCATTCCTAGCAGGACATTCTCCTTTCATACCGTTGAGTTTGGCTTCCCGTTTCATTGGCAACACCTTCGATTCTCTCAACCTCAAAATAAGCCAACCTGGAGGCTGTAGAGGTAAAACGTCTTTTCACTATCGCATTTTTAAATCGATCACTTCGCCCATTAGTCCTTCATTTTCTTTAGACAATTTACCATAAGCCTTTTTGTAAACCAAAATAGCAATTGGAAAAAATGTTTGGATTTTCAGGTTTCGGACCGCCGATTGACTTTAATTTGAGTAGCTCAGCCTGGGGAGCCTATCGTGCTTTGGGTCAAACCAACCTCCCGATGAACTGGGGTTCTTTGACAGGCGTCAATGTCAACCCACTACTTCACCCATCAGTCTGGGATTCGCTCAATCAGCATCGCTCTATAGCTCCAGGTAAATAAAAGCGTGTATTCAAAATCTCCATATACGTCCGTGTCGTCTTGTTGAGAAACGCTTGATTGTCCGGGACCTATGACATTACAATTCGCATGCTGAGACGTCCAGACAAATCGTCTAACTAATGTGCCGAATACACCAGTCAGATTCTTGCAGCACATCTGACATTTAAAAATAGAAAAATGAAACGAAAAAAGGCATAAACCGTAAGCGATTATTACACAGGTCACGGCGAGCCCAGTGTGGGAGGAGCGAACGGATTACGGGCCAACGAGGTGAATCGGCGCGCGATTTCTCTCGAGTCGAAAGCAGTTAGCGCAGATGGAACTCAGCGGAACGCCTGCACAGATACGACGGCGACGGTGTCTTCGTCGGTGTCGTCCATCCCGTCATCAATTGTTTCCAACCTACCGCATCACAACGCTCAATTCCTATTGGCCAACCCGTGGCTGCACACCTCTCTCCTCTACTCGCAGCTCTACAGTCAACGTGTCCATCCTCAGTCACAATCGGTGTTGAGCGTCGATCCCGACTCGGATCAAACAGATCACGGAGATAATGCTTTAACTTCTAGTAAGTTTCCCCATCGCTCGCCCCCCGCCACTCCGAAAAGCAACGTTTCATCGCCCGCCTCTTCTTCGACGAAAGACACTCGGGAAAAAGAGGTCGATAACAAACGCTCTGAAGTCTGGCGTCCATATTGATTCCAAGAAAATCGGACAGGGAATAATATATTTGAAAATATTAAAAAAAAAAAAAGGAAGCCTAAGCAAAGAGAGATGGGGAAAGAAAAAAAAAGAAAGAAATGTATCACTGGAAAATTATAGACAAATGTGGCAGATGCATGATGCCCATCCGTTAATGTTATATTCGTAAAGATATTGTGTTCCTGTTCGTTTCTTTTTCCCCCCCTGTCATTCCATCTAGTTGTTTCATAGTCAACATCTGTTTCCCTAGATTTAAAAAAAGAAAAGAAAAGCGATTCATTTGAAATTTACGGTTTTTCAGATTATTTCATTCCTACCAAGCTCACCTTTTCTTCCCACTGTTTGACCGATGAAAATATAACAAATGAGGGAAATAAAAGAGAAGTTAACATTCACTGAAACTTAACGGAAAGTACACCCCCTTCTCGCTAAAAAGCAAACAGGAAAACAGAAATAAAAAATGAATTAAACGAAGGTGAAGATGTCTGTCACTTTCATTGTGTTTCCGCTTCTCCTCGCGTTTGAGTACCGAGGCGAATGGGCACCTTGGAAGTGAGATTCCCACCATGTCAGCGCAGAAATGATGTTGGAAATAAAAGTCTAGGGCAGTTTTGGACGATACACTTGTAACCTGTTCACAACTTACAGAGCGCATCTCCAAACCTCAGCTGAACGGTGGTCCAGCTCATTTTCTACTTAAAGCGTGATTTTACCTTGGCCACCGCATGCGGTAAAGCGGTGACGTATTACCTCTAGCAAACACACACACACACACACACACACACACACATAAATTGAGGGAAAAGATCCCTCACTCATCATTCACACGGCCTTACGATGTGAAATGAAAATGAATGTATACGTTTGTGGTTGCCGTATCAAAGCGTACATCCTGGACACATTCGTAGAATGACCATTACGAACCATTCCGCTTGAAACGCGGTCGAGTTTGATCAATTATTCTGAATTTATTTCAATTTAAAATATGAAACAGAAAACATTTAGAACCCAGTTTGGTTGACAGGTCTTCAACTCTTTCCGGGGCTTGTGTCGTATAGTACAAAAAAAAAATGCAAATCTAAAGAACGGAACGTGATACCTTGTAATTTGAGATGCTTTAGTTGGATGGATATACAGTCTGCTAGTGAACCCGAAATAATACATTTTTTTTTTTTGCAAACAGTATAGAGTCTAACCGAACAGGCTGTAGTAGGGCTTGTTCAAATGCAAATGCGCTATGTAAATAGCGGGGAATTTTCCAAACCAATCCAATTAATGCATTTTACCTTATGGGTTTTGAGTTGGTCGATGACGGTATGTAACAAATCCAGTTTCGCTTCTGAACTGCTATAGCTTCCCCCTCTTCTTGTTAAACAGCGTCAATTTTTTCTTTGGCATAGTTTTCGAACCTGAATTGGAAATCGCCTCATTCTATCGCGGGAAGTTGAAGAAACAAGAAATTATACCAAACGGGAAATAAAGCGCCCAATTCCCTTTTCATGCATTTTCGATGAACAAAGGTTAGACAACCAATAACTATTCACCAAAAACCTAGCAGAGTTTTATAATCGCAAACGGCCGCATCGTAACGAAAAATGTCTTTTAATTTCGCAAAACGTTCTTACAGCGATGAACTGATGCACGGGAATATGTTTAGATAAGGCACGCGTTATGCCTTGCGTAGGCCGTAAAATCGCCATGAGTTAAACACGATTTTGCAAGATCGGCCAACGACTGCTTTTGAAACTGTGTAACATGGTGCCACCGTTTCCGAACTTCGGGATGATCGGCCTAATGATGATGTCAGTTATGTTCTTGCAAGAAGGAGACCGTGAGTGTCCCGTTTCACGGCCTAATTGCTGAACATGCGAGCTACATGGAAAGCAGGACCACCGACGTGGAGGCTCGAATTACTTGTTGAGGCTTACTGGCAACTGTCGAGGATGGGGGGGCCTATATTGTGATATACTGTCCGGATTTCGGGCCAGCGTATAAGTTTCCATATAGTTTGTGATTTACGTAACGTTAGCCATTTCCCGTCTTAAAAAGGAACATCGTTTAGAAATGAAGAAAGAAATCATACGAATGTGTCGTGAAAGCGAACGAAAAAAACCTAACATCGTTTCTTTCTGTGTGTGCGGGTATGCGTGCGTGTTTGTGTTGGACGTCTGTGACATAAACAGGGGAATGCGATATCATGTCATACTCATTACGTTGTCCGCATTAATGAGGAAGAAAAAGGGGATCTGATGTAACAGAGGAAAGAGACGGACGTTGAGTGTTGACGTGGTTGAAGAGTGCGACAGATATGCTCGTGCCGCGACGATGACCGAGGTAACTAGGCATCGAAGACCATGGCACGAAAGCGCTCATTTAAAAACAGGACAGCGAGCACGATCGTTATGACACACTCAAGAGTTCCCTAGGGCTAACGAAGTTAATTGTCCCGGCCGTATCAAGATGAGGCACACAGCTCTGGTCCTTTTACCCCATCAAAGATTTTCCCCCAATCCTATATACAATCTTTTCTACAAGTAAATCAATTGACGTGTAGCGAACGGGGCAACTTGCAATCGAACAGCGAAGCACGCCTACGATCTGTAGGACATAATGGCGAGCGGGGGTGGGAACGAGGGGAAAGCCGAATCATGTCGAGGGATCAGGTATCGCTGATTTGGATGAAGTACCTAGAGGAGTAAAAAAAATACGGTATCGACGCCGACTGCATAGAGCGGTGGTCGGCTGTCTGCGTTAGTCGGAGAAAGAGCCGAGTGAAACTCTCAGGAGCACCTCTCCCATCTTTTGAACTTGGTCCTCTAGGCGACCGCATTGACGCGAGCGGCCAAAAGCTGTTGCTGAACTTGCTAGAAAAAAAAAAAAAGAAAAGAAAAAGAAAGAAAAAAAAAAAAAAAAAAAAAAACGATTGTGTCCTTCATCCAGTCAGGCAGCCATTCCCCCTGCCCCCCACTTCGTCTCCGCATCTTATTAGCTTCCGGTTGGGTTTTCCACGTTCGCAACTTGTTAAAAGAGCGGGGCGAGCTAACGAGGTTAGATAGACCAAGTATATATGCGCATTGCGGATCCCAATTATCAACAAGAACGAATCATGATCCCGTTGCCAGGGTGCAACTATAGCCGTGGCTCTCCACCTACCACCATCCCCCCCCCCCCTTCTTATTCCATCCTCCGCACCACGATGGAAAACTGTACAGTTCCATTTTTTGGGTTGGAGGAAGTTCTAGTCTTCATAGTTTCCTGTGATGCTCGCACCTTGACGTCATTTGTTTGAATATCAATCGCTTTTGACATTTCTTATAGGTAATTAGTTTTCACTCCGCGCGTTGGACTATCGAATTTTGGACAGTCCGATCGACGTGGACCTTTAGGGCTTTTATTTTTGTTTAGCTGAACCACTAGCTATGCCTAATATAAAAAGGAATCGATTGCTGCACTGACATTGCTAACCTTTCCCACAAAGCTCTATCGTGCGGTCGACTGATGGATTCCACTTGCAAGTGTGGGTGTGTCCAAGGTGCACGAAAGATTACAACACGTCAGCCCATTTTTATTTGCTCAACTGGAGCGATCAAGGGCTGTACAGTTGGCTCACAATAAGCTAGCGACTATCGAAAGCCAACATCACAATTGATTGAGTTGTACGTCAAACGCTCGTATGATCTAGCTTCTATCGATCAACCTTGGTCGTGGAATTGTCGTAATTCCAATTCAGCTGTTCGTAACTGGACTCTGTCAAGAGCTGTGTAAAAAATTTCGTTCGTTTTTTTTGTATCTTTATTTTGTCGGTTTGGTTATTGTTATTTCAGATCCGTCCATATTCCTTCACTATTTGCTTATAACTTGTACAAGAAGGTTACGCATTTGGTGTCCGAGCCTAAGACCTTTCTATTCTAGATATTTTCTCCGCTAGTAAATATGCTAGCTCGTCACCATGCCCGAACAGGGATGGGCAGTTCGAGAAAAAGGAAGCGGACGAAAAAAAAAAAAAAAAGAAAAAATATTTTAGTGGACTCAAAATAAGAAGACGCAATGGGGGGAGACAGGGAGTGTTAGAAAAAAAAAAAAGGAGGAACTAGTAAGAGACAAAATATAAAGAAGAGGACAGAGTGGGGTGGGGGGGGAACGGAGAGGCGAAGGGACGGAAATTCAATATTAACAGCCGCGTGTGGGGAAATAAAAAAAAAATGTGTCCGTCTTTTAGAAGGGCGCGTGAACAGGCATCCGATCTATGAATCGTATGAAGGATGAACACGAGTCCGAGTTTAGTCGGGAGAAACGATGGCTGAAGTGGCTTCAACTGCTCTCCAACGAGAGGGCGTGAAAGGCGCTTGAAAGAACAGAGGAAATAGCGACCAATGAAAAAAATAAAGACGAGTAACTCGGCCTGATAAATCCATCAGGAAATGAAAAGGAATGGAACGCGCATCCACTAAATCGAAAGGGAACAGGCCGAGAAAAAAAAAAAATAAAAAGCAATAGTCACGCGAACGTAATTGTAGGTGACTATTAGGCTTGGCTAACAGAGACAACAGTTGTGAACATCTTCATCATCGCCATCACCATCGAATTACTCTTTTTCAATTCGTTCAAATCATCCATCCACAGAAAACGAAATTCCCACCCCCCCTTCCCCTGCCTCCTATTTCACGCAGTTGGTTTATTCTCTATTAACGTCGCTGAACGAGTTCAGCCCTGTCTACAAATCTAATGCCAATTGCTGTGAGAGGCGAAGACGCCGAAAGGCTGCGTTCATTTATTAAGAAGGGTCGGAATATTTTTTTTTGTGCTTTTTGCCACCGTCATTCGCTAGGACGTTTCGCGCTATCGAGAAACTTGAATGCAAAGCCTTTTAACTCGCTCACGTTATTTTGTGTTGGCAAACGGTAACGGTGGCCGCTGATCAACCATCGGCCAACTAATTTCTTCCGTCGGGTTTGAATAGTTAATCGCCGGTTGCGCATGGGATTTTCAGCACGCCTAGCGTGGAAGAGTGCTAGCACGGATGTAGCCTACATAAAACCTAAATACTTCTATTTTACGAAGAAGTTCGTTACGCTTTTTATCGGACAAGCAACGCCCATACGGCAATGGCCCCGTAATAAATAAATCATCGCCAATAAGAGAACAATGAAATATGTAGCCAGACAAACAAAAAATATATATCCAACTGGTGAAACTGAGTATTGACTTGCCGAGATATAGATGTGCAAGTATTACACCTGCCATGTTTTCAAGTTTTGCTTCCGTTTGAATCATTTGAAGCCAAGCCGAAGCTTGGCTTGCGGAGTTGCCATCATCATGAATTTAGGAGGGTCGAATTGTCTGTTGTAGAGGTTTTTTCGAATTCTATAGAAAGGTGAGCCAAAGAAAAGGTGACAACCTTTGAAAAGGAAACCGTAAGAAGCCTTCATCAACTATCCAGTGTGTCCTGTCAAACTTTTTGAGAGCCAAGTTAAACCCACAAGTGTGGCGTACCTGCAACTCACCGCGGTACGCACAAACAACAAACTTTTTTCCTTTCTATTTCATTTGGTGAACAATAGTGCCGCCTTGCGTGACGTCAGTCCGCCCAACTCACGGCTTTATACAATAAGTCTGTCTATACTTTTAAACTGTTGTTTCATTCAAACGAATGGTGCAAACGGGCGCCGTTCATCGGGTAAATCAATTTCCTCAGTAGAACGTGCAAATTAGAAACGTTCGATACGTACTCACGCATTTCGTGGATGCAAAAAAGGTAAAACGAAATTCGAACATCAGTGGCGGCGGGCGGTTCAAAGAGCGCAGACTACGCTGCTCATCCCAAAGGTGGATGTCAATTGGGTATACCGTAGCGTTAAACCGTTATATTTTATTCAGTAAACAAGTCAAGTGACTGCAAAGGAGATTCTACGAGCTGAAAATAAAAAAAAACAAACAGAAAAACAGTTCGGATGAGCCGCCTGGCAAATGTCACTTTGTATTTGGAACCATCGGGAACTCGGGTAATCGGTAGCGATGCTATGCTCCTGCCAATGGCTTGCGAGTAGGGACGACCAAGCCAAAAGGCACACGAGCAGCTGTCCGTTTTCTCACTCGTGACTACATTTAGCCATTTGCATGATCTTCTGACGCAGCAGCAAAAACGAAAAGCCAGAATATATTTCGAGGGGTATCCAAACATCGGAGAAAAGGCCCACAATGAAGAGTGTTTGCTACAGAAGGCCGAAAAATAATACAAAGTACCCAGACTGCAGCCACGTCGAACTCAAACACAATTTCCCCCCTTTTTTTTTTTTTATTGTTCTAAAATTCATTCCTATAACGAAAACATTTTTCATCTACGTGCTTTAATCGACAGGCTTAAGCAATGATGGTCTCATTGGATTTACTCCTTTTTTTTTTTTTTTTTTTAATTCTCCCGGTGCTTGTGCGTTGAGCATCAGCTCGTAAATCAAAGTGGGGACTGTAACAAATTAGCCAGGACTGTGTATACTGAGGGCCCGGCGTTTGGTTTTTATTTGAGCCGGAGGGTATATACCTAATTCACTTCGTAGTGGAAGGCGTTTGTCTCTTAGTGACGGACTTTTCACAAAGAGCTTGAGCTTGCCTATCCTCATGTCTGCGACCTTAATCGAGATACATGGCCGACAATAAGCCAAGGGCTCGCGCCCAACTTTAATCGAATTGCGCCAACCCAGCAGTCTAAGGCTGATGGTGGAGAAGAAGAGACAACTGGCAAGGGGGCGAAAAAAAAAAGGGGGGAAGCAAGCGATAATTAAGTTTGCTTTGCCCGTTCTTCCTTCTTTTCTGTTTCCGACTTCTTATTTCCTTTACAATATTTTTCTAGCCCTCAGTTTTTTTCTTTTCTTTTTTTACCTCGCGTCCTCGCATCTCTATCCGTTTAGCGAGCGCCTCATTCCCTCACTTCTGGCTGACGTGTTTGGTATTATCGTATAAGTTATCGAGAGTTTTAGTAATAGGACATCCTGTCCTCGCCCTGCCGCGTCCGTCACGTTCTGAACCAATATAGAAAAACGCCAGCGTTTTCCAGCTATACTTTTCCATCCAAGGCAAAGGGCGGACAATCAGCCTCTTTTATGGAAAAGGTCCAGCCGACTTGTCCCCGGAACATAACGATGCATGCCATTATCGTAACTTCCTTATGCGCCGTCCGATCGCCAATCAACCGATCAGTTGTTTTAAACGCGTGCGACAACAACAACAGAGAAACACACACAGAGACACGGTCTTTATGTTACATTACGTTAAGTCAACATCTACAGATTTCATTTCTTAAAATACAGTACATTGTTAAAAAAAAAAGTAAAAAAACGAGCTAAATTAACTCGCCGATTGAAGATGTGTGGGTATAACGTGATGGCCGCATTCAAGTGCCTGATTGGAACCGAACCGCACGACCCGGTACAGTCACGGAATTTTTCATGCTGGAACGAAAATTGGCTACGGTTTCGTATTTCGCTTTAATGTCTGTTCATTTCGTGAGCGGCAAAGTTTGACTTACATAAGAGAAGCGGGATGCGAGCCAACAGTACATCACCACAAATACATTCATCGTTATAAAATAAAGGCCGGCCGTTGAGAAAGCATCAAAGTCAATATTCGAACAATAACATGGATCATATAACCAACTTTCTTGGGCAACACACGTGTATACGATCAAGTAAACACAACCGGGGGCAGCAAACAATGCTGATGCGTAATTGGCATGACAGTCAACACAGTGTGCGTGTTTACAGCATAAGCCAAACGGGATGTCAATATCCAGCGCTCGCCGGCCAATCACAATCCACCCGCCATCATTTCTAGTCGTTCACTACAGCTTAACTCTCTATATCGTTGGACGACCTTTTCATCTTTTTTTTTTTTTTTTTCACTTCACCCATATTCATTGCGATCACCTAACGGTACGAATGTACCCCCCTTTTTCCCTCACCCGATTATAAACGAATTTTAAATGAAAACCGTGGAATTCCGGTTGATTCATTTGATCAAAAAAAAAACTTGATTACGTCTTTGGAAGCGACGCCTATAGTTCGCCAAATTGTGATGTAGAGAAATAGCCATAGAGAAAAGGGGACGAGCTATGTCTTTTGAAATGTTCCATCCAAAAAAAAAAAAAAAAAATTCTGAATTCATAAAAAAAAAAAAAAAAAGAAGAAGAAAGAAGAGACAGTTGAAGTCATTGATTTTTGTCGGACAGCGGTGTCAACGAACCACCGAGTCCGAGAAGTTTTTTTTTTCCTTCCTCTTATGCGTCTTTTCCATCTTTTTTTTTTTTTTTTAAGTTTCCTTTTTTTTTTTGTCGCGCTGGTGGATCTACGTTATATCAAATTGAATTTACGCTCGAATGACCATCGGTCAAACACACTGTGGCCTCTTCTTATTCTCACCCTCCAGGCTTTGGACTCGGCCAGTTGGGCTCTATCTCGAATCCACGAAGGGGAAGAGACCGGAAGATGACATCAATATTAAACTGCGCCGTCGGAGAATAAAGGAGCGGACAGTAGGGAGAACAAGGGTGTGAAAAGAGCAAAGAAATATGAAAAAAACCAAGAAACTTGACAGCAACTTATATAGGGGGCCCTACTTTCATCGCTTGCAATTGCCATTATTTTTACGCAGCTGAGCGCTAAATTTTATTTTATTTTATTTTTTTTGAAGGTGAATATTATTCGATTCTGCAGCGTTTTTTTTAGCGTTACTTGACTATTGTGATAGATGATGAAACTGAGAATTTCGTGTCTCAGTTAATGTGTGTCGATATCATGAGTACGGTAAAGCAGGAATGGAAATTTCGCTTTAACTTCCTTGCCGATAACTTTTCTTTTTCAATTCACAAAAAGTTAGACACAGAAAACCCGCGTTTTTGGCTTGTTAAACTGGCCAAACGTTAGTTAATACACCAGCTATGAAATTATAATGGCATCTACGCTTATTTCCCGAGAAATTCGTTTATAAGGACACGTCGACAGCTGAAATGTGGCACTATCTTTTCTTCAAATTTCCGCTGAGTGCACTTTACGATTCATACTTCTGTCTACGGATAAGTTCCTTCCTTCCTTCCTTCCTTTTTTTTTTTTTTTTTTTTTTTTTTAACTCGAATTGATTGTAATAACCTGAATTCATGTCATATTTTAATCCTTTCACATGTTTTGTTTTTCCCGCTGCGCGGCTCCATTTTCAGTCAATAGAATAATATCGACCATGAACATGTAATCTGAAAAAGGTGAACGTTAACTTTGTTTATCGTTTTTACTTCGATGTAGAGGGATCGTTAGCGACGGATTGTTTTACGGTGAAGGACTTGTGTACGCCCTTTATGTGCGTTGGTTGCGTGTTGCCGGCCGTGTGCGAGACCAGAGAAGCCGATGTGTGGTGTATATCTTGTGTTGCGTTGCATTCTGGTTCGTGTGTGTGCCGCCTAATTTCCTCTTGACATGCAAAAGTGCTGACCGCGCCAGGCTAACCTCAGGCCTCCTTTTGCGTGACTGATGGCGTAGGTCATATCCGACGATAGGAACACAAGACCAACTAGCAATTGTTCACCAACCTAAATATTTTTCTCCTCACTCTTTTGTATGTGTGTGTGTGTGTGTGTGTCTACATACGAACAAAGTACAGGGCACCGTATGACGACCTACCTTTGAAAAAATAAATAAATAAATGAAAAAAAAAAAAAAAACGAATATGGGGAATGGAAGAATAGAAGAAAAATAAGGGGGGAGGGGGTAGAGGAAATAATGATGAAAGCTTCTATAGAAACGTACCGTCGTTTCACTGTTAGTAGTTTCGCACTTGCACACGACATTTATATTGTGAACGTACTCCATGGTGAGTAAATACGCACGATATTACCACCATGGTTCGAAATGATGTTTGATTATCCGAAAGAAGGAAATCTTGACACACACACACACACACACAAATTCTTCAGTTGACCAACAAGTGAGGTTATTCCCACGTGCTGGAGAGCGAAGGGTTGTTGAAGCACCAACAAGCCATCATTATTGACTCAAGACTCTTTTTTTTTTTTTTTTTTTTTTTTTTGTTATTCGGATCGATCTCGATGATAAAGGACTGTTAGGACTTGAGTCGCACGAGACAGCCGACTGCCGGCTAACAAGAGGGAATTTTATTGGGGATTTCTTTTGCCTTTTTGGAGTAGCTTAATACGTTCACCGTTCTTGCGCACGGTACGGAAGTGGGGATAAAATTCGACGCCCGAGCTCCACTTTGACAGCGTGGCTGACCAAAGGTGCAATCAAAGATTGAATAGTTCAAAAAGAAAGGCAGAAAGGTCCAAATTTGATGTTCTTCTCCATTCAATTTTCCTTTGTCCAGACTTCTAAAAAAGATAAAAAAAAAAAAAAAAAACGAGAACGAGTAGGAAGGAAATCGTGTTTTAAAAAAGGTGTTCAAATTCTCGAGGAAAAAAACGAAAGGCCTTTTTTCTTTTGTGATCCGGTGGAAAGCGGAAGCAAAGGACAAGGAGAGGAAGAAGAGCCCATAGCCTATAGCACTTCATCAAGATTCTCTTTCCTGTCAAAAAAAAAAAAAAAAAAAAAAGAAAAGAAAAGCTCCGAGCTGAGGGACACTGAAAGGAATGGCGGCTGTCCGAAAATCAGTAGAGGATCACTCAGTCACGCCAGATAGAAAAAAATTCAAATTGCATTTTTTATTTTCTCACCCCTACCGTTCCGATGCAGCATTCCACGTGCAATTTAAACACCAACGAATTCTGGTCGTGTGCGCTCTACATCAGCAGCCTTTTATTTATTTTTTTTACACCTTATATTAAATTTGAGTGTGAAGGTGCTTTTCCGTTTTTTAATGCCTCTGCTAGGCGTGTGTGTGTGTGTGTGTGTGTGTCTACAACACAGTCGTCGAAAATACATGCGTGGGTATATGAAAGTCAGCAGCGATCGATGCAATGCGAGTCCGCATCATGACCATCAGTATATATACAGTATATATATATATCATCGGGCACGGCGGACTCTGCCGGTGGACTCGATCGATTGGGATCGACTGCTGCACATAACCCCCTCGTTACGGATAGCCCCCACGTGAGCAGATAACAACAAAGAGGATGGACAATTAGCCATGTTTCTGAACTCCGCCCTTGCGCCTCCTTCTGCCGACTTTTGCCCAACTCGCTTTCTAAATCGCCGTAAGAGGATCACTGAACAGGGAACTAGTCAACTAGACGAAACGGCAAGAGGATTGATTTCTCTTTTCACGCATTCAATTTTTATCGTCGCTAATTAAACGGGGTTCGGAATAAAAGTCCACATAACCAAGAACTTGGCTCGAAAACTTGACTCTCATTATTTGACGCTGCGCCTGTCCCGGTTTCTAAACTAGATAGGAATACGAACTTCACAGATGTCAGATATCGACGAGAACCTAACAATTAATAAAAATTGTCTTTTTTGTTGTCATTCCGAATGGAAGATTGAAATAAAACTAATGTGCCAAAAAACAGAAAAAAAAAAAAAAAAAAAAGAAACAGCATTAAAGGTGAATGAGAATCGGGTAGAAGAAAGTTTTAATACACTTGTACCTATTGGCGCAACATGATGGGCAGAAAAGGTGGAGGCGGATCCAACAATCGATGGGGATGGCCACGGGTTAAGCATAACAAGAAAGAATACAATGGAGATATAACGGTGGTACGTAACCAGTTGTTGCCTGGGTAGACTCGACATTGGAAACCCTAATTAGGTAACCCCCCTTCTCAGGGTTCAGAGTAGACCGAAATTCATATTTGTTTCTTCATCACGGTTGTTTAGGCACCGAAAACAGCCGGATGATAATAATAGCGCTTCGCTCAATTTTGCGACCAAAGGCATTGTAACACGAATATATACGTAAAGCCATGCGTTTGTGTATGTGCTGCATATCCGGTAGAGAAGACGCGTCCATTCTGACGAAGAAACCTTTGTCAGTTTTCTTTTACACTGATGATTAACTATCTGTAAGATTTTATTCATGTATACGGATGTGGAAAATAAATAAGATGGAAGTTTCAGCATCTCTGCACGGGAAGTGGAACAGCCAAACCGGTTTGTAACGTTCTTACCTTTTTTTTTTTTCTTTTTTTTTTTTTTCTTTTTTAAAATTTTTCGTATTTGATTATGTATATACGGATGCGTATAAAGCCATTCTTTGATGACAGGCAAAAGAGGCTATTGAATTTTTTAATTCCGTCTCTCGCAGTGTCGTGCCTTGGCGCAATGGGGAGCACAAGTTAATTAGATGTCAGTAGGGAGAAGAAGAAGAAGAAAAAAAAAAACCGAACGAAGAAGTGGTGGGACGAAGACGGGCAAAAGAAGCTCGAAGGAACCACGCCAAACGAAATAAAATATCTTGCTGTCGCGAGTGGGATAAGGGAAAGAAAACGCGTTGACTGGTTTCAGTATAAATGCGGAAAGGGGTGCGCAACCGAAGATGCACTTTTCTCATTAGCCCCTCTCCATAATTTAAGAATTCGAAGTGAACAGAGGGCCGTGATGCTAATGGCTTTTCAAAAAAGTATTCGAGCAAAAATCGAGAGGCGAGGGTGTCGGCGCTGTGGGGGGGGGGGGACCTTCTTGACAGGCTCCTGGCATTAGCATACATTTCCCTACGTCTCGTGTAAATGAGCTAGGGATCGCTGTCTTTCTTCGTTGACACCCCAGCGACGACGATGTCAATATGCCACGAAATATTTAATGTAAGCCGGCCTAGAAAAAAAAAAAAAAAATCATGTAATACGTGCAAATGAATCACAATGCCAACTATACGGAAAGTGCGCTTACTTCTAATCGCGATAAACGGAGGTGGAGTTCATGAAAATTATTTTGTTCTTTGTCGCGAGTGTGACAGCAGACAAATCACCTTCTCATTGTGGAAATGCACCTAGAAACCTACGGCTTGTTTGTCTACATTCTAAGCAATCCAACAAAACATAGTGATTAAGAGGTCAAACATACGATATGACGTACATGGACGCTTAAATTACATGTTTTATTTTTCGCAATTATTCCAACATGGGGATGGGGGCAATGACAGTTGGTTATTCAACCCAACAGCGCCCTCGCAAACGTAATGCCCACTCGCTGACGTTTAAGATCCCTCTTCTATCCGTGTGATAATAATTAATAGAGTTACAGTGGGCTGATAGCGTAGCCAATCAGGTCATATTGATGACACGTGCATAACCGCTATGCAATGGTGTTGGCTCTGTGCAGAACTTCGTTGAGAGTATAATCTCTCGACTGTTTGTGTCTTACCATGGGCTGCTTAGCGAAAACGAGTTGTTTGGGCTGGTTTGATACATTACATGCATTAACATGCCGGAGCAAACTACGCAACACAATTACGGGCATAGCTCTCAGCTTGCAACGGTGAGCAGATGACGTAGCTGATACCGGAGGCGACCGAATCGCCATCCGCAGAGGAAGTACTTCAAATTGTGTTGGTTTGATTTCACTGTTTTGCCTTGCAGAAGTCAAGGGCGTCTCTGACCTGGTGATTAGAGGTGTTCGGAATAGGGCGGATGCATGAATAAATTAGCGTGCAACTAAGTTTTTAACAGCCACCGAGAAGTCGATCAGTGGCAAGAGATGCAACTCCAGGAAAACAGTTTGCGAAAACTTCAAAATATACTTCAAGAATTGAATATTTTAACAAATGGTTCGGCGGTTATCCACGCCCTTTTGAGTATTTATTGAAAGTTGGCCATTGCAGCCAAAGTGTATGGGGTGCCAAAGTTTTGTTTAAAAGATTGACTTATTTCTTAAAATGCAAACTTATGATGAACTTAAGATTCGAATTGGCGGGCGATTCTCGATTTTCGGCGGTAAATTTCTATAGGTGTTTTTAAAATTCCCCAATTTTCCTTTAATTCCAAAACCACTTCAATAAAAAAATATAGCTCATTAAAAACCTGTGTCAGTCTGGCAACGGACCGGTGTCATACAATGTCGTATGATGCCACACGTAAGCCGTTGAAAGATGCAAAATCAAAGTTTTAGCGAAATTTAAAATTCTTCCAGTAGATAACCATTTGCCGTAGGACTGACTCGTTTATTGCTGCCTATATGGCAATCCGTTTTACCCAAAATAAAAATGAAAAATATTGGCCTTTTTTTTCTGTTTTACTGCTATCGCCATCTGCCGGTCACGTTTCTAGTTAATTCTCTACATACACTGATCGAAAAAAAAAGTTGGGTTAAAAAATAAGCCCGATTTTATCTTTCGGGCTTAAAAATCTTTCCTATTAAAAAAATAATGTCATTAAATCTCGATAACTATGCATGATTCTCATTCAAAGTTAACCAAGGAACACGAAAATGGAATTTGTTTTTACGTATAGCATACAGTTTTGGAGTAATCTAAAATATAAAATTAGTGTGTCTGCGCATCGAAACCATTACTAGCGCGCCAGTACGCTACAGCGCTAGCGTGAAACACCAAACTTCTTTTAATGATAATTCAAAAACTAGAAGCCTAATATAAAAATATACCCCATTTTCGTGATCAGCGATCAATTTCGAATCGGAAGAATGTATTTTTAATGAAATCGTTGATTTGATTAGCCTTCTCACTTTTTCATTTTTGGCCAAATTTCAAATTTGGCTTAAAACACATGATTTCGATGTAGAATGGAATGCTAATCACGAATACAAAGTTTATTTTTTAATTGGACTTATAGTTTTTGAATTAAACAAAAAAACACAAGGCCGGTCTTATTTTGTCGCGCTTAAAATTTTGTCCTATTAAAAAATAATATCATTAAATCTAGATAACTATATGTTATTCTGATACAAAATTGACCAAGGAACACGAAAATGGAAGTTGTTTTTATGCAGAATCTATAGTTTTTGAGTATATAAAATTAGGTGCAAATCGGAACCATTACTAGTGCGCCAGTACGCTACAGCGCTAGCGTGACACATCAAACTTCTTTGATTATTCAAAAACTACAATCTCTACGTAACAACAAATTTCTTTTTCGTGTTCCTTGTTAAATTTTGAATCAGAATCGTATATAGTTATCAAGATTTAATGATATATAATTTTTAATAGGAAAAAATTTTAAGCCCGACAATATAAGCCCGACTTTCTGCTGTATCGCGCTAGCGCTGTAGCATACTGGCGCGCTAGCATTGCGTTAAATATTCCGTGTATTTCCAAAAATGATTAACGTAATTTTAAAAAATGCAATTTTCCCGGAATCAGCATTCAATTTTGAGTATACCCTGTGATATTCAACCAATTCCGGTGAGTGTCAGTTTTTTGAGAAAAATTTTTTAAGCCCGACCGAGAAAAGTCGGGCTTATTTAGTCGGGTTTATTTAGTCGGGCTTAAAAATTTTTCGGTCAGCGTATGTAGAGAATTAACTGGAAACGTCACCGGTAGATGGCTATAGCAGTAAAAAAGAAAAAAGGCCAATATTTTTTATTTTTATTTTGGGTAAAACGGATTGCCATATACCTCGTGTTTACCAGTGAAAATCGTTTGGGCAAGCTTCAATTTTCTTGAAAGGATATTATACGGAACTCTAGCTGGTTCTAGTTTGGAAGGCTCAGCGCTGGACGTTTGCGACGCAAAGCTAAAAGAGCTATACTGAAAATCACGGCGAAAACTAATTTTCGCTCATCGAAGAAACAAGATCAGCCCTAACCCTCTAAGTCATCCCATCTTGAGCAATTCTTTTTTTTTATTCATATAAAATTTTGCTATGAAAATCAGTGTTACGTCTGCTGTAAGCCAAACTTCATGCAAAATCATAGTATATAAAAAACAAAAGAAAATAATCCCTTCTCCTCATTAACGGACTAGCGAATATAATCCAGCCTGTTTCCATATTCGCTGTGATGGCGTGATTTTATAACAGTATAAAACAATTTAATGCAATTAAGCTGTCATTAGAAAAATCGAACTTTAAGATCTTGTTCCCTAAAAAGGGAACGAAATAACGTAAGCCTTTTCATCTGGAGGTGTAGCTCCATAACCTCCCTCATTCTCTTAAGTGTGAGGGTAGTCTTGGAAGTTCGTGTCTGATCGTGTAGAATCAACAATGTTATCAAAGAACCTGACTCTTTAAACGAACGGTAAATGTTTTAAACTTTCATAAAATTATCGTATAAGACCTTGGTTCGTTCGTTCTCCGATTTCTTTCCGTTTGCATAACGCGATGCGTTTTCTTCCTCCGTAGAACTGAGCGTGCCTGGTAGCAGCATTCTCCTCACCGTTTGATAGCTTGAGGTCAAAGCAGTTAATTTACCCTGGAAGTTGAAGAGGTCAATCATATGTGTCGAAGACAAAAGTGGAATATATTTGAAAGGCTACACGACTGTCGTGTCAATTTCGTTGTCATTTCTAAAACGGTAATAAGTTGGCCTTTAGGAACCTTGAAAAAGGAAATCAGTGATTTAGAGGCCCTCTCTGAGCCTATTTGGAACTGTAAAAACCAAAATGATCAACGTTTTGAGAGTTCGTGTTGCAAAGGTGACTGGAGTCCTTCCGCTGCCAATTAGAGTGCAGTACTTTCAACTGTTTACCTAGGAAAATGTTTCCCTTCCTGAGACTTGAAAGACATGTCCATTAGATGAATGAACCTCTGAAAATAAGGCTGTCCAATGCAGGCACTAAAACGTAGCCGCCCCCGACGTCACTGGAACAAAGCGTGTCATAGATATGTAGAGGAAAACGTTTAAAACGACAGAAGGGAACGTAATGAAATGCGAGAATAAAAGAAGTGTATTTTCATTTCAATAACGCTGAATCGGTGACACATAAAATATCGGACTAGTATTTACAAAGTGGATGGGTAACGTGAAATTAAAGTAAACAAAAATATATCGAAAGTTCATGTTCACTTAGTAGGGACGCCATACCGAAGCCGATTGATTACTGCGGCCGTTTAATTTTGGGCCCGTCGAAGTGGCAGTCGTCTCCACTGGGAAGGTTAACAACGAAGTGGCGGACGATTTCTCTGCGGGCTCAACGTCATTGTTTTTACCAGAGGCACCAGGGTAGAGGAGCGACTCAGAAAAGGGGCTTGCGTTAATGCTAAGCAAAAGGTTGTTAGAGTTGGTGATATCGTCCGCCTTTTTCAGCAATTGTTGAATGCTCATCGGCGTGCGGTCGGCGAATGGAAGCGGAGGGAACGGCTTGGCCATGTGTCCTACATCAGTGGGTAGCAAGAGACCGAATGGATTCATCCGACTGTCTCGTTTCCCGTATGCACTGGATTCGTGGGCTGCTGAAGGGCCCGTAAGAATGTCGTTGAATGCCAGTTTTGGGTAGCGAGAGCTCATGTAGTTGGAGGGCCAGGCAGGTTCGTCGGTCGCTACGTTTAACCCAGTGTCATAACCAGAAGAGTAACCTTTTTATTTGATACACAAAATAAGCAAATTAATGGCTGTGATATGCAATGAATTAGTTGATATGAAGTCAGTAGGTATTATCGATGCCCATAAAATAAATTGTTTTCCGGATATCATTGCAACCGTTTAAAAATTTGAAGGACCCAATCACATTCAAATGCTCCCTTACTTGACGCGTAACTAAAAACCGAAAACTATCCCCAGAGTTGGTTGAAGACGAAAACAAAGTACTATACACGGTCTGAATAAGAAAATCTTTCTCCACGGACGATCGTAAACGACATTGAGGGGGGTGACAGAAGACAAAGATGTTTCGAAAAAAACCCTGTGCGAGAAGATGAGAGCCAGAGCGGACGGTTCCGGTCAGCGGGGAGGCGCCCGATTATTGCCGGTCGGGCCACTCTCTTACAAGCTCCGCGCGTTTTCAAAGATGCTTATGGCATTTCGATCCCAAGGCTGAAAGGGTCTTGGGGTAATAGGCCAAAACGAGACAATTTCAAAAAAGCCCATCGTAAATCTGCCAGAGGCAAGCCTCTTTAGTATCCGGAAAATTTGCTACTCGTTCCTCTCTCTCTCTCTCTCTCTCTCTTTGGAACCCGACACTTTTTTCTGTACAGTGGGCGGACGTGTGAGAGACAAGGAGAAGAGGCTAATTTTTCGACAGGAGGTAGCTGCTGTAAACTCGCATAAGAGGGAAGACGAGGAGGAGACAAGGCTAGCGCCTCTATTCTTTCCTCTTTTCTTTCTCTGAATCCTTTTGTACATTTCTCGTTGCTGTGTCTAACGTTCTGTGATCTTCGAAGAACATTAGAGAAATGGGGTAAAAAAAAAAGGTGTTTGTTCAACTTTTTGTGTTGGCCTTACTCCCTAATATTTGCTTCCCTTCAAAAGGAACGCTAAATTAAATCCCCTAAAACTAATTGTTCAAATGGACACTTTATGTTGTTAATTTAGGGTGGCAGCAATGCGTTTAAGTATTTCAAAACAAGAACATTGCACCACATACTCGTCGCGGTGCAACTAGAGCAACCCAAAACGACACCTTTCTCAGCGTGTTTTTTCAATACGAATTTACGGATCGAACCAGAGATGGCAATTGGACAAAATAATGATATCATCTCCCGCAATTGCGAAAGGGAAATTACCATGATACGAAGAAGGCAATCGTAAGGCCATCGGATCTTGACCTCGAAGAACAAGATGAGCATCGTGTGGTAGAGGGAAGGCTGACGGAAGGAAAGGTCGGTGATGGTGTGGCCCTAATACGAGGCCTTGCAATTGATGACCTGCAATGCGTTCAATAGATTCTAAAGTTAACGTAACCACCACATATACGCATCGGTTTCATGAACCAGTGCCTTCTACAATGCAAAACGAATAAACTTACGAGTTTTACTGCGAGGCTCTCGCGGGCCGTCCACAGTTACTTTGATGGCTTTGTTGTACGTTGCCACTAGAGGCGGAGTCGTGCAGACTGTGATTGTCAATGTAAAACTTTTACCTACAATTTTCAAAACAACAACAAAAGGAAAAACAATTAGCACTTTACAACGGCATCTGATCGATGTTCCATGCTTCTTCTAAAGTGCGAAGTGTCTATTGTTGTTACTGACCTCTTCCAGATCTGCCGACGAATCGAAGATCGTTAAACTTGGCGACGTGATTTTTCACTTGAGCTACGGAGTTGCGCAGTTCTGAACTCCAATTTTCATCATTTCCGGCTCGAATGGTCACTAACGTGCCATCCTCAACATCTCCCAGAATGACAACACGGAACGCAGCAGGCAAAGTTTTATTGGAACGCCAGTGTTTGGGCAATGGCGAAACGAGAACACAGGGACTACCGGTAGCTACAAGTTCACCCGCGTCCATGCTGGGCAGGCCGAAGCACGAGAAATCGTAGGACGAATCCAAAGAAGAGTCAGGTGATAAGCCGGCTGACGAGTGTTGAGACGATGTACACAGTGCACGATCCGGTAGCTTTTCGGGCGACAGAGAACACTTGCCAACCGGTTGATTGTGGATGTCGTGAAGGGAAGGTCGATGGCTTAACAGTAGCTCCATTACTTTGCCGTAGAAAGTGTTGTGCTTCTCAAGTTCGAAGAATCGTTAGACCCAACGTGCGGATGGATGAATATTCAAGAAAAATAGAAAAAAAAAGGACGAACTGAGTACAATCGATCGATCAACTGCCAGCGTTTGAGCAGCCAAGCAAAGTGGAGTTCTTGAGGCGAAATGAGACAAGTGTCCTGTGGATTGCTTGCCTTTTAAAGGCCCAACACTACTATAGCAAAACGTCCAACTCTATTTGACCCTTGGGCCTGTATGTAAAAAAAAAAAAAAGCTGACCAATCACTTGCTTCGCGTATGGACAGGGTTCCAACGTTTTTTTTTTTTTGGAACCCCCCGCTAAAAGGAGGTCGGTGGGGCTGGCTAACCTCTGTTAAGATACCCGAGACCACGAGAAGCAGCTTTCTAAGGCCCTGTGCTTTGCTCATCGTTTCCATCCCTTAAAGTCATATCTCATGTTATGGAGAATATTGATAGGGCTGCTCTTGGTGTCGCCGTCACCGACTCATCAACGAAATAGAAAAAAAAAAGACCGTTTGGTCTGTAATCAGTCAGAACTATCGGCCAGTTTACTATCCCAACCATTCATTTTATGACAGCGCGCAAACTCTCTCGCCCTTTATTTTTTTTTTTTTCAAGACACTTTAATGGCTGTGCTTTTGCTTGTAAAAAGTCGGCTAGCTAGTTCACAAAAAAAAAGGGAAAAGAAGAAGAAAAGGGAATAAAAAGAAATAGTAACCTTACAGTCCCTTTTTTCTTTCAAATTTTGGGGGCAATAAGGCTTTGCATAGATGCCTGAAAGCCCACAAAACAACTGTCGATGTGTAAGTATCAAATATTATATTTCAAACCCTCAAAAGCAGTATATATATATATATATATATATGGATTTCATATTCATATAAAAAAAAGTGATAGTAAAGCAAAGTGGTTCTTTGGATAGTCCGAGTGATATCTAAACAATGTCGAGGCGCCATAAAAAATAACCTCAGGTCTCAATTTTTTGGGTTACGGACGTTAAAAAAAATAAAATAAAATAACCAGCTTACACGTAGGGTCGAATTTAAACACAAGAGGCAGGTAGCAAGGGAAGGCAACACAACCTCAGAGTATATGCCAGCAAGCCATAACGACGAAAACATATCGAATAGTAGACCGATAAACACGAGCTACGGCAAACGACATTTAAAAAAAATCGTATTATAACAATAAGTAAATTAATTTGAATCATTCAACATTTCTTTTAAAAATTACGTTCGTCTCTTGTACGTGCCAATATTACAATCGAATTATAAAAACGTTTGTTCGAATAACTTCGTGCGTATGCATCAAACGTTTATTTGAAACATTCCAATACGCTCCGAGAACATCGTATTAGAAAATAGAATAAAGATAAAATGATAAACTTGAAGAATTGGGAGTTGATGGGCTGGAACACGTACTATAGCTACCTGTGGTTCAACACTTTTCCTATACACATTTACAACGTAACTCAGTGG
This sequence comes from Daphnia carinata, assembly GCF_022539665.2. Classification (NCBI taxonomy): domain Eukaryota; kingdom Metazoa; phylum Arthropoda; class Branchiopoda; order Diplostraca; family Daphniidae; genus Daphnia; species Daphnia carinata. Next base: position 668,099 of record NC_081333.1, on the reverse strand, counting down.
TGCCCACCGATATTAACGCTCAGACGAAAAACTAACTACCAGCAGTCAAAATAAACATAATACGAAAGAAAGAAAAATGAAAAAAAAAAAATAAATAAATACTGAAAATATTAACCAGGCGCGTGGTTAAGAAAAACGCGGCCATAGATGGCTACACATATTTTGCCGTCACTAGAACCGTAAAAAAAAAAAAAAAAACCTTAACTATGAAGGCATGTATTACGGTAGCTAATGTTACTTCAGTGGGTAAACTCAACATTTGCTTCTCTCTCGCATTTCTTTCGTGGTTTGAAATGGGAAGGAACACGTAGTTGGCAACGAACAAACCCCCGACTTGGCTAAAAAAGAATGAAAGAAAAAAAAAAAAGAAGAAGAAGAAACAAAAATGAGCGTCAATTTGTGGTTCAGCCCAGTCGAAGTTTTTGGTCTTCGAAACTGGCCATCAAAGTTGGGGGAATAGTATATATATATATATATATATCTCTGGCTGGGCCGAGTTTTGGCATGCAAGGTGGCCGTAAGAAGTGTACAGTGGCGGCTAAGTATAGACCGCAGTCGGATTCAGTGGGATTTCTCTAACGCGTCATTCCGCGTGTGTGTTTTGCAGTGACGAGTAGGCTGTCATTAGGTAGCGGCTTCGGCTCCCAACCCTTACATTAGGATTCAACACGCAAGACCTTAATGCTTCAGTAACAATAGCACCAAAAACAGACACAACGAGTCTCCCAGACAGACAACTTAAAAAAAAAAAATAATAAGAGAACCCAGAAATTGAAATTTAATATGAGGAGAAGGAGAAAAAGAGACAAGACAGACCTCGGCGAAGGATTCCCACCGACAACTCGACGCGAGGAAGTTGAAATGTTTGTTTTACGACACGGACCTTTATGATTATTCTTTCTTTCTTTTTTTTTCAGCTATTGTCTTAGAAGAACACACCCACAGTTAATCGTCCCCTTTATGTTGGTGGTAATAAATAATGTAAGTACAATTGTCGATCGATACGCTGCATCACGTCTAATACACGGCGACATCAACGCGTTTGATGATGACACGTTTGGGTTTCACACTTTGTCTTTGTATCTACAACGTTTCACAAATAATTTCCTGGCAAATTGATACAAATCTTTGGCGAAAAATGGCTGATTTTTGTTTTTCACATCCCTGAAAGAAAAATTCCATGAAGAGCTACGTCTCAAATTTTACCAAGAAAACCAGTAATTAAAAAAAAAAAGAAGAAGAACTGCTTGACTGGGCTTCTACACCATACAATCAAGTATATTAAGGCGCAACCATTGTCTGGTCAATTGCCGAACTAAGTTGAAAAACTTTTGGTCGCGGTTGAAAACCATGATGTTTCCTTTCCATGTCGTCTGTGGTTATTGTTATTTTCTTTCTTTTTTTTTTTTTTCTACGAAACTTAAAAAGAATACAGGTGACGTGAACCCATGAGCGAGCAACGGAAGGGCTCGACGCAGTCCATAACAATCAGTAGCTCCGACTCGTATACATGCTTATACGTTCAGCGTAGGCGCCAAGAGGATACCGCAAAAAGATTCAATTAGCAGCTGGTGAAGTCGCGATCGCGACCTAAAAAACAAAAACAAAAAAAGAAACATGGCTAACCAACCAGAGGATGGGGATGGGCCAAGAAAAAGTGTTACTTGACGTAGGGGTTAAGAAAGAAAGAAGAAAAAAAAAAAAAAAAAAGTGTAACAGCTCCGAGTGTCATAACAGAGTCGACATGCACCTTTCGTCGCGCCATCGCCGCCGCCATCATGGCGGCGGTTCTATTTAAGGGCGTATCAGGGGTTGTCTGCATAAGCTCAGTGTTTTATTGCGGTTCGTGACGAGAAAACATGGCAAGGCATATATAGCCTCTTATAGCACGACTTATTCTTTCTTCTTTTCTTCTGTTTTTTTTTTTTTTTCAAGACGATTACGAGCCTCGCATTTAGAAAAAGTTAACATGCACTGACAACCGCCTTTCTCGCGTCTCGTTGGTATACGTCTAATGAGATCGTTTTTTATCATAAAAAATATTTACTCTTCGCCATCGTCAGCGATGCTTCCGAAAATAAACAGTAGGCAAAGCAACACGGAGCTTTAACATCTGGTGTAAAACGGCTCGTTGAGATCGTTTTCAGTTCATTCTTTTTTCCTCTTTTGTTTTTGCAACGCACTTTTTTGTTCTCGAGCGGAATTTATGCAAGCTCCTCTTCTTATTCATTCTTATGTGCATGCGGTTAATTGACATGATTAAACGGTTTCGTGTTTCGTGTTTGTCAAATCTTGTCATGCGATCAGCGCCAACCTCCATTTCTAAAGTTCTCGCAAATTCCTTCAACCTGTTTTTGCATGTGCAGAAGGTTATTGTTATTATTATTTATTTTTTTTTTTGTTCTATTTGTTTCTTGAAAGCGAAAGGTAGCTAAGCATACGCGGCACTCTATTGTGCTTAATTAGTAAACAGAAAAATAATGTGGATGACATTGAGACAAGGACGCTGTTGGACGTCTTGATCGATTTCTAGCAAAGTCATTTGGAATTTTTTTAAGTCATAAATGGAAGCCAAATTAACTGCTCGTCATCCCACATTATTGCCACAATCTTGGCTTGTACACAATCCCACATAAATAAAAATTCTTGAAATACCTTTCTGCATCTTCCATCTATTACTCCCTCTTGTAAAAAAAAAAAAAAAAGAAAAACTATTGTTGGTCACCTGTCTTTTGACTTCCTTATTTCTACGGGTGCAGAAAACTTTAAGAACGACATCAATACATAAAAGCACATTCATCGCTGATTGTATTCACGGTTATTAAGGCAGAACGGAAGGTGATCCCCCCCTACCTCAATCGTCTACCTTTCTCAGTGAAATATATACGTACATACCTACGTGTAGATGTTAGGTACGGTTCCGCCTAAATGTGTCCATCATGCACCGTCTCTAAAGGTCGACAAGAAATCGGGTAGCTCCAAAAAATCGTACATACACCGATGGATATAATAACTACCGTTCCGCTGAAGTTGTAAATATCAAGGCAGTTAGACCTTCTAATGCTAGGGCGCAGACATAGTAAAGCTGTATATACCGTTGGGGCCATGTCCAGCCTTACATCATAATTGTTGTTAATGTCCTTAATTTAATTTTTAAAATTTAATTTCTTTTAAATAAAAGCGCAAACCCGACAAATGCAGACGAAATAAAACACAAAATGAGCTCTGCTAATACGCTGCGTAGGGAACACTGTTGCCAGACTTGCTAGGAAAAAATTAAATCAAAAAACTTAATGAACGCGACACATTCTGTGGCTGAGCCTCCAATTTTTTCTAAAAAAGAACCCTAATTCCCGTTATTTCAAAAACGAAAAAAAAAACGGAGGCAGCCAAGAGAATGCTTTCTAAACTAGAAAAGCTGAAAAAAAAAAGAAGAGGTAAGATGGTAGAGAGGAGGGGTGGGGGAACTAATTCAGCGACAATAATAGGAAAACGAATTGGCTCAGTCTCGGCAGTTGTGTGAACCGAGGGACCTGTCCTGACGTGATAACGGAAAGTGGGTCGGGTCACAAACGGGGCATATAGTTGACACTTCAACAATGGTAAGCAGTCAAACTTATTTCTCCTTTGCATATCATTATTAATTTTGAAGCGCTATATTCCCGAAATGCTCTTCGCTTCTTACGTACGAAATATTAATCTTCTTAGCCTTAACAATACTTCTGGTAGTTATGCAAGCACACATCTTGTAGGAGCGCCGATTCCCTTCAGAAATCGCCCCGTTGTGTGTGTTAAAGAAATGGAAAGGGGACACGCTAAGACAAAATCAACTCTTAAATGTCAGAAATGATGGCTGAAATTGAGCCATAGCTTTTAAGTATAGGCCACGTCTAGACTTATAACGTTGAACCCTTGACGCTGTAACGGACATTGGCTATTAGAATGACCGAAAGAAACAGACAATGCTTTTCCTAAGAACTCATTAAGATCTCTTTACCCCTACCGAAATGCATCGTTTCCGCTGGAAACCGACGGCGTTTTTATGCAACAAACGAACCGGTTAAAAATAAGAAAAATCTGACAACGTAATTGAAAAATTTTTAAACACATACATTTTTATTAAAGTAGCTCATCTGCATGCGGTGGTCTTTTTACTTGGAATCATCGACAAGATGTCACAAGTGATGTATGAAAAAAAAACAAAAAAAAACAACAAACCCTTGAACATAGATGTAGTTTGCTGACCGCGATTAATCACGTCAAAAACCAGAACCGAAACATCCAGAATCGAAAAATTTAAATAGTTTGGTTTTCAACGAATCACTACGTATCACTCAAAATTTTAAAAAGAGACGGATCTTATCGCAATACACGCTGTGAAAGGACACACACAACATTTGTGTTTCATAATTGCATCGGACTGTTGATAGAAGATTGTCGCTTTAAAAGGAAAAAAATATTATGATTATTATGTTTGTTTGTTTTTTGTTGTTTTTAATGGATCTATATATACCGGATGTGAGAATCTCTCGTCATAACTCATCGTCTCGTGACATTATGTAAAACACACATTCCCAATAATTCTTTATAAGACAAGAATACCTTATTAGGGCCGTGCGTTGTGTATAGGCCTAAACCACTGTATTTATTTTTGTGTCCCCCCTCCCTCCTATTGGTCGTGAAAGTATTCCGTGACAACGGCACTACAAGCCTTGTAAATTGTCGCTATCTTTATTCTAATCAGGGGTACGCAGTATACGTTTGAGAGGACGAATGATGCCGCCTTTTAAAGCATTCGTTTTTCCCCCTTCTTGAAACGCAGGTATTTCGGAACGTATAACAACAATGGCCTTTTTTTTCCCCATATTTGGACAAAAATCCAAAATGTCTACTTATATGTAGATGGTCAAAACTGGAAGCGCCACATTCTCTTCCCCTGGAAAAAAATAAAATAAATTATAATAAAATAAACAGGACCAGCACATTTCTTCGAGTCCATCATATTAAAAAACAACAACAAAGAAAATACAAAAAATTTAAAAAAAAAGAGTCGCCATCTTGTCTTATCAAAGTGATATCTCTAATACGGACCACCACCAGTTCAAAAGAGAATTTCTTTTTCCACATGCACAGCCCACCACATTGAAACATGTTGATCCGTAAAATTCTATAGCCAATTCTTCTTTCCCACCATCACAAGTAAAGCATCTTTAATTGATTATAAGAAGCTTACTAAGTACTAGCTCTTTCCCATTTTTTTTTTTTTTGTTGTTGTTCTTCAGATGACCCCCTACGACGCCATTATTGCCAATTTGAATGCACATAGTAAAGGGATAATTGCTATTTCGCCGATCGTTAGCAGATGACTACTGTGTATCTATATGTACAATATATATATATATATATATATATATATATACATCTTTGTTTCATGTTTGTCAACTGTAGAAACAGCTGCATCCTTTTATGAGGCGAAGCGAGAAAGGGCACAATTTTCAAACGGCCTTTTACAGTGAGCCGATAATAGCCTTTCTCCCCTAATTCATTTTCTTTAAATTCTCTTCGCTATTTTTCTGGTGGGCTTTGTTTTTTTTTTTTTTATTGGATTCTCAGATGGCCGTGACAGTTATGGTCGCCCCTCAGCATTTTAAAATACTAAGGTATGAACAGCTTTGAAAAAAAAAAAAATAAAATAATTATTGGCAAACGACGATACAATGTCTATATACACAAGTATGCAGCCAACATTTCACGGAAAGCCTCATTTTTGAAACCGATATTGACAGTAAGTGCCAAAAACGAACCGAATTGGATAGGCGAATCGGAAGAAACGGATGGGATAATGAAAAGGGCGGAATGGGGGGGATGAAAGGCTTGAAATCCGCGAGCAACATGTATAGAGCTATTGCCATCCTAATTCGCGCTTAATGCCACTACGTACGGTGCCCCACTTTTGACTATTTAGTCCCCACCCCCCTTTTATCTTTTATGTACATGCCGACGACCTTAATTGTCAGTAGTTCACAGCCGCGTACAGCTACTGAGGAAGGCCATCAGCTGTTCCATTTTTAGGAATATACATATATCTGGTACAGCCCTTTCACCAATTATCCATTTCCAATTCGTGGTGATTTGCATATTTGAATAGTGCGCAGATGAACGAGCCACAGGTGCGGTGTTACGGGCCATTTCGTTCTGGTGCGAGCCCCGTCTTTGACAGGTGAAAAAAAAAAAGACTGGGAAAAGATGAAACGGAAGCGTATAAACATTTTTTTCTTTTTTCAAAGGATTAAACAACGGAAGCATTTTGCGATGCCGCTGCTTTTACTTGGGTCACTTCTGGTTACAAGCAAAGGAAGTGGGAATAGAACCGAGTAGGCTATATTCTTGTCCAAGGAAATTATTACCCGAAATGCGCATAGCCAAGTGGAGGAGGCACGGTCAAAATGATTACATTCGGCCACCATCAACGGCAAAATAAATTTCCCTAGGCTTTATGTAAGATTTCGCGAAAAATACGGGACAAAGCTTTCATAATGAACGAGGATGAATATGCTCTTAAGCTCTTTTACGAGCCGATGCGTCGCATAAAAGTCGTGTGTCTTAATTTAGTTCAGAAATAGACTGTATATAATGTCCATTCAGCTTTTACTTCGTTAAATAAATGCTGAAAGCATGCGTTGACGAGCCTGGCAGAGGAGCTTGATTTACTGGACGATGTAAAAATATGCGGCGTACTAAAATCATGGAGCCAATGAGAGGCCAGAAGTGAAAGTCGATTTCATTTTGCTTCTTCTAGGTACAGAGACCATCAGGTATAGACATATAATTTTCTTTTTTTCCCCTCTTGATTTCTAATGGCAACAGACTCTCTTAGGAAAGAGCCGTTTTTTGGTACTGGATTGTACGCAGCTTTGTATATCCTTTTAGATTGTCTCATCTCGGATAATTCGAATAACGGCGGAGAGGCAAGTGCGGCACGTGTGGGAGTAAATCAAGTTGGGTCTACCAAAATTGGTTGAAAGCATCACTGGTGGAGTTCTATATAAGAGCATTTTCATCTACTGCACACACACACACACACATACGCACGCACGCACGGAAAAAAAAAAATGTGCGTAAAAGAGCTGCAGGTCGAATCCCAATTATGATTCGATCAAATGTCTTTGGCAAAAATAGATCACCATCGAAAAGACACACCCATTTGATACGTATAGCTGGAGCTTGATTGCGTGCTCTTTTCCAATTCTCTAGTGATAATAGATGACATACCAACTGGGAGTGTTATATTCACAACATCTACATGGACGACGATGTACAGACGGAAGAGTGGCGAAATCCTGTTGTGTCATGCGAGTCCGTGTGCAGCTGCAGCCAAAGACGGGCGGTTTTTTTTTTTTTTTTTTTTTTTTTTAATTTTATTTTTATATACAACCAATGGAGAGTTAGGAACCCTTGACGAGCAGAACTAATACCACGCCTACTTCACGGATTGACCAACACATCAGTCTACGGGTGTTCATTTATTCTTTGAAACCATCATGATACGCATGGAAATGAAAAGAGGCCATGAAATGAAAGCGTGTATCAATTTAGGCCTATCTATATACGATGTAAAATAGTTATCTTTTTTTTTTTTTTTTAACTGTCTGTCTCTCTTCGAAACGGACCATCAACTTTTCAACGGAGACTAGCCACCGTAACCCTCGTGCCTTAAAAAAAAAAAAAAAAAGGGAAACTGGTTTAAAACTCGATTTTCTTTATTTGGAAAGCAAAAAAAAAAAAAAAATCCTATTGTGTTCAAAAGCCTACATAAGTCGTCGCGAAGAAGCAAAAGAAGAAGACACCCCCCCCCCCGCCTCCCCCAAAACCCCCACACAAATAAAAAAAATAAAAACAGAACATTCCAAATGAAACTAAAGGTGGCACGAGGCTTCTTAATAAAACTCTTCTGACTTTACACGAACAGCTCATACTCGTGGATGATTTGTTACATGCGAACCGAAAAAAAAAGAAAAGAAAGAAAAACATAGAAGACAAAAAAAAAAGATGAAATGCAAGCAGAAAATTCTTTGGGTTGCTGGGTTTTTTTTTTTTTGTTTTTTATAACGGTGTTCAGTTTTTATTTGAGCCTTCCCTAAAATGGCAGACAAGGCACGGGGTAATAAATGGCTAGCCAGACCAGAAAAAAAAAAATGCCGTTTATGACGCCGAATGGAGAGGAGATGGGAGACCTGCGATCGGACACGGGCCAAAACAACTTTTTAACAACTCGTGTTTATCATAGAGGAAACACACACACGCACACACACAAGATATATACGCCTACAAAAAAAAAAAAAGAAAAAAAAAGAAGAGAATTTATGAGCATCGACAAGATAAAGAAAGTGAAAGGTAAAAAGCATTTATTTATAGCGCAGATATGACCATCGATTGCTGCCAATACTCGAGCTAGTTCTGAAATGAAAAATCGCAATCAATTCATGAACTGTCAGCATCGCTAGACGAGCTTTGGCCAACGGTTAAACTCTATTATCTACCCCGCAGATAGTCTAGTCTTTCAAAAAGAACATCAGCATTGGCTATGAACGTTTCAGAGATCATCTTGAATCGCCTCTTGCTCCATCCTATTTCATGAATTGCCCTTTTTCCAACGACAAAACTCGGTTTCACCTTTACGATAAAAAAAAAAAAAAAATCTATTACACACCCCTTTTGTTATAAAGTCATTGACTCGTTTGCTTCATACGAAGTGCAGCCCAGAATTTTTTTCGATCGTCTTTCGGCCCAGTCATGAACCTTTTTTTTTTTTTTTTTTTTTTTTTCCTTAAGTGTCTTAAGGAGGGGGAGGGCTATAAGCGTAAATATTTTGGGAATTTCGGGGTTCTTTTCAAATGTTGTTTTTATACCCTTATAACTCGATTGCTACACAAAGTTACCGACCCGCCCCTCTTCTCTGTAAATGTCTTGGTTTTTCTCCAACTTCGCTCCTCTCCTCCTCCGCCTCCTTGCCTCCTGAAATAAAGCAGTTACGCAGCAGCCGCGATCGTCTACAAGACTAAAAAAAAAAAAAAAAAAAAAAAATTCTTCTTTTATTTTATTTTATTTTATTTTTTTACACAAGCACCTTCATGGTAGTTTGAACAAACAGCAGGTAGTAGACGTTACATGCTGGTTTGGGATGAGGTGTACGTGTCGGAGCCTCGCTCAAGTCTCCAGCAGAGAGAAGAAGGGCTCCCCCCCCCCCCCCCCCCCCCAAAAAAAGGGGTTTCCGAATATGTATATGCCTTTATCACCAGTGACTCGTCTTATACCTACCTATCGCACGTGCCATAAAAAAAAAAAAAAAAAAAAAAAAAAAAGCCATCAGACAAGGATTTCGTTTTCGGAGGCTGCTGCATAACGAAAAAAAAAAAATATTGCTTCGCATCCGCATCCGATTTTTTTTTTTAAGGCTCCCTGACTCCTCCCTCTTTTAGCGTTTGATTTTATTCCAACTTCTACTTCTTCTTTTTTTTTTTTTTTTTTTTTTTTTTTTCTGTGTAGGAAAGACGTTGTATTTATTTATTTTTTTTTATTTTTATTTTTTTTTTTCGCCCTGATAAGAACCGTCCGTCCTGTCTTTTCTTTATCATTGAACGCTGTGCTCCCAAGTTCCGGTGTGGCCTGACATGACCAGCGTGCGAGCAACGGAAATGCCGTGGAAAAGGAAGCTTCCTAACTCTGCTGCACGTGCACACACTACAAACGATTACGTATGATAATAGAAAATGAGTTAAGGAATGTTACGGCTCTTCTATATCGACCGAATAAATCGTTTTAAAAACCAAACAAAAAACGTTGCCTTTTTACATTATTCATCGTTTTATTATCTAGGCCTAATCAAATTTGAATCTCTGTTTCTTCTTCGGAAATGAAAGGCCTAGCGCGAAATTCACGTGATGCTATTCAAATTGAGCAAACTATTTGTGGTCATCTAGCGGCTGTCTATAGGACAACGCTTTCAATTGCCTTTTTTTTTTCTGTTTTAAATCGAATAATGAAACGTTTAACAACAACGCGATGATGATCAAAGGACGTGCCAAGATTTTTAACCACCTCTTTCCGGATTGGCGGTGCTGTTTGGCCCTTTTCAGAACATCAAACGAGTGGCGAATTGTGTTGCTCCGCCAAAAAGACAAAAAAAAAAAAAGGCCAACATATCGAGTGAAATGAAGAGTTGACTTTTCTTATGCAGTTGCGTTGGAACGTCCGCTGGAATGCGACGGTTCATGGAAATGCGCAGACGATGGAATTTCGGGGCCGTCTTTATATTATCCATTTGGTCTCTTTTCGAACACAGCCTCTCGCTGGCTTTGTAGTCGAGGGAAACCAACCGTGAAACCTGATAGAATAAGATCTCAAAAAAAAAAAAAAAAAAAAAAAAAAAGGAAATAGAAAAAAATTCTTTTCTAAAAGCAAAAAGAAGGACAAGTAAGAGGTCAGTCTGACAAAAAGAGCGGGCTTTGAAGTAAGAATCCGCGTCGTGATGGGTTTGACAGGAATAACGAGTAAACCACTACTCCGCGCTCGGTCAGGATCAAAGGCCTAAAAAAGAGACGTACAAAACACAACGAACAGAATGAAGAAATACTTTTGTTTTGTATCTTTTACTCTCTCTCTCTCTCTCTCTCTCTCTGCGCGTACTCAGCGTGCAGTGTGTGTTGGGTCAGTATATAGCCTCCTCTTCTTCTTCGTCTTCCATTGAATGAAAAAAAAAAAAAAGGCCCGGTGCGTGCTACCTATTGAAAAGCGAACCTAGAAGTTTTTTTTTTTTTTTTTTTTTTTGAGGCTATACCAAATACAAGCCACATGTGACAATGGTCTCCTCAATGGCATATAAAGGAAGAAAAAAAAAAAAAAAAAGGGAACTGTGCAGCCGTTTCGCTTCTAGCCTCTTGCACACACACAAATAGCTCTCGGAAAATTGGTAGGGTCATTTTATTTTGTGTGCTCTATGCTTTTTTGGCCCTTTCAACACACGCATATATATATATATATATAAAAAACGAGCCTAGTTTAGTCTGGCAAGTTTTTTTTTTTTTTTTTTTTTTTTTTTTTTTTTTTTTGTGTTGGTTTCTTTCTTATTTGAGGGTTTGCTATATATGCTGAGCTTGCGTCTAGCCTCTCTCTCTCTAGCCGCTCAACCATGCGGCAAGTTTATCGATGAAAAGGAGATGGCAAAAGAGCTGAAGAGAAAGACGATCAAGAAGGGGAGGGGGCTCGATCTGGGAAACTGTGTTTCCCTCTATAAAAGCCTATAGACGCTGAATAGCTTGTATATGTGTGTTGGCTTCGGATGTGCCACTGTGGCATCTCTGGTGTATATATATATATATATGCCCAGGCCCATGACGTGATAGAGCTCCGTGTATGGCTTATATTCTTTCTTTTTTTTATTTTTTAGCGAAGCAACTACTACAGAAACTAGGAAAGCACGGATGGATAGAAGGAAAGGGGGGGGGGACAATGGTCCGATGTAACGCCGCATTCGCGTCCTCTTCATCCCCCTCTCTCGTTCCTCTTTTTTTTCTTTTTTTTTCGTTTTATGCGTTTATATAGAATTATAGATATATAACAAATAAGGACGATGGAGGGCTGGTGGAGTGGGAGTGCGCGAATAAGGGCTGAACAGTAGAAAACACGAAGGGACGGGGGGGGAGAGAGAGATCAAGAGGGGGATGTTAGGCGTACTCTGTTATATAGAGAAATCTAGAAAAAGAACGCGCCCCCCCCCCCTCCATCCGTGGCCCTCCCCATCCGGCACTCCAGCTGTCAAGACCTTGCCGTCACAGACTTGATGTATACAAACCCAACGTTCCCTATATATATATATATATATATATACTGTCTATATATCGTTTCTCACTATTGGCCCAGCCCTTTGGAATCGCTCCCTTTTTTTTCCAGATTCTCTCCCAGAATCCGCACACACTACACATAGGCCTATGTGCTCTGTATGTGTCTGTGTCTGTGTGTGTGTATAAATATACTCCATTGTAGCTAGTATCTCTCCCTTTCGTTTTTTTTTTCCCTCACTTCTTCTCTGGGCTTCCATGATTTATCGACATCTAAATTGGCCTCGCTGATGGGCTCCCCCCTACCCCCCTTTTTTTTTTTTTTTTTTTTTGTTTCTCCCTTTTCTTTCTTTAATCCACTGGGTGCTGCTGCTGCTGCTGCTGCTCTGATTTACGTACGGTCAAAGAGCCACTGGGTAGCAGCTGACCCCATATCTAAAGCGTAAGTGAAGCGTGGCACTTAGATGTAGGCACCTCGACGGCTATACCATGCCACTCCTGTGTGTACATCATGTCGTCACCGTCAGATTAGCAGCTATGGGGACGCCCCCTCCCCAACTACAACAACATAAAAAAAAAAAAAAAAGAATGTTGAAGGCGGGTTAGCCGCCTTAACGAGTAGTCCAAAAAAAAAAAAAAAAAATAAAATACTTGTATTGCTCAATTCCCGAAAGACTAGAGATAAATAGCCACCCTCGAATGCTTACCGTTCATTGTTCTCCTTTTTTTTTTTGTGTGTGTGCGTGTGTGCCCCCTTTTGTTGTTGTTGTGTTTGGTTGATGTCGCGGGCAAGGCAACTCGCAACTGTACATCACACAATGCGAAAGGAGAGAGAGATCGCGGTTCTTCGTTTAGCTTGCCACTCTCTCTCTCTCTCTCTGTATCCATTCGCGTGTTCAACTGAGACGCACACGAAATTTACGCGTTGACAAAGGGAAACCGAAAACAACCCCAAAAAAAAAAAAAAATCAAATCATCAAGAACAACAACAACAAGATGAAAAAGAAAAGAAAAGAAAAAGAGAGGGAGAACTCATCGGGTAAAGCGAAGCGGTTGGACGTCACGATGAAAGAGTCGATGAGAGATGATGATGTCACGACTGCGGTAGCTCCTCCCTTTCAGTGGCCGGCGCCGACCAATCACTTGAATGTAAAGACGTTGTTGAGAGCGCGGCCAAAAGCGTCGGAAAAAAAAAAGAAAAAAAAAAAAAAAAAGAAAACTAGCAGGGTTTGCCGAAGAAGCGTAATGGAGAAAAAGAACCGAGAGGGACTATACGTGTGTGTGCAGCAGCTGCGGCAGTTGGCATCACGAGGGGGGGGGGGTGAGCCAGAGAGCTTCTTTAATCTCCCAGTCTCGCTCGTCATGAGTCTTCCTCCTCCTCTTCTTCTTTCTCCCCCCTCCCTCCTTTCCTCCCTTCTATTTTCCCCTCCTCCTCTTGTCTCTCTCTCTCTCTCTCTCTCTCTCTCTCCCATCCTCTTTCCCGCGCTCGACGACCGCGATTTCTGGGGTCGTCCACTGTGGTTGGTATGGTTGACTTTCTCGCTGCTCCGCTACCACCGCTTCTTGCTTGCTTGCTGCTGCTGCTGCTGCTGCTGCTGTTAGCGCCCCTCTTTCATCCCTCCTCCCCCACCCGCGAAACTGCCACTGGTAAACGCCGCCAACGCCCTCCTCCTCCATCCCCTCCCCCCCTTCCTTCTTTTTCCTCTCACATCGGGGCTCCCCTTTCCTCTTGGTCGGCACCGCCAACCATCCAGTTCTGGCCGTCCTTTACCCAACTCTCCACACGTCCGAGTTTCCAGCTCTTGTGTGCTGTCAGCAGCTCGGCTGTTAAGACGCGTCGCAAAACACCACAGACCACCACCACCCCCCCCCCTCTCTCTTTTTTTATTCGTTTTTATTTTATTTTCTTCTTTTTATTTATTTATTTATTTATTTTTTTTTTTTTTTGGAGGAAAATTCTTATTACGTTTGAAATTTTTTAAAACGCCGCTCTTCATCGGGATACTGCGCGCTCATCATCAGTGAACAGTTGCAATCAAATTATTTTTCGCAGTGAGGAAAGTGACACGGCGTTCAACAATGTCACGCCTTCAGTGCGTGGCCTAAGGACTTTTGTTTCTCCCTTTTTTGCATCTTTGTGAAAGAGCAGCAGCGGCTGGCCTCCCCCTCGGCACGCTCGGCAAAAAGACAGAGAGAGAGACTGACAGCCAAAGAAAGTGAAGTGAGTGAAGGAGACAGAGAGAGAGAGAGAGACCCAACAACGAACCGGACCTTAGTGATTTTTGGGTTGCGAGCAAAAAGCCGAGGCCATAAACGACGAAAAAAAAAAAAAAATAAATAGAGAGAGAGAGAGAGAGAGAGAGAGAGAAGAAGGAAGAAAAGAAAAACCAGCGGAAAGGAGCCGAGACCCCAGTTGTGATTTCCGCATCGATCTGTGTGCCGCGCCGAGTTTTTACGACTAGACATTTTTTTTTTTTTTTTTTTTTTTTTTTTTTTTTGGGTGAGAGGGTTGGATGTATACTTCCTCCCGTTTTCGGGGGTACGATCGAAAAAAAGGAGGCATCTTCCGCCGAACAAGCCGAGTGGGCGACCACCACAACTTCTGGACCAGTGCCAAAGAGAAGTCAAGAAACGGCTAGCCGAGAGGAACCGAACGAAGAGAGAGAGTGAGCAAAAACACACACACACACACACACACACACACACACAAAAGAACAAATACCCAAACCAAAATATAAAAAAAAAAAAAGGAGGGAAAACTTGTTCGGTTTTAAAAGCTGCAGACACGATAAGAGGAAACAAAACAAAACAAATCACACAAGTGAAAATCGCTGCCGAGAGCAAAAATCCACAAGGGAAGAACTACAACAAAAAAAAATAAGAAGAAGAAGAAGAAGAAGAAGAAGAAGAAGAAGAGCGGGGTTTGAAAGGGGAGAGAATTTTATAGTGCCATCACGGGGGCTATGACAGAGTTGCACTGTGGCTACGATCCGAATCGGTCAGATTGTTTGTTTTCTTTCACTTCAGCTCTTCTCCCACCCCCCCACCCCACCCCCCCCCCCCTCTTTCTTTCTTGGGTGTATTTGCGCTGCTGTTGAGTCCATTTCTCGTCCAGCTCGCATTCGTACCTCCCTGGCCCCCCTTCCTTTTTTCTTCTTTCACCCTGCTCACCCCTCCCACACGACATTCGGTTAGCTACTTGGTCGGGTCCATTCCCGATCGATTTCGACCAGCGGATGTCAACCAAAGTTCTAATGCCGGAACGCTCTCAACACCCGTCGTCATCCTCCTCATCGTCGGCCTTCGACACTATGGTCGACCACCAAGGCGAGCTCATCCAGACGGGCAGCCCGTACTTTCTGTGCACGGCCCTTCCGACACATTGGCGATCCAACAAATCACTGCCCGTCGCCTTTCGGGTCGTGGCCCTTGGAGAAATCGCCGACGGCACTGTCGTCGCCATTCGGGCCGGCAACGACGAAAACTACTGTTGCGAACTCCGCAATCACACGGCCGTCATGAAGAACCAAGTGGCCAAATTCAGCGATCTCCGTTTTGTCGGCAGATCGGGAAGAGGTAAACTCAGCCCATTTTGATTCATTTTTTTTTTTTTTTTTTTTTTTTTTTTCTTGTTTGCCCCGTCCGTCATTTGTGACGTGAGGAATTTTGTTTTTGTTTTTTTCGGGACGGTGTGTATTTTGCATATTGCGACAGAACAGATTCATGGTCCGGCGGTTCATCGTGTAGTACGAATGCCATTTTATACGTTCGTGGTTCGAATGCATTTCCCCAGTTGCAAACTTCGCCGTCCGCTATATTATAGAACTATTTGAACGTTAGTCGCCCCCCGAAAATGCCCACTGCGGAATGTGGCTGTTCATTTAAAACGGAACGGTTGGCAAATTGAATTTGACCATCGCAAGAGCATCTCTGCGATGCTTCACCCGAGTCAGAAATGAACGGTCCGCGTTTGTCCCGGCCAGATGCATGCCAACAATTTTTTTTTTTTTTTTTTTTTTTTTCGCAAAAATGAAGTTACAAGTTTGGGAAATTGAGCGCAAAGCTTCGCAGACATCATCATCGAGAAAAAAAAAAAAAAAAAAAGGCCTAAAATCATCAAATTCTGGTTTTTGTTTTGATTCGTAGGTAAAAGCTTCACGCTGTCGATCATCGTCAGTTCGTCGCCGGTGCAAGTAACCACTTACAACAAAGCCATCAAAGTGACAGTGGACGGACCCCGGGAACCGCGCACCAAGTCACGTAAGTTATCGCATTTCTTCTCATTCTTTCTTTCTTTGTGTGTGTGTGTGTTTTATTGAATAGATCGCAACCTCTTAAGATGACCTCCCTTTAACGTACCCTCTTGCACTCGGCTTTTCGCCCGTTTTCCCGTGACACATGAGCCGTCCGTCTTTTCAGCCATCCGAAAGGCCGTTCAGTCCATGCAAATACAACAGGGTTAAGGACGCACGGGATTGGAGAAATGAAAAAAAAAAAAGAGTTAACAGCTAAAAAAAAACGGTATTGAAGAAGAAGGACATGTTAGGGCATAAGCAAATATCTATAAACGAAGACTTTCAACAAAGTCAGGTCCCCGACGGGTGGGGGAAAGGAAAGAAGGACACAAAAAAAAAAAAAATAAAATAAAATAAAATAAAAATAAAAATCGTTGACCACGCTGTTCTCGTTGCCAGACCCCGACCTCATCGATTGATGGTGTCTGGTGGATACCACCGGAAATACTACGCAGCTGCCGACGTTACCCCCAGAAAATACAGTTTATCTTTTTGAAAAAAACAAAAAGAAAAAAGAAAAAGAAAGTGTAATGTTTACGGCCATTTCCAATGTTTCTCTCTCCTTTCCTTATTTTATTTTTGCTTGACTAATTATTGCCGTCTTAATATTCATGCGACACATCTTGCATTAAAAACTGTAGCGCATTTTCTTTTGCGTCCCAAAACCAGCCAAAGCGATTACTAGAGGATGCTTACGTATACGCATCCAACTACTTGATATGATTTTCTTTTTCTTCCTTCCTTAACCCCCCCCCCCCCCCCCCCCCATCCTAATTTTTTTTTTTTTTTTTTGTTGCTGTAAACTTTGCCCGTCGAAATGCCGTCTCTTATGGTCGGCCGAAAAAAATTGCCGTCAAGCGGGGGGGAGGGAAGGGGGGGGGGGTTCTAGTTGTTTATTTTCTCTAGAGGAAGGTTAAGCCTCAAAGAAGCCGAAAAACAAAGATGCAGCTTCATTCCCATCCACCCCTCAAAAAACTGGCCGCCATGCCGTCCCCTTTTCGGGGCTTCTTGCCAGACTCTGGTTGCGTGGACCCCAAACAACACACATACATCGACGCCGACACACAGCCGCACACGCAACAAAAAAATCACGCTGGAAAAATAAATGAAACGTAAAAAAACAAAAAGAAAAAAACAAAAAACAAAACAAGGCATACATGAGGATCGGGTCGTTTGAACGATATAGGTAACGAGAATGTACACACACACACACACACAACGTGCGTCGTTTGTTTTTCTAAAAGCAGGGAGAGGGGGGGGGGCATTGGTAGACGCTTATTTACTATGAACAGTAGAGACTCGTCTATTGCAAACGCAAACAGCTTTCTGGTATAAACGTCTCACTTGTTTAGTCCCAATCATTTTCGTTTCATTCCGAGGCTGCAGCTGGCGTTCTCCGCGCAAAATCAGCTGTTCACAAACTATAAATCTTAGATGGGGCTGGAATTTTTTTTTTTTTTTTTTTTTTTTTCACAGCATCACTACGTCATTAGAAATTAGTTTTCAATAAAACCGTGAAAAAAAACAAACCATAGGGCAATTGAAATGATTTGCCAGAAAATCAGCATCTCCCCCTCCCCTCCCTCGTCGTCCTTAAAAAGAAAAAAAAAAAAAAAAAATGGAACAATTGGTTATGGCCATTTGCTGATTGAGGCATCACTTTGTTTTTATTATTTGCAGCAGGCCATCCGTCACCATTTGGGCCATTCTCCTTGTTCCAGGCACCTTGGCTCGACCCGGCCTATTTTAACCTTTCCAATTTGACCCAGTTCGGTCAGTTTGGTGCCAATATGGGAAACCTGGCCAATTTGCCGTGTCCACCACCGTGGGATCACCATCACGTGAGACGAATGACCGACCCTCTGGCTCTCATTAAAGGTAATTTTCACAGCTACGTTTTACCTTATAGACCTTTTGCTAAGCCTACTATGTCAAATGTTCTATGCATGCTTTCTAACGATTGCCCCCGGAGGGAAAGCATCCTAGAAAAAAACAAAACAAACAAAAAAAAAACGAAGCGCAACAGAGACAGATACAAAGAGCAATAAAATTGTTATCGCTTCGATCAAAGAAATGATATGCGTCGTATAAAAATCGTTACGGTTTTCGGGTGATGATTCATCAGGCAGTTGCCAACGCGATTTAGTTGTATTCTTCTAAATAAAAAAAAAACAAAAACAAATATGTTTTTGACTTACTGCAGTTCTAATCTTTTCGTGTAGTTTCTTTTTTTTTTTTTTTTTATTTCCCCGTTTACGAGTCTTTTTTACGTAAGAGCCTAACGTATGAACAAGAATTTCAAAAGCTGGAATGCGAGCCCTTGCAGCTGAAAAATTCCCTAAATTCAAATGACCGATGGTAATAAAAACGAATTCAGCACCCAGTTTAGCCGTAAAGAATCGATTGCTGTCGATAGCAGTTCGTAAAATATATTTTTATTTATTCTTATTTTTTAAGTTTATCGAAATACTGCTGCGATGTGACCGACAAGTTATTTAGAACTTCAAATTGTCAGGTGTAACTTGAATTTTGTCCGTCTTTCTTCGACGAAAAACATCAGACAGTCGTTTCTTGTTGAAAGAATTCCCGCTTTCAAGTTGACCACTACGTGCACATTTTTAACATGTTTCTAAAAAACCGTTGCGCAAACGAATACTTAAACTTAATGTGCGGTAAACCCAAAAACGTCGTCAAGCGTTATATTACAAGGTTTCTATTTTCATGTCATTCCCGATTCATACTCGATCAAGTATAAACGAAAAAAAACAAACAAAAAAAAATGGGAGGAGCGTTCTATTGTCTTTCCTTTTTGTTCGTCTGAACTGGCCTTTATTTTTTGTTTTGTTTTTTTGATTGAAGCAAATGCTCATGTACCATGTTGTGCTCTCTTTTCAATGTGCTCAAAAGGAGTCAACAATTCGTCGTCGGTGGGAGACAGAGCTGAACTAAGCTGGCCTTCCAACACCAGCCAGCCCGTCTCGTTGCCCAACTCGGCGTCACATCCGCCACACGGCATGGTACCCTCCTTAGCCGGCTATCCGCCTTCCGGATTGGCTTATTCACCGACGGTGCCGCTACCGACTCCTCCGCCCAGTCTGTTACCCGCCCTGCCAGTCTCCGGTGGTGTCAACGGTCTCAACGGTCTCAACCCCAATTTCAATTTGAGTTTGAACATCAATCCCCGACTACTGGGTCCAGCTCACATGGCCCACCCGTTGACGTCGCTCATCAACTCACTTCACGGCTTCAGCAACAACAAAGCGTCGCCTACAGCGCTCAACGCAGCGCAGCCAGTTGCATCGCAGCAGCGTCAGCAACAACAGCAGCAACAACAACAGCATGACGTCAGCAAGAGCAAGACGGAGTCCGACCGTAAACCGTCGGCGCTGAAAGAAAAAATGGCCGAGTCGACGGTATGCGTCACGAAATCGGCATTCCACCAGGTCACTCCGGCACTCATGCCGCAAGAAAGCACAAAGAGTGAGCCGAGTTCTCCGTCGTCCACCAGCATTTCTCCGACGGGCGTCACGCACGGCAGCAACGCCAAAATCGCGACGGCACCCGTTTCAATCACGACGGCTATCGTCAATCCAACCAAAACGGTTTGGAGACCTTACTGAAAACTATATGAAACGGGATTTGAAAAAGATGCAAATGAAAAAAAAAAAACTAAAAAAAAAAAAACAAACAAAAAAAAAAACAAAAATCTTATAGAAAATGCTTCCCTTCATTGTTCTATCGTTTTTGTTTTGAATTTCTTCAATTGTACACACCGGTCGGTTTCATAGAGCGAATCTCTTGTCAGCTGGAGCCGCCGTTTCGCCATTGTGTTTAGAAAAACAAAACAAAACAAAAAACTATACGCGATTTTTGTCTTCACTTCTTTCATTGCGTATCAGAACGACGTAAGCTTATTATGAAAAAGCAAACCAGTTATAAAATGTCGACCACCAAGCCCTTTGTAAAAAGAATTTTCTAGAACCGGCAGAACTTAAAATAATAATTATAATTATAATGATAATAAATGATTTCTGCTTTGGTTTTTTGCCCTTTATATTTCACGTCAAAGTTCACTGCTCGCGTTAGAGTTAGATTACTAATGTTTGTTTGTTTGTTTTTTTTTCTCGTACCAATGGAAAGCCCTGTCATATTTGATTCCCTTTACGAAATGCGAAAAATAAATACATTCGTGCCAAAGACTGTCCACTATTTGAGTGCGTCATGCGCATTGAATTATTGATAGGGGGATCGTAAAAAGGTATGAAACGCCACTTCATCCGATCAATTTCTACGCGAAAATACCCGTGGGCTTTTTTTTTTTTTTTTTTTATCGGACAGCCATCGTTGCTGTCCCTGACTTCTAGAAGAATCGAAGTCGAACCAATGCGGCTGAGAGAGGCTTCGAAATGCGAACACGGCGCAATTTTTAAAGATGTGTCGGATGTGCTGAAGGTTTACGAATAAGCGCATCAAAACTTAGACAAGAACTTGTTTGTATAACTTGAATGGATATGGAGGTTATAAACGAATCTTCGATTGTCCCAGCCAAAATTGAGTCAAGTTGGAAATTGTTTTGAAATAATAGGTGAACATACAATCGGGGGAGAACGAATGGCAAGATTCGTAAGCTCGAAATGGCGCAACTAGGCAAGGTATACACGTTTTGCGTCTAAAACTAGACTCGTCGTATAGCATCCCCTGATTCGGCAAGTTATCGTAAGCACACCTATCATTCCCTTATTGAAGGCGATGCTTGCGATCTCACGAACACTGTGCATCCATCAATGGCTGTCAGCTGAATTAAATTCAGCATGTCCAAACAATCTACGTTTTACGTAAAAAACAAAACAAAACAAAACAAAACAAAACAAGACAACAGTGATTTTCAGTCGTTATTTATTGCTACTTTTTCTTTGGCAAAAGATCGCAACGCTTGTGTAGATAAACAGTTGACAGCGAAGCCGCCTCGAATTTTATTCCCCTTTCTATTGGCAATTTTCAATTGCTCGCAAAGGAAAAATGTGATCACATCCCACATTGTTAATTATTTCTTTTTTTTTTTTTTTTTTTTTTTTGATTCCTTTGTTTAAAGGTCACCAGGCCATTACATGAGAGAACGACGATTGTTTCTAGGTGTGTTGACGTGCGTATGGGACTTGTATAGCATTGGTGGATCGAATCTCGCTCTATTTTTCTGCGTCCTTCGGGAGCCGATCTACCGATTTGATACGAATCTTGTGTTTGGATTGGAACAGTAGCCTCTCGATTGTTGGGCCCGATGGCTCCCCTGCGACCGCTAGACGGGTCCGCAGCTACGTGAACGTAAACAAACCAATGAATACTATAGAACACATTTTTTTTTTTTTTTTAAATCTCATTAGGTTTAGACTCTGCGATCATAAACGACGACTAAAAGTCTAAACTCTATGTTTATGTGCCTTCTTTTTATGTAGATTTTAAACTAATTTCTTTTTTAGCTAAAAATTTTGAAAAAAAAAAATATAAAATAATGCCAGACCCTATGGTTATAATGTGGCCAATGATTGTGGGCTATCAGAAGGTCTATAGGGAGCCTATCGAAACATTTCCCTATGATAGGTCTATGTTCAGAATGAATCGTTAACTAAATCACTGTGAATAAACGAGTGGTGGATGGTCAAGGCTGAGCAGCCGTTGGGTCCCTTCTGCTGCTTAAGCAACACGAATCACGTCGACCTTTCTGTGCTGTGAGTTCGTGACAGATTTCTTAACATTACAATAGGTTAGATGGGCCATTAGTCGCTGTCCTCAACAAGGACCCACAGGTAGAACAACACAGGCAACGGACAGTATAATAGTTTCAAAAAGCCAATGCTTCTGACATTTTCTGTTTGTTTTTTTGTTTCTTTTCGGATAGACGAAACGAAAGAGAAGAGGAGCAAAGAGCCGTCAAATACTGGCCCGACGACGAGCAGATGAAAAATGAAGTCGATTCGTTGGCTACAGCAACAAATCTGTGACTCTTCTCCTTTCCACTTTGACTGCTGCCTTTTTCCTCTATTTATTTGTACATATTTATTTTATTTTTTCTTTCTCTTTCTTTAAAAAAAAAAAAAAAAAAAAAAAAATGCTTGTGTATGGGTGTATTTACAGGCTAGGCGTGCGTGCATGCGTGCCCTGTGTGTGTGTGTCTGTCGCAGCGCGATCGGACGTGACCTGACTGGTCAAATGTTCTTGCTGCCTCAGCCCTCCCTCTCTGATACGCCGCCTCGAACGCCAAGCTCGACCACTGGTTATGTGGGTGAAACGTTGGACAAAAGAACAGCCAGACGAAAGATGATTATCGTCGTCTTTTCTTTCGTCCTCTGCTTATTGTGTTTTCAGTCAATCTCGAAAGGTTGATGGTACAGTTTTTTTTTTTTTTTTTTTTTTTTTTATCTAACTAGCAGTCCACTAGCTTGATAATGGAATCCAATATATTCGTTTCTTTTTTGTTTTTTTTTAATATACGTATACAGTATATGTACTGTATATAAAATTAAATAAATAAGAAAGCTCATTTATTTTCTACGTTTAGAAACTATTTTTTTTTTGTTTTGCTAGATACGGTAGGTGTGACAGGGAGAACTTTGTTGCCCATTCGCAACATGAATATTTTTGCTATACGCATAATGTATTCACTATAAAAAGCAAATGCTACATCTGGTTGAACAAAAAAAAGAATCAAACAAAATAAGAGGTTGCCAAAACCATCTCGACTATTCCATTCCTGTTCTCTTAATCTCAAAACCAAATCAGAAAAAGGGATTTCGAACGATTCTACCCGTTAGTCTAGCTCAATCCTCTGCCATCATGAAATACCGCCATTTGCATACCTACATAATCGTACGAAATCGATGCTTTCGAAAGCCCAGTCGTGGACGTGTATGGGGCGTTCTTCCCCATACGTTCGGCATGTGTCGCGTAGGAATTGCGTGATTGCATAATAGAGGTAAGAATCGTCTATCGATGTACTGACGCGAGTTATGACGCTCAAACGACGATAGGTTGCGCAATGTGGAGTACTATTTGATGGAGAAAGGCGAGAGAAGGAGACAGAGAGCAAAGGGCGACAACAACAACAACAAAAAAACTAGGTGGAATACGATATGCTGTGTCTCCTCTCTATACGTGTTCGTTTAAATGCTGGATGCGTCTAAAGAGGAGCAACGAGATGGAGCGGCTGATACAGTTGTATAAGGAATCCAGAGAAGGGGGGAGAGGGGGACGACGGTTTGGGGCTTGGGGTTTTTGTGGAGCTCCGCGCTTCGATCGTTATATTATTTAAAAGGAAATAAAAAAAAAAAAAGAAAGGATCTAGAATATAAAAAGAAAGTATAGAAAACGCGTCGAACAGTTTGACAGTACTAAGAGAGGTGGGGAGGGGGGGGGGGCACAAAAAAAAAACGGGAAAGTGAAGAGAACGAGAGAGAGGGAGAGAGGCAAAATGGAATATAGCGGGTAGGTTAGACATGCTGTAGTATGGGGTAAAACTGCGGTGCCAGGGGTTTTAAATATAGTCACCGTAAAAAAAAAAAGAGGAGGAAGAATGGGAAGGGGAAATCAGGGCTTCCCGAAAGAGGATACGGAAGAGGACGGCAAAGATGACGAGAGGAGAGCGATGGTGAGTAAAAGAGAGGTGAAGGGAGGGGGCGCGATTGCAAAGCAACACGGGTTATTTTATTATTAGATATTTTCTCTCCTTTTTTATTCCCTCTTCCAGCTTTTATTCACATCTCGTCAGTTCCTCGTACCGCTCTCTATTATTTACATTACATCTATGTATATGGCCCTGTTAGGTTAGCCTCTCTGAATTGGTTTCCTCCCCCTTTTTTTTTTTCAAGTTCGCCTTTCATAAACTGTGATTCATAACGTAGAAAAGATGATTGGAAATGCAGAGCGGCATTGCTAATGTCCACCGTAAAAAAAAAAAAAAAAAAAAAAAAGGTTGGAGCAGAGAGGCGTACGATAACGAGAGGGAATTATCCGAGTGGTGGAATTGATTAGCACCAAACTTGACAGGAATGCTGACTGGATGTTGATTGGACGCTGTGGCCGATCAAAATCGGGGATTGTTACGGACGGAGAGAGAGAGAGGCCGTATGGCCAAGACGATCAACTAGAAGCCCATGCTAATCCGCCATCCGCCTGTCCCATTTACAAACAACAAGCTCTGAAATTCGAAACGGAGTGCTTCCAAAGCCCTTGCGTTGAGTTGCCCATTCAGTTGAAATGCAGCAAACTCGGATGCTACAGCCAACTTAGCCGTGTGTATAACTGCCACCCCAATTATTGGAGATTTGAGACATGATTTTTCCATTGAGGTATAGCATGGAGGCCAGATTGTTGGCGCAGTTTACGTTCGATTTGCGGAATGTTTATCCTCTATTTTTTTTTTTTCTTCTCCGGAAATATAGCTGCCCGAAATTCCTCCAACCAACGAACTCTCTTTATTGCATTTCTTCACCACAAATGTTACTTTCCTCACATTTAAATAAAATTTGTTTTACGAAAGGTCAACCGTTCTTCCGAAACTTTTTTGTCCGTTTGTTTTTAAATTATTAGAGTCTTTTCAAAATGGCTCCTTCCCGCTCCGGCTCTGTTAGTTGTGCGTTTAGCTATTAAATACATTTATTAGTCACGACTTCTGCTATTAAGGCAATTTAACAATGACTGGAAGCTTTCTCCAACATTTGAATATTCAAAGTTATTTCTTGTTCTGCTATTCATTTAATCCAAGTGCTCCTATAAATAACGACCGGATTATTTTGAGATTTTAAGAAACAAGCAAACAGAGGCCAGCGCCATGTAAAAAAAAAAAAAAAATGGAAGAAGCTGTAGAGGAACAAGACGAATAAAAGGGAACCACTAATAATTGGGAAAGAACAAACCGAATGCTATCGGCCCCAGAATGCAAGCTTATATGTCAACACGAAACAGGCCAGCGGGTGAATCACGCGGATTTTAGCTGCAGCCTTGTGAGCGAGACGCGTGAAAGCCGCAAGAACCAAGGAATGGAATTGAACTAAGTGCATTTTTTATACAGAAGCCAGTTCAAAGAGATAGCAATGCCAACATGGTTACATTCTCTCGAGAACGGTGACGTCTGTTGCCTTTTCCCCACGCCCACGAAACAAAATCGTCCTTTGCCCAAATTCCTTACACTCATTCATTGCTGGATAAAGGAATAATATCACTGTCTGACAAAAAAAGACATAATTGTATGACACATTGTGTTAAAAACGGGCTGTTTTCAATAACTAAAACATAAAGAAAATGTGGATTAAAACTCAAAATAATAGCAGGCCTAGTACGCTGTCTACTTTGAAAAATTGTAGAGCGTATTTCCCAAATACAATAAGTCTAACGCAATCGTGACTGCAGACAATGCTAAATGGATGACGTTCTTTAGGGGAGTCTCGTACGAGTAACTAAGAAAAAAAAAAAAAAATAAAATAATATGAGCTTCAATTTTTCCGGGTAAGATAGTCTACATAAAAATCTGTTATTTCTCTAATGGTAGGCAAGACTGAGAAATAGGGATTCTCGCGTACGAAAATCCGAATTTTTTTTATCTTAGAACTGAATGTGGTGCGTTGCTACCATTGAAAATTCAAAAGGTTCCACGTTCCTAAGATTATAGGAGATATTTCTCTTGACTAACAACACAAATAGCTTCACCGTGCTGGTTACTGATTACAACCACCAAAAACAAAAATAAAAGTCTGTTGGCCCGCTACTTTTCTAAATACCAACTATTAAAGGTGGGTCCAGTTCAGTACAAACGCCAGCAAGATACAATCAGACATTTTGTGTTTCTTTTTTTTTTTTTTTTTTTTCTTCCTTTTTCAGTTTTTTTCTTTTTATTCTGTAGACTTCAAGCCGATTCGTATAAGAAAGTGGACGTAGACGAATGGGGAAGCAGAACAACAAGAGAGAACGGCATGAAGGAGCCAGTTGGTATCCGTCCCATCAGATAAAAACTCAACCGAGTTTCATCGCACACTCGTTGCTATGCATCATCGCTACATTTGGAATGGGAGGCAGAGAGAAAGGAGACGACCGACCACGGCTCATTAGTTCTAGCTTCATCTAGGGGAAACTGTGAAGGTGATAGAATAGACTGTGATAGTTGTGTGTTTTTTTTTTTTTTTTTTTTTTTTTTGGCTTCTTTTTACTTTTAAAAATATGGAGTTTGAAGGACCTTCACGGGAACTTGGGACACCTAACTACGGTTACACTACGCGTGCTTTTACCTGTAACTCTAACTGCAAAAGACAAAACCAATTACTCAACTTTGGAAAACTTCAATTGGGAAACCGATCTCAAATTTTCATTGGTAGTCAAATTAATTTTAATTATTAAAAAAAAAAAAAAAATAGAATAAAACATTAACTAGCACCTAATATAATATTGTAAAATACGTATACACAGCCAATTTGTTTACGAAACATTTCTGGTTGCAAAACAGACCTGTACGCAATTAAAAAGTCCCTGGCGTACTAAATTAACTTGGCTAGCCTCTCATAACGATTATGTTTGATAATTCACAGAACTCCACGAGCCTGATGGTTCTACAAAAGGTGGACAAAATTGATTGAGTTAACAACGCTATCGTACTATGCCATCATTTTTTCCTGTATCTAAATACGTTTTTAATATAAGACTAACTAACATGTTGTTAAAATGTAGTTGGTAGAAGTAATTACATTTGAAAATCTTTTCTGGTGAAAAAGTTAGTTAAATATTGTTTTTTTTTTCTTTTGTTGATCCTTTTCTTTCCACTTTTCTGAGTCAGAATTCTCTCCTTGATGGAAAAGACACAATGATGTCATTGAACGGGTTATTGTTTTCGAAGAAAAATCGAGATGGCTGAATTTATGGGAAAGAAACACACAAAAGAACGAGAGGTCTACTAGAAATGGGTTAGAACTAGCCAAGTTAGCTACTAACTAACGAGATGGACAGCAAGAAAAATATAAATAAATAAGAAAAGCAACAAAAACAAAAAGAAAAACAAAAAAGCAAGATAAATAGTATGGTGTTGACAACGAACGATTAGTATTCAAGGTATGACTCGTCTTTCCAACCCACCAAGGTTATCACCCCAACGCCACGGCAGCAATCTGGCATTTATCTGCATTTATATGTTCTATTCATTCATATCGTCTCCAATGGCGGCTTGGTGCAGAACTCCTTACGCGACGAGGTAGAAGGTTGGGCTAGTAATGGTCAAAAAAGGAGCTTCACGATTTAAGAGGAGGGAGACAGAAAGCAAAAGAAAAAAAAAAAGGGAAAATGGAAAACAGAAAGAAACAAGTTTAGCCCGTATCAGAGAAGAGAAATAATACGAAGAAACGAATAGCTGTCGAACAAGCTCACGTACGACAGGGGACAATGCTCAATTCATCACGTCAACCGAAACATGTCTCATTGGTCTACCTTATCGGTCAGTTCGAGGTCCCCTCATCTAAAGCGGTCAAGCCAAACGCGATCAAATATATCTGTCGAATGCCTTGTATCCATAGCTATTCTATATATGCAAATGCAGACAGCCAGTAAAGGATAACCATCTGGAGGTATGGCCAGCCAACAAATCCAGTTCGCTTCGAACTGTGCATGTGACTGCTGCTGCCTGCTGGCATACTCAATGCAATGGCCTCTGACCAATCAGATTTTTAATCAATCATTAATCAGCAAAGCTAGGTTTGGTCACCTTATACACGACTATAACGTTACAGCAACACAAGAGCAGTCGTTTGTTTTCAATGCTGCCAGATTAGCGCGATTAATTATGTAACGCAGAAATGATACGGGCCTTTAACAGCTACAGCTATATGTACGAAATATCGACTGTTCTTCGTATGAAAATTCAGCGGCTTACTTGATGTGAATGAGCGTATGTTTATGTTGGTCGCAATGAAAAATTACTTATTTAAATGTGTTTTTCGAAGCTGTAATGGTGTTACCGAGTTGCCATGGCAATCCATTTGAATTATATTTTGAGATTTTAAATTATATTTTTTGCCAGGATTTCAATTTGATTGGTGGCCGCGAAAAACGGGATTTACCACCATCCCCCGTGCCAACTAGCCCCCCTTTCTTCCTTACGTATTTCGAACACAGCCGCCACAACGCCATCTCTGGAGCTAAGCATGCGTAGCGCAGTTGCTTTGAAACATGGGCTGCATCTGAAGTGTACTGTACTATTTATGGTATTAGTAACTTTGAGCATGTCCAGGGCCGGGGGATAGGTGGCATGAAAAAATTTTTAACGCCTTTTTTTGCCATTTTAGACTGCCAGTCGGTCCACGCATTTTGTTTTTTTACTCTTTAGTATTAATTCGAAACCCTCCCTATCTGTGCCCGCCGACCCGCCCATTATATCTGTCCGCCAAAATGCTGCTGTAGTTGCTCGCTAGTATACCGCAGTAAGCCCTTAGTAAACTCCGAGAGCTCCCCGGATGGGGACTTGACCAACGGAGTTCCGCATCACCGTTTTATACTGTTGCGCGAATTAACCCTGGTTCCGACTGCGTACCTCCGTATCTTTCTAAAAGTGGGTGCCTGGTGAATCATTCCTGTGAAGAGCTAATCACTCTTCTTTCTCCCCGCGACAATGATAGTAACCTTAATCTTAAGTTAAGTGTAGGGCCATTGTCCCTCCTCCTCCATCCTCACAGAGGAACTCCGGCCCTATATTTGACTTAAGATTTCCCTAACTAATATTGTGTACTATAACAATAATATGGCTTTATTTTGCTAACTAGATAAACAGATGCTAAACTAGTGCACAGAGTTTGCCGTGTAGTATTACCTAGGAGGAAATATAATTTGCCAAAATTTTCTATTGAACAGTGACAGTAAGCCTGGTGTAGTGAAAACTACATGGTGGATTTCTACTTTGCTAAACTACGGGAACCCTGTATCCGCCTCGTGCATGAGGTCTCTCTGTGTTATTAATCGCTACTTAATAATGAAATAGAATAACAATCATTTTTTTTTAATTTTTTGTATTTTATTCAGGCCAAATTACACAAACAGTATTTTTATTGAATTGTGGTCGAAAGTAGAAAAAGGTTAAGTTGTAAGAGGTGTAGACAAGATTTACTCTGATTCTTCTTCAGTCGGCTGGATAGGAATCTTCATCCGGAAGGTTTCTGACATTAACTGTAGAACTCTCAGTTTACCGTCTGGATCTTGCAGTGAATAGAAAAAAGAGATTTTTCCCATCATTTGGCTGAACTGCAGGTCAAGTGACGATGACTCCAGTGATCCTTCTTCATCGTATAAGTCCCCGAGCGCGTCTGCCATGTTTGGTATATTCTCTAGACTATCCTCCTTAGAGGTTTCGTCATTGACTTCAGCAGTCATTTTCGAGAATACATCGGTTACTTCTGATTTCCCGGCAAGGCTTTCTATGGATGTGCTATCTTCACGGATAACACTGAGCAATATGTAAATCATAACTGATTTTTGTTCAACATCCAAGTTAAGCGCTTGCATATCATGAAGGATATCCGAGAAAACATTCAGCATGTCTGCTTTCGTGGCAGGGCCCGCTTCAGGTGATTTTTCTTCAGCAGTAGCACTAGAGAAAACGTTGATCATTTCTGATTTCTGATAATCGTCTAATTCCAGTCCGCTGAGATCATGAAGTATTTCCGATAACACCTTCGTCATGTCTGTTTTCATGCGTAGTCCCGCATCTGGTGTTTTTTCTTCAAAGGCAACACTGAAGGTTTTGCTAATCATCTCTGATTCGTGTTTAACGTCCAATTCAAGTGCTTTAATGCCTCGAAGGATATTCGAGAAAACATTCAGCATGTCTTTTTTCTCGGCAGGGCCCGCTTCAGGTGATCTTTCTTCGTCAATAACACTGGAGATAACTTGAATCATTTTTGATTTCTGATCATGGTCCATTTCCAGTCCGTTGACGGTACGAAGTATTCTCGAGAACACGTTCGTCATGCCTGTTTTTATACGTAGTCCTGCATCTTGTGCATTTTCTTCACGGGCAACATTGGAGAGTACGTTAATCATTTCTGATTTTTGTTCAACGTCCAATTCAAGTGCTTTAATGCCATGAAGGATGTTCGAGAAAACATTCAGCATGTCTTTTTTCTCGACAGGGCCCGCTTCAGGTGATTGTTCTTCATAAGTAACACTGGAGAGAACTTTAATCATGTCTGATCTCTGGTCATGGTCCAATTCCAGTCCGTTAAGGTTATTAAGCATTTTCGAGAACACCTTCGTCATGCCTGTTTTCATACGTAATACCGCATCTGGTGTTTTATCTTCACTGGTTACCCTGAAGAGTAGGTTAATCATTTCTGATTTGTGTTCAACGTCCAATTCAAGTTCTTTAATACCAAGAAGGATATTCGAGAAAACAATCAGCATGTCTTTTTTCTCGGCAGGGCCCGCTTCAGGTGATGTTTCTTCATGAATAACACCGGAGAGAACTTTAATCATTCTTAATTTTTGATCACGGTCCAATTCCAATCCGCTGAGGTCATGAAGTATTTTCGACAACACGTTCGCCATGTCTGTCTTCATACGTAGCCCCGCATCTGGTGTGTTTCCTTCACGTGCAATATTAGAGAGTACGTTGATCATTTCTGATTTGTGTTCAACGTCCAATTCAAGTGCTTTAATGCCATGAAGGATACTCAAGAGAACATTCAGCATGTCTTTTTTCTCTGCAGGGCCCGCTTCAGGTGATTGTTCTTGGTCAGTAACACTGGAGAAAACTTTTGTCATTTTCAATTTCTGATCATGGTCCAATTCCAGTTCGTTTAGGTCATGAAGTATTTTCGAGAACACCTTCGTCATATCTGATTTCATACGTAATCCCGCATCTGGTGTGTTAGCTTCACGGGTAACGCTGGAGAGTACGTTAATCATTTCTGATTTGTGTTCAACGTCCAATTCAAGTTCTTTAGTGACAAGAAGGATATTCGAGAAAACATTCAGCATGTCTTTTTTCTCGGTAAGGCCCGCTTCAGGTGATTTTTCTTCATGAATAACACCGGAGAGAACTTTAATCATTTTTGATTTCTGATCCCGGTCCAATTCCAATCCGCTGAGGTCACGAAGTATTTTCGACAACATGTTCGCCATGTCTGTCTTCATACGTAGCCCCGTATCTGGTGTGTTTCCTTCACCTGCGATATTAGAGAGTACGTTGATTATTTCTGATTTGGAGAGAACTTCAATCATTTTTGATTTCTGATCACGGTTCAATTCCAATCCTCTGAGGCCATAAAGTATTTTCACGAACGCTTTCGTCATGTCTGTTTTCATACGTAGTACCGCATCTGGTGTGTTTCCTTCACGTGCAACACTGGAGAGTACGTTAATCATTTCTGATTTGTGTTCAACGTCCAATTCAAGTGCTTTAGTTTCATGAAGGATATTTGAGAACACATTCAACAGGTCTAGTTTCTCGGCAGGGGTCGCTTCAGGTGATTTTTGTTCATCAGTAACACTGAAGAGAACGTTAATCATATTTAATTTTTGATTATCGTCCATTTCCAGTCCGTTGAGACCACCAAGTATTTTCGAGAACAAGATCATCATGTCTCCTTTCTCGCGCGGACTTCCATCCTCACGAGAAATATCGAAGACTACCATAGAAAGTATATTTTCCATTTGTGATCTTGTTTCATCTATGGCGTGGTAGTCAACGATTGCAGACAGAGAATTTGCGGACTTCAGCTTTCTTTCGAATCTGTTCTCGTCGGTAATAGCTTGAAGGATGGTTATCATTTTTGACTTCATTTTCGTTTCTGTGTCTTGTGAAACTATTTTCAAGAGAAGTTTGAGTATTTTCCATTTTAGGGCCTCCTCGGTGTTTTGCGAAGCAATTCTTGACAAGAGTTTCACTATTTGCAGTTTAATGGCCTGGTCGTTGTCTTGTCGATCCATTATGTTTTCTAGGATTTGCTGAACTTTCGTTTTGATATTCTCGTCCATTCCTTGTTCTGAAAGGAGTATCGACATCTTGTTGTACATATACCATCCTACTGCGTAATCGATATCGGGGGAAACAATAGATGTCAACAGACTTGTCAGTTTCTCTTCGACTTCCAAGTTGATCGTAGACTGGATTTCCAAGTGTCTATTAGGTCGTTCACTTTTTTTGTCATCAGCGTTTTCCAAGGAACTAGTCCGAGAAATAATCCTTCCTCGTGGTTTCCGAACGTTAATGTTGTCGATATTTTTAACATCTGATTCGTAAAATTCGGTTTTGGTGAGGGAAGCAATTTTTCTTTCTAGCAGAATATCTGGTGAGCTGCCAGGAGAAGTGAGATGAGAAGTTGTAATCAAATCTGGTGAGGACTGGAGGATCGAAGGATCTGGGTTTTCTGGAGTACACTGAATGTGGGGGCATGGTTCTACCCTGGTCCCCAACATCACGATGAGCCCCACTAAACCGCTAACTGCAAGAACTGTCGACACTGCGAAGTAGCATGTTGAACGCTTAACCATTTTCGAATTTTGAGTTTGATCAGAATGAGATCTCTTTCTATCATACGCGCTTATCTGCAAATGCACCGCTGATGTGAACCCCGCAAGTGTGAAATCTCGAAGTTTTCTTGCATTTTTTTTCCAAAACACCAAGTCATCACTAAAATTTAACGTCGAATTTCAGTTTAGTGCCTATATTCACACTAAGTTCAATTAGTTTTTATTGAAAATTTAATTAAGAACAATTTGAAACAAGCAAAGAAAAAAGTTTCTCCTAGCTACTCCAAAAGTATGAATGTTCAAACACGTCTAGGGAGTCAGATAATCAATAAAATAGTCAGTTATAAGAAAAAATAATCTTTTTTCAATATTGGGCAAACAAATAGTAGTAAGAATCTAAATGGCTCATGGATTGGCAAAACACCATAAATAAAATTTGAATTTCAATGGTTTCTTGTTTTTAGACATTTTCCCATAAAAATTCTATACAGTTGGCAAATCATGGGTACGATAATTGCCAATAGATGGCGTCTACGTTTGTGACTTGTCTTTCATGAACTTATGAATGAAAAAATAATAAAACAATATTATGCAGCAGTTTTTAAAACTTCTAATTAGGTACCACAAATCATATAATTAATTGAAAATATTTTGAAGATACGCACAGGAACATGAATGATTATTATATATATATTACACCTTAATTGGTAAGCAACTGTATAATAAATATCTAACGTTGTCAGCTTACGGTAAAACATGGGAAACTCACGTTTAGCGCCCCTTTTTGCGCCCCGCCTGTTCTCTGGAAAGAAGATTAAACAGTAGAAGTCCACGTTTCATAACAGCATTTTGCTTTTCCACAAAGATTTCCATGGTACATCGTTACACGTTTGTCGTCCTCTGTCTCCGTACATATTTTACCGGGTTCCCTAAAGTGATTCCACAACTAATCGGTGATGACAAATGGATGAGTCCTGAAATAAAGTTATTATCTGCTTAAATGTCGAAAGAAAATTTCTTCAAAAGAAAGAAAGGTGCTCGTACCTTACGATATTCACCTTGTTCTCTGCCGAATTATTATATCGTTGGAAGGTTTAATGGTTGCAGTGTGGAGATCGAAGATGTGGAGCAAAAACAGCTATTGTATTCCTATGTATGATCTTGGTCTACTACACAATGTTTAGTTCCCATTAAAATGATGTAAAACTATTTTAATAACTATTTTGCATTTAGGGATGTTTTGGGAAAGGAAATCTTTCAAGGAGCTTACCAAATTTTGAATCATCTATGAAGTAAAAACATATCCGATAATAGTTGTAGCAATTGTAATTTTCATTTCACAATGACTAATTATGCTTAATTTTCCAGTGATGTTAGCGAAACTTCAAACTTGATGGTTGAAGAAGCATTTTTCCTAAGCTATGCCATTGGATGTTTACAAGTAAAATTTGAAGAAAAATTCTTGAATCTGGACGAAATCTGGGATTTGTTTATGAAAACTACCAACAACTTTTTGTCTCGGTATGAAAAAATTTATTGCAATTGCAAATTTAGTTTACTCCCATCAAACGTCTGCTTTAAAAATTTGTTTTGATTTTTTTTTTGCACTATATTTTCTATACAGCTAATCAGCAGGCAAATTTTTAAACCTTAAGCTAGTCTAACTAACTAACACTATTTTAATTAAAATGTTTAGCCACATGCTTTATTGCAAATGTTTTTACTGACAACTGTCATATCATAGATATCTATCTTATCAACATTTTCGATTGTCTGGTTGGGTAGTCCGATCGGGTCTTAAGTTTGGCGGAGATTTCAGTATGTTATGTTTATTAAATTTTTTTTTGATTCATAATGATGGAATGCATTTTCATATAGTCCTATACAAACAAGGACCTGAGTTTCATCATGCATCTTATTCAGTAGTAGTGCGTGACCTGAACATGTCTAATGAAAGTATTGACAGTTGGATACAACTTGCCACTGTAAACCGTATTACAGAATCTGTATCAAAGGTAGTTTGCACTGAAAAGTAAAATTTCTTTTCCTCCTATAGTTTTATTAATACACTTTTGCTA